>NC_044327.1:8583016-8896306 GCF_007399415.2 Gopherus evgoodei | reverse complement strand
AGGTATGGCAAGAGGCACTGAATGATAGTGTTAGTACTTAGAATGGGCCCCCACCACACCTGGTGCTGTACAAATGCATCACAAGAGGGAGTTTCCATGCCGAAGAGTTTTACACTCTAGATTGGCGGCCTCGTCTAAAGGTGGGTGGGGAAGTAAGCATAGAATGGGAATGGACTTGCCTAAAGTCCCCCTGCAGTTCAGTACCACAGCCAGGAATAGAAGCCAGGTCTCTCCTGGCCCCCTATCTAACAGCCTCTCTGCTAGACCACGTATCTTCTCGGGGCTCAGGTTGCCGTAGTGGGATTAATATGAAAACCCAGTTACATCAGATGAAAGAGTTTAGAGCAAATCATCTATCCTGAGTTTTATGACTGTTCTTTGAAAGTCAGTTCCTTGAATTTTCACCTACACCCTATTTCTTATTCTGTTTTCTATTTCCCGGTTTCTGCAAAACCATTACTTTTGCACCATTTGGTTGCACTCATAACCTCCTTACTGTGACATTTCCACTTAAGTGTGGTATCCACCTCGCTATTAAAACCCATCACAGCTTCCTGACCAAGAAGTTGGGCTGTTTATTCCCAGAAGGGAAACAACTGACTCAAAAGCATAATTGTTTCCATTGTATTTCCAGTCACAAAGGCCTTATGATTTGTGATGGAGTATTGGGCTACTTTGTTGTTTATTCCACAGGTAGCAAACATAAGCTTGGCTGAACCCAATTCAGCAAAGTGAAATCTGACTAAACAAAGTTTAGCTAAGCAGAAACAGCCACTGAAATTTGCATGAAGCCAGGCTAAACTGGTTTTGCACGACACTGCCTGAATAAACAAGGGAACTAGAATCTGGTTTGTCTCTCATTTCCTCTCCCTGAAACATGTTTATTGGATTTACCTTTGATTTCTTCTCATTTCTTTCCCAAGAAGTAACATTTGTAATAGAGCTTAGTGGAGCTGAAAGGGTGCTGGATGCAGATATCGGGATGGATTGGAAACTGACGACCGTCTCATGAGGACAGAAAATGCTGACGCATTGGCAGCTTATTAGAATTACAGATGCATAGATGAAGCATGCACTTTTCACTCAATACCTTTTAAAAGGGAATCAAAGCCATCTTGTTTAGTGCAGTAGAAACCCAGATTACAATTCTGTCACATGTCAGCAGCTAGCAGTTAAAAAGGAAAGCTACGAACTGTAAAGCTAACTGCTGAGGAAGTGCTTTATGACACAGGGAAATTGTGCGGCAATACCCACCAGCTCTGGGTTCAGACATTCAGGCCAGACTCCTAGCACGACAGCATGGTCTGCACTAGAAAAATCAAACCAGTTAAAGCCCCTAGAACACTTTGCATTCATGCAACAACATGCCCAGCAAAGGGCCCAGCACCTCGCTAGAACAGATAGCCTTTCAGGAGGTTCATAATAGCTAGTTAAAGACTAAGTGGTTTGTTGCCAGTGTGGACTTAGAAAGGCTGAAACCAGTTTAATGAGGCCTCCCGCTACTATCCCAGAATGCACTGGCAACCTTGCAAAATTTCCCAGAATGCACTGCTCCTGGAGTTGAACTGGCAGTTGGGTTCCCAGAGGGGTAGGCACCGAGTCCGTGGGTGCTCCGGGGTTCAAGCATCCATGGGGAAAAAATAGTGGATGCTGGCACCCAGGAGCCAGAGCTTGAGTGTGGAATGTGGTGAGTTCTGTGCTGCTAACAACTTCTGCCTTTGAGGCAGGGAGTTGAAAGCTCTCCCAGGCACTCCAGTTAAAAGATAGGAAGCAAAGGGTAGGAATCAATGGTCCATTTTCAGCATGGAAAGAAGTAAACAGAGGTGCCCCCCAGGGGCTTGTACTGGGACCAGTGCAGTTCAACATATTCATAAATGAGCTGCAAAAAGGGGTAAACGGTGAGGAGGCCAAGTACACAGATGACACAAAATTATTCAAGCGAGTTAAGTCCAAAACAGACTGCAAAGAGTTACAAAGGGATCTCACAAAACTGGGTGACTTGGCAATAAAATGGCAGATGAAATGCAATGTTAAATGCAAAGTAATGCCCATGGCAAAATACAATCCCAACTCTGCATACAAAACGACGGTGCCAAAATTAGCTGTTCCCCATCAAGAAAGAGTTATTTGCAGCTCCATGTTTCCAGAGTACTGCAAATTTATAAGAATCCTTCACATTGTGCCTGTATCATCCTGAGCTCATTCTTCAGCTTCAGAAGACTTAAAAATTATCTCCAGTAATCAATGGGACAGACAACTGAATAATGTAGCTGTCCTTCACGGGCATGAAAACAATACCAGAGGACTAGATGTAAATAAGTTTGCTGACAGTTATCCAGAAAGCTACAGTGAGACATAATGTCTCAGGGGGAGGGATAGCTCAGTGCTTTAAGCATGGGCCTTCTAAACCCAGGGTTGTGAGGTCAATCCTTGAGAGGGCAATTTAGGAGTCTGGGGCAAAAATCTGTCTGGGGATTAGATCTGCTTTGAGCAGGGGGTGGGACTAGGTGACCTCCTAAGGTCCCTTCCAACCCTGGGATTCTATGATTAAACTGGGACATTAGTGAAGACAGCTTATAGGTGATTACAATTATTTTAATATTCTGTAATTCATCACAATGTAATTATGCCATTCATAACAATTTAATCGTTATTTAAATAGTAAAGATACCAACAATAGACACATTCAATGACTAGAATATGACAGAACTGTATAAATATGCTGAAAATGGCCTCCCCCAAAACTGGCAGAGTGCCCCCTCCAAACACACACACCTCTTCAAAAGCACTCACCAGCAAAAACACGTCAGCACCCATGTCCAGTGGACATTGCAACTGAAAAGGTTTAGAATGGAGCAGCTAGCTCAGGGGATGCACAGAACCACTGGTGATCACACCCATGCAATCACAAGCAGGCCTGTTCTCGAACACAAGCTCAGCCCACAAGCCATTTCAGGTCTACCCGCCAGAGATGTAAAAGTCACGTCAAGAGCAGGACCGTGGCTATTGCCAGAGCTGAGAATGGTCCGGTGCAGTCTCCCATCCCCAGCTAGCCCGGCTGTAAACACAGCAGGCCGGGGCCACACTAAGGCTTCAGTGGTATATAACAGGGCATTTGTGACCACGCTTTCTAAGATGACCCAGTTCCATGGGGTAGACAAGTCCTTAGGCTCCCTTCTGTTGGGGCTATTTCACACCAGCTGCTGCTCCCCATGCCATATGTTCCTGTATCACCTCTCCCCTGACTGCTGCCCCATTGCCAGAGTATCTCCCACTCTCCGCCCCATTGCCAGAGTCCCCGGCACTAGGTGGACTTCAGAGCGACACTCACTGGGTTTGCTGAGTTTCATGTGGTTGATCACAGAGGGAACGGGAGTGAGCAGCAAAACATCAACCTACCAGAAGCTGGGACTCCTCTGAGCAGCTCTGCAAGGGCACAACATGGGGAGACAAAAGGGGAAGATGGAAACGGGGACAAAACCAAGAGGGGGATGCTGGGGAAAGAGGAAAGAAGGAAAGCGGGGAAGGGGAAATAGAAGGCAAAGGGCCAGTTTGAAAGGGAAATGGGCCAACAGCAGCAGCAACTGCCAAATGCATCTAACCCTTCATTGGGTTAAATGCACTGCAGGTGCCTCTTACTTCTCAAGATCTGCCCCACCCGTACTGCCCAACTACATAACTGAGGGGATCAGCCCAATACAGCCACTTTGTAATACAGCAAATATAGTCACCACGGCCAAGATTTTCAAAATCAGGCACCTAAAACTAGGCTCCTAGACCTTTCCTGGGGCTCCTGAATGAGAAGCCTTGTCTTCAAATGTGCCAAGTGCTGACCAATCCCATTAGTTCAACAGACCCTGCTGGAAGCCCGAAACATGTGGTGGTGGCTTATTCATCCATTACAGAGGTTAACTTTAGGCTTCCATTTTTGGAAACCTTGACCAGCATAAAGAATAAATGCAACGAACGCTTCCCAATGGCCACCGACAATCAAGGTGGGACTAGGAACAGAAAAGACATCACTTCTTAATGTGGTTCCTACTATACATGATTGTAAAGATATGTTTCTCCTTTCCTTGGATTCAGTTCAACCACCAGGTGCATTTATGCTATAGCCCAGCGGTTCTCAAAGTGGGAGGCGGGACCACATCTTAATGGGGTCACCAGGGCTGGCGTTAGACTTGCTGAGGCCCGTGGCTGAAACCGAAGCCCGAGCCCTGCTGCTTGGGGCTGAAGCTGAAGCCCAAGGACTGCAGCCTGGGGGACTGGGGGTCAGGGTCCGCCTTTCCCCTCCTCCTGCCTGGGGTCATGTTGTAATTTTTGTTGTCAGAATGGGGTCGCGGTGCAATGAAGTTTGAGAACTGCTGCTATGGACTATGCAGTCTCACTATGCAGAATTTTCCACCTCTCAAAGGCAAAAACTGGGACCTGATCACCATTCATTTTAAACACAGAGAACTATTTATAAAACAGTTGAAAATAAACTATTGGGAAATCATTTCAATAGCCACTTCTCAGACAGTCTTTTCAGACTGGGAAACGTACCCCAGAGACCTGTGCTCTCAACTCATTATTAAAGTTCAATTCAGCTAAAGCTCTCAGAAAGCAGAGAGGGTTTCCCACATTCAAATTATTAGCTGAGTGTTACATTTCTGTGCCTGATTACACTGTATAATTGCTTCAGTTGGCCTACACTGATGTGATGGAATATGACAGAACTGTTGAAATGCCAAGAACAATATATTTCATTGGATTGGAGAAGAGATTGTAATGGAGAGTTTGCAACTGCAGACTTGGAATTTAGCATGATTGGGTCATGTAGCAGTGTAATAATTAGGAGTGAGTCTGCTTCCCTGTACACTGACTTCTGCCCTTACATACAGAACATTTCAGTCCCTCCTTATGAGACCAGCTGACCTGAGAACCCCAGTTCTAGAGTTAGTGCATCAATTAGTTCCCTTCATCCGGCGTCTGGCATGGCCACCTGAGGATTTATATTATGTTCCTTACCAAAATGGAATGCAACAGCACGACAGTAGCAAGAACCTCTCCTATCAAGTTGGGGCCATAGATCTGAGCTTCTCTGCTCTCTCTCCAATTTAATGAAGTTTGTTATTACACAATTGCAGAATTGTACGTCCCCGAACAATACCTACAAGCTCTGGAAACACCAGTTAACCAGACAGGAAAGTGAAAATAGAACTCTTTCCTTATTCTGCCCAGATGTTCATTTTTTTTTCAGCAGTTCCTCCTGCATTTTTGTTGTGGGGTTTTTTTTGTGCATGGAATCCTTTGCTGATTAAGCAACTATCAAAGAATTTGTTATATTAGCCACAGAGCAGGTGTGCAACTGGAGCAATATTTAATTAAAAGCACAAGCTAAAGCTGAAGCTGTGAGCCTCTATCATCCTTTTATATTTTGATCCATTTCTTGCCGGTCTTTGCCACAGGCAATGCCAATGATTGAGAACATCTGAGAAAGTGAAAGAAACCCTCAATGGTTAGGACTAGCAAAGAGACCACAACAAACACGCAGGCCTGAATGGTCTGAAGATAGTTAATACATCAGGGAGGCAGAGGGAGCCAGGCAGTTGTGGTGCCCACCTTACTGCAGTGTGTTCAAGTGGCAACGACTATACACCATGCAACATTAACGTGTGGGGTGCTAAGTAATGACATGAAAAATCACGTGCCCCAAAACGGCCAACTTTTCTCTGGATGGAGACATCCCTCATTCTCACCGCCATTATTCAACTAAACCCTACAGATGGGCAGCCCAGTTTGAATTAAGTGAGCACTGGCCCAAACGTTTGCCCAGAATTTCAACCAAATCCCTTCCAAGGAGATTAGCGTGTGCACGCACACACACCCTTCTGCTCTGAGCCAATAGAAGGACTTTCCCTGCTTCCGTTATCACTGCAGGTGACCCCAGACCACAGCAAAGAAGAGCCAGGCCACTCGCGCAGCAGATGGAATTTTCCAGAGGCCTCAACTGCCACCCTGTTGCTCCAGAGACAGTCCCACCACTGCTGGGACAAAGGAGAAGAGGCTTTTGCCAGACTGGACTCTCCGTACTAGTGACACCCGACTGCAAGGACGTAAGAGCTGCAGATGCTGGATATTGGTCCTCCACACTACGGTGAATTTCACGCATTGTTATTTAGGCTGAGCCACTTCAGAAACGCGTGGATGATTTTGTACCAACAGGAACTTGCTTCTCCGTGGAGAGAAGGTGGGCACCTGTGGTGCTTGTCGTTAACTCAGCCATCCCCAAAGGTCAGGGCATTTGTGCCATCCATTCAAATTAACAGAGATGAATTTCTCCTAGACTCCAGAGCCATTTCCAATGACCTGTGATAACAAGATGAGAGACGTCACATTGCCAACAACCGCCGAGGCTAGCCTAGAGTTTAGTGTGATGTGATTAATTAGTGGAAATGAGAGTGATGCAGATTTGCACAGATCAAAGATAGTTTTGTAAGGATAGTGCTTGCTTCTGTCTTGAATTCCCTTGCTCCTGCCTTCCAGCTGTGCCCAGTCCCCGTGCTGATTAAAAACTTTGCTGATCTATCAGTGAATGGCAAATGAAACATGCTACAAGCACTCCAACCCTCTCCTCACTTCCAAATCCTACACCAACCAACATCCAATATTTGAAGACAAGTCTTGTCAGGTTCATTGGTTTGACAGGTGCAAATTTCAAACTCCTTCTCCTGCATGTCCCCCCAGAAAACAGTGATGTGGCAGCCAGGCTGTGTGGGAGGGAAGAGAATATCAAAAACAAACTGTGGGCGGTATTCACTGCAATTTGTTTACATCAGTGGCTATCTTTTAGAGACCAGGGAAATGGATAGGCCAAGACCTATAAAAATATAATGGGCCTGATCCAAAACTCATTGAAGTCAATGACTCTGCCTGCTGACTTCAGTGGACTTCAGATAAGGGACCTAAATTCAGATCTGGAGGTGGAATGGTTTAAACCTAAGGCATGAATATCCTAGGCTGCATAGAGATGACACATTATACAAATGGAAAACATGCTTTTGCTTTCAGTGCAAGCCTCATTCTCATGCACTGCTGAATGGCGTCTCCTGCACTCTTAGTGCTGTGGTCTGAACATAAGGAGAGGAGACAAGAACTCCTGGATTCTAATCTGGAATCTGACAGCGATTTCCTTTGTGGACTTTGGCACCTCAGTTAATTGCTTTGGTTCAGCATCCCAAACTGTAAATCTGAGCTAATATTTGCTCTCTATTTGCAGATGAATAACATGGTTTGTAAAGGGTTAGTCACTCTTTACATGCCCCACTTTGTTAAGGTGATGTTAAAGATCCAGGAGTATTACTAGGGTTTTGGTTGCATATTACACTTTCCTAAAGGTTAAGAGTTAAGAGAAATATACACCTAAATCCAAGAAACCCAAGGAACAGAGTTAAGGTGTCAAGTATCAGAGGGGTAGTCGTGTTAGTCTGGATCTGTAAAAGCAGCAAAGAATCCTGTGGCACCTTATAGACTAACAGACGTTTTGGAGCATGAGCTTTCGTGGGTGAATACAGATGCATCTGAAGAAGTGGGTATTCACCCACGAAAGCTCATGCTCCAAAACGTCTGTTAGAGTTAAGGTTGCATTTCTTTAACAAAGCACCTTAACTCTGCCCTTAGTAATACCAGACTGCCATCTTCCCATCATTGCACATAGAGCATGGATACTCAGAATGAGGCTCAGAAGCAGCAAGTGGCTCTTTAATGTGTCTCCAGCGGCACTTTGCAGCACAATATTAAAACACCATGTGATTTAATTATTAACCAAGCTAAGTTATTAACCAATCAGGATGCTTTTACAATGTTATTCGCCAATTAAGTTATCAACATGCACCGAGTTATACCACTGAGGTCTGAATTTCACTGACAGAGTATTGAATACATGCATCCTCCTGGACTTCTCTGCCTCTATCCAAAATGTCTCGTTATTAATATGTGACCAACCAACTCCTCAATAGATAGGTTGGCATTTCTTTCTCCTACCATTTGGTCTGTCTTTTTAGATGGCAGGCAGGGAGTAGGCCTTCCATTATGTTTTCACAGAACCTAGTACATTGAGGCCAGGCCTCAAAACAAATCATTTTTAGTAGGAACACAGAGCTTGATACAAAATGGGCATGCCCACAAGAGCCGGGGGAGAGGTTCTATTGCTGTATTTTATATCGTACTCCGTTATGGCTTATGATAGTTCTAATGATCCCAAGAGAATGGGCAAGGAACACCCTGCCTGCAGCTAGAGATCTGAGACCAACACAACTACAATAACCCTGCACGTGGCCGGCAATTAGTCATTTCTAATTCCTCATTGATTTTAATCCAACTTGTTTACCTGGCAGATTTGAATAACTTATTTTAGGTGGGTTTTGTGCTGTAGCCTATGGCTGCATTCAGCTTAGTCTGTCCTGCATTGCATGCCTGAGAGAAGCTGAGGTATTTGAGGGCTCTTTGAGAGAGCATTTCTGCTTCAGCCATCTGGAACGAAAACACAAAACAAGTTGTGGCCAAAGCATTCTGCAGCCTTGAAAAAAAGGTAATAAGATTAAGCCACATGCTCACCATGATGAGAAAGCTGAGATGCTGAGGATTCAGGCACGCTTATCAGACCCATCAGTGTGCTAAGGGCATGCAGGGAGGTGTGTACAAAGTACATCTGATTGTCTGAGAAGGAAAGAACAGCTTACCTGCCATCCTAAACCTGAACATCGAGAGCAGTCACGCAGCAGGGAGACTGAAAGCATTTAGCACGGCCCTCCAACCAAGAGACGCATAGCCAGTACTCCTTTAAGGCTGAGATGTTCAGTGCTGCCTGGGAGATTTAATATTAATGGGAAGTGGGCACCCAGATCCTTTAAGATGCTTTGAAAAGCTCAGCGCGTATCATTACAATTAAGACAACACGGTTACTTGCCTCTGCGATAACGGTTGTTCTTCAAGAGGTATTGTGCACATGTGCATCACACTGCAGGTGCACATGTGCCCAGTGCACTCGAGGCAGAGACTTGCTACCAGCACTAGGCAGCACGTGTGCCTCTGCTTTCCTTGTGTTCTCAGACAAGGGCATAAGAGGGCCATAGCTGCTGCCTTCCTCCCCGTTCTTCACACCACTGATGTAATGCCCGAAGCAGCGAGGAAGGGGGGAGGTCATGGAAATGTATATGTGCACATCATATCTCGAAGTGGCAACAGCTACTGTTCCTTCTCCTTTGAGTGATTGTGCATCTAGACATTCCACTGCAGGTGACTCATCAGCAGTCTAAGTTGCTAAATGGCTATGAAGAACTTTTTTTTAGCTTTGGTTTCCAAGGAACATCTTCTGGTTTGCACATCCCTTCAGGCAGCAATAGATGCTGTGGATACATCCTTGTGTTCCATAGCCATGACAGTCTCCATGTAGGCGTGATGCCAGATGAACAGCCCTGCATGTTGCACATTGCTTAGAACATGAGGAATTTTTCATAATAAATCCTCCAGATAACTGCTAAAACTAAGCTAAGTACATGTGGGACAGGCTGCACCCTTATATACACCCCTTTTATGGGACAGTGATATATTTGTACAAGACATGCCTTCTGAGGTATCATTTGAAAAAAACTCATAATTTGCTGATCATTATTGTCCTGGTAAAATGTGTGTCCCAACATTGCATGTAAAGTTATAGAATTCCTCTGAATGGTATTACTAAGACATGTCTTGATCTGGTGGAAAACAGCCACAAACCAATTCCCCAGAGACAATAGGCTAGCCAACGCCGCAGCCAGGTATCAACAAAATCAATGAACTCATCACTGGTTAAGTAGCCATCTTGACAAAGAAACAGCTAACGGTGTTGGTTGGAGAACTGAGGGGACACAGCTATTCATCAGTTCAGATTGTACCCTGGATAATGTCACAATATGATCACTAAATCACTAAATCTCCATTGTAACTATATACTAAATCAGGAGTCAGCAACCTACGGCATACGTGCCAAAGGTGGCACACGAGCCAATTTTTGACAGCACGCAGGGTGGGCTGAGCTGCTCAGGCCACCACTTCTCTGGGATTCCCGCTGCTGGCTCCTTGCCAGCTGGGATCCCGCTGCCAGTCCCGCTCAGCGCCCGCTGCTGGCCTGGGGGAAGGAACCCCAGGCTGGCAGTGGGCTGAGACCCCAGCTGGCAGGAGCCAGCAGCTGAAACCCCACAGGGGGGCTGGCGGAGATGCTTAGCCCACCCCTGAAACCCCAGAGCTGGGCAGGCTGACCCGCTCAGCCCACTGCCACTCTGGGGTTCCAGCTGCTGGCCCCTTACCAGCTGGGGTCCGCACCGCAGCCCCACTCACCTTGCTTCCAGCGCAGGCCCCCTGCCACACAGGGTCCAGGCTTCTGGCCCTGCTCAGCCCTACCGGTCACCAGCTCCACTCACCTCAGCTGCCGATCTGGGGTTCCAGCCACTGACTTTCTGCCAGCTGGTTATCAGCTTATAACTTAGAAGCCTGTGTGCAGTTTAAAGTATTTAAATACGTGCCACCAGACATTGGAAAACTCAGCAAGGGCAAGGTTCACACTAAACTAATAAGATCTGCATTTTAATTTAATTTTAAATAAAGCTTCCGAAACATTTTGAAAACCTTGTTTACTTTGCATATAGCAGTAGGTTTGTTATATATTATAGACTTATAGAGAGACCTTCTAAAAAAAGGTTAAAATGTATTACCGGCACGCGAAGCCTTCAATTAGAGCGTATACATGAAGACTCGGCACAGCACTGCTGAAAGGTTGCCGACCCCTGGACTAAGAACATACACTGATGCTCTGAAAACGAGCTAGCCAAAGTAAATGCTATGAGGAGAGCCAGCTCTTGCCACCAGCGGTGAGAAGGAACAGAGGTGGAGGTGGTGGCCACCTGCTTTTTAAGGATCTTGCCTGAGAGCACAAGGAGAGCAGGGGTGCATGTGTAACCCCCACACCTCCTGGGTGTGGGGTTCTGTCCCATCTAGTGGCACCGAGCTCACTTAGAGAGAGAGGTAAATGAGTCTGCTCTACAGCCATGGCTAACAACCGGCTAGCTTTCAGCTCATACACTAAGCTCCAGAAGTCCCTGGCCTGAGCCCACCCACCAACGACCGGGGCCTATCGGCATTACACAAGCACCGCCGATGTGCTGCTAGCAAAAGTCTCCAGCTCCAGAGACTTTCACTAGAATGTGTGTGTGCACAACCACTCCAAGGAGAAGATTTTCATCATCCCTCACTGATCTCCCACAACCCAGGTTAGCAGGCAGCTGTTCTAATTAAGAATCAGGCTGTTTTCCAAAGGACTGTCCTTCATAACCAGGCAAGATGTTCAAGGAAGCCCTAGAAATAGTGCTGCTGCCTTGCAGCTCCTCAGCCAGAGGAACACCTGCATGGGGTAACAAGCTATCCCAGAGGCAGAGGCGGCTACGCAGACACACAATGGGATCCGTAGGAGCGAGTATGACAAAAACTAGGCACAGCAGGGAAATATGGCTTGATAAACCTAACAAATTAGAGAGCCTGCAGTGACTGCAGCACTCTCAGAGAAAAGCCACTGAACTCCTGCTTGAAAAAGGAGACGCCACACAGCCAGCACAATCAGAAGCTAGCTTGACTTCTCAGACAAAAAAAGAAAAAAACAAAAACACCGGTGTGTGAGATAAACTGCCCAGTCTGAGAGTGTTCTCATCACCAGCTCTGCAGGGTTGAAAGACAAGTGGTCTTGCAAACCAGTGGAGCTGAAATGATCCTTGATTCTTGTCACTCTGGCCACCCAAATCCCAGTCTCTTCTTGCACACAGACAGAGCTAGAGCAAACTATGAAGGCAACAGGCTTGCATACATCCCCAACAAAGGAATTTCAAAACTCTGACAGGTTCCAACTCTGACGTTCTCCCGTGCTACTGTAAAGCAGTGGTTTTCAAACTGTTGGTTGTGACCCATTGTGGAATGTAAGGCACCAGGTCGTGGTGGCACTGGTCAGAACAACTGACTGGGCCGTTTAAAGCCGTGCTCCCTGGCTAATGCAGGCTAGTCTCTACCTGTTCCGACACCGTGCTGCGCCCTGGAAGCGGCCAGCTGCAGGTCCAACTCCTAGGCAGGGCGGCCACAGGGGCTCCTCGTGCTGCCCCTGCCCGAGCACCTAGGAGCCAGACCTGCTGCTGGCTGCTTCTGGGGTGCAGAGCAGTCCCAGGACAGGCGGGAAGCCTGCCTTAACACCCCCGCTGCACTGCTGACTGGGAGCCACAGTATGTAAGCCCATGCCCCAATCCCCTGCCCCAGCTGAGTCTCTTCCTGGACCCCAAACCCTTCATCCCCAGCCCCACCCCAGAGCCTTCAACCCCATCCCAGAGCCCTGATCCCCTCCCACACCCCAACCCCCTGCCCCAGCCCAGACCCCTCTCCCATACCCTGAACCCCTTATTCCCAGCCCCCACTGGCAGCACTCACCCCCGCACCTTATCCCTTTGCCCCAGCCCCACCACACCCCAAACCCCTCATCCCAGCTCCATGGGTCACGGACATCAATTTTCTTCAACTGTGTCACCAGAAAAAAAGTTTGAAGACCACTGCTGTAAAGTGTAGTTCTAACCACACATGTGGAAATCTGCCCTAATGCAAAAATAAAGATGACCTTTACATCCCCAATTACAGACGGCTGTACAATCTAAAGAACCTCATGCTGTTAACAAACTAAATCTGCTTGAAAATACAAATAGGAAACTTTGCAGATATATAATTGTAGAGTTAAAGAAAAAAACATCTTGATATACAGCTGTGAGAGACTTCACCTCTAATGGATCCTAACCAATAAGCTTAATTAACACATTTATTCATCAAACTATAAATTACCAAGAAACTAATGTGCTCTCCCTTAACACCTGTTGGACTTTCTAGCTTAATATGACTTTATAGTTTTTAATTACATTCCTCGAGGCACAAAATACATTATGATTTGCTGTGTCTAGTCAAACCCTTAAACGTTTTTCCTGGGCCATATGCCATTCCTGTACAATGCTGTGGGATGCTGCTGCATGTTAATATACTCATTGCTCGGTAAGAAGCCTAATCTGCATATCATTACTATATTATTGCATTTCCCAGTGGTACCTAGGAGAATCACTGCAAGAAAATATTACAGTTACCTTGAAAAATAACTACAATTTTCCACGACTGCAGTCAAACTTAATTTCATCCCCGTGTTTTGCTCTGTAATGGAAACACGTGCTTGATTTCACATGCCGATTACTTGATCTGAACTAAAGATTTGAAAGGGTATACAGTCCCAAAGGGCTTTGGGGTCTGTCAGAGTTCTACAACCTAGCAAACTAGGGACGAGTGGTCTAGAGGAAATGACTATGAAGGCGGATGCATGACTGGTTGGAAGACCACACTCAAAGCATAGTTACCAGTGGTTCGCCATCATGCTCAGAGGAGGACATCGCTAGTGGGCTCCTGCAGACGTATTATCTAATATGAATGATTGGGATAATGGAGTGGAGAGTACATGTATAAATTTACCCCCCCCTTTCCTCCCTGGGTTACTTGGGAGCAGGCAACATTCTCCTGTGTGCCTGGTGCTGCTGACAGTAAAGAAGATCCCGAGTCTCCCTGCAGTGATGTTAGATAGGTGAGGTCCTCTTTCCACCCCTCTGCTGCAGTCCTTTTGCTTGTCAAGGAAATTCATCTTGGTGGCGCCTCCGTCTGGCTGGGTCCTGTACACATTCACAGGCAAGCCTGGGAAGCCTCCCTGAGCTAATCTGGACAATGGGTCTAAAGCAAAAGGACCAATTATAAACAGCGTGCACCCAATATACCCTTAGATTAGAGCTAACACATCTTTATTTAACAATTTAAGAAACCAGGATATAACAGCCTGAGATTAATTAAAATGTCACAACCAATTTAAATCAGCAAGGGGCACTTCAATAAATCAATTAGTAAATGCCGTTCTCGGCAGTAAAAGAAACGTAACCAACTTGCATTTACACTGGCACCAGTTACCCCAGCTCTGGATGTCAGAGTTACAGACACTGGCTTGCACAGTGGCCCATGAAGATCTTGAAGCTGGAGACAGCGCTCTGTTGGTCCAGCAAAGCAGTCCAGCCCAGGCAACACGGGAGAGAGTAATTCTAAGTTGGGATCATTCCAAGCTGCACAACCCCTCTGGAGACCAGAGTTGTTATAACCAGAGGTCAGTAAGCCTGGATCCTGGTTAGCCAATAACTAGGGCCCTACCAAATCATGGTCCATTTCAGTCAATTTCACAGTCAGAGAATTTTAAAAATTATAAATTTCACAGTTTCAGATATTTAAATCTGAAATGTCACAGTGTTGTAACCATGGGGGTCTCAGCCCAAAATGGGACTGGGGGGGTGGGTGCAAGGCTAGTCTAGAGAGGTCACACTATTACCACCCCCACTTCTGTGCTGCTACTGACGGCAGCGCCGACTTCAGAGTTGGGCTGCCAGTCAGCAGCCACGGAGCTTTCTGCAGGCAGGGAAGGTTCCTAGAGGTGGGTCTGACCCAGCCCCTACAGGGGAAGAGCAAGTTCTGTCCCTGCCCAGCCCGTCCAGGACTAGCATCTGGGGCCCAGCACACAGTAAGAGCCCCCAGCCAGGGCCAGCTTTAGGGCGATTCAGCCGATTCCCCGGAATCGGGTCCCACGCCCCTAAGAGAGACCAGCAACATCTCGAAGGAGCTGCCGCCGAAGTCCTGGCCCCGTCGGCAGCGGCAACTCAATGGCAGCCACGGAGGAAGGTCCCCTCCCCTGAAATGCCGCTGAAGGCACCTGCAGCTGATTGAGCTGCCGCCGAAGTCCTGGCACTGTCGGCGGCGGTAGCTCAGTTATTGCCATTGTCCTTCCTCCGTGGCAGCGATTGAGCTGCCTCTGAATACAGCAGTAGTGAACAGGAGCTGCTAACAGGGAGTTTTGCAAGGGAGTTCTCCAGGTGAAGGAGGAGCACATACAGCATCTGTGGGGTAAGTGACTGTCTGCAGTGTTTGTGTGTTTGTGTTTGGGGGCTACTTGCTGTGTGCTGAGCTTGTGTTTGTCAGTCTGTTTGGTTTGTTTGTTTGAAGGACCGTGTGCTGTAGCTGGCAGTTGGAGGCGGAGCTACCAAGGAAGATTTGAAAGCTAGAAGCCTCTGGTAATTGGCTGAGCCTTAACCAGTGGGCAGGGCATTCACTCAGGCCAGGGCTGTATAAAGCTGTGCACAAGCGACCAGGGAGCTTAGCGACCAGGAGCTGCTAACAGGGAGTTTCGCAAGGGAATTTGGAAGGGGAGTAGGAAGGGAGTGGGGGTCCCTTGTCGGTCTCATCCGTGACCCATTGGTCCTCTGAACCTATAAACCAAGCCCCATCCTAAACCTTTCTGTTTAAAGCAGAGCAGAGCAGACCGGGAGCTGCAGACAGGAATTTGAGAGAGTTTGACAGAAGGAGGTTTACTATGGTGAGGAGGACCCACAACACCTGTGGCAGCACTGCTTCTGTCTCCTTCACCTGCGCCTGTAGCCAGACAGAGCACCAAAGCATGGATGCTTTTACCCAGATTCTGGTGTGGGCTTGCAAAGACTGTAACTTGCAATTTCCACTTACTGATATCCAGGCTGGGGGTGGCATCCAATGTGAAAGGTGCCTACTGGTGGAATCTCTCAGGCAGCAGGTGGGAGTGCTACAGGAGGAGGTGGCTAGGCTGAGGAACATCCGTATCCATGAGCAATTCCTGGACAGTATCCATGTGGAGACAGCTGACATAGCTGTCCCAGTTCACAGGACTACTGACACACCAGTGGAGGAGAAGATGCCTCAGGGTGTATCTGACACACCAGTGGAAGAGGAGATGCCTCAGGGTGTATCTGACACACCAGTGGAGGAGGAGGCTCAGGGTGGACACAGCCAGCTGGTTACTTCTGGCAGCAGGCAGTGCTCCACCCCTGCTGCAAACCCTCCTGCTGTGGTAATAGATAACCATTATGCTCTTCTTGATACAGGAGAGAAGGAATCACCCCCAACAGTTAAGGAGGCGAAGCCTCGTACCCCTAAGGCTGGGAGGTCTGCTGCCACCACTGATAATAAGAAACGTAGGGTAGTGGTGGTTGGAGACTCTCTGCTGAGGGGGATGGAGACACCCATCTGTCACCCTGACCATTCATCCCGGGAGGTATGCTGCCTGCCAGGGGCCCGTATCCGAGATGTTACAGAGGCATTGTCGAGGCTTATCCGGCCTTCTGACTACTATCCCATGCTACTCATCCATGTGGGCACAAATGATACTGTGAGGTGTGACACTGAGCAGATCAAGAGTGACTACAGGGCTCTGGGAGTACGGGTTAAGGAGTTTGGAGCGCAGGTGGTATTCTCTTCGATTCTTCCTGTCGAAGGTAGGGGCGAGGGCAGAGACAGATGCATCATGGAGATGAATGCCTGGCTGCGAAGATGGTGTCGCCAGGAGGGCTTTGGCTTCCTCGACCACGGGATGCTATTCGAGGAAGGACTGCTAGGCACAGATGGTGTTCACCTTTCGAGGAGGGGAAAGGCCTTATTTGCGCACAGACTAGCTAACCTAGTAAGGAGGGCTTTAAACTAGGTTCGACGGGGACAGGTGAGCAAAGCCCACAGGTAAGTGGGGAACAAGACCTGGGAGATTGGTTGGAAACAGGAGGGAGCACGGGCTATAATGGCAGAGAGAAAGGAGAGTCAGGGCAAAGCTGGGAGGCAAAATCAAACCAGTATCTTAAATGCCTATATACAAATGCAAGAAGTATGGGTAATAAGCAGGAAGAACTGGAAGTGCTAATAAATAAATACAACTATGACATTGTTGGCATTACTGAAACTTGGTGGGATAATACACACGACTGGAATGTTGGTGTGGATGGGTATAGTTTGCTCAGGAAGGATAGATGGGGGAAAAGGGAGAAGGTGTTGCCTTATATATTAAAAATGTACACACTTGGACTGAGGTAGAGATGGACATAGGAGATGGGAGTGCTGAGAGTCTCTGGGTTAGACTAAAAGGGGTAAAAAACATCGGTGATGTCATGCTGGGAGTCTACTACAGGCCACCTAATCAGGTGGAAGAGTTGGATGAGGCTTTTTTCAAACAACTAACAAAATCATCCAAAGCCCAAGATTTGGTGGTGATGGGGGACTTCAACTATCCAGATATATATTGGGAAAATAACACCACGAGGCACAGACTATCCAATAAGTTCCTGGACTGTGTTGCAGACAACTTTTTATTTCAGAAAGTTGAAAAAGCTACTGGGGGGAAGATGTTCTAGACTTGATTTTAACAAGTAGGGAAGAACTCGTTGAGAATTTGAAAGTAGAAGGAAGCTTGGGTGAAAGTGATCATGAAATAATAGAGTTTGCAATTCTAAGGAAGGGTAGAAGGGAGTACAGCAAAATAGAGACAATGGATTTCAGGAAGGCGGATTTTGGTAAGCTCAGAGAGCTGATAGGTAAGGTCCCATGGGAATCAAGACTGAGGGGAAAAACAACTGAGGAGAGTTGGCAGTTTTTCAAAGGGATGCTATTAAGGGCCCAAAAGCAAGCTATTCCGATGGTTAGAAAAGATAGAAAATGTGGCAAAAGACCACCTTGGCTTAACCACGAGATCTTGCGTGACCTACAAAATAAAAAGGCCTCATATAAAAAATGGAAACTAGGTCAGATTACAAAGGACGAATATAGGCAAATAACACAGGAATGCAGAGGCAAGATTAGAAAGGCAAAGGCACAAAATGAGCTCAAACTAGCTATGGGAATAAAGGGAAACAAGAAGACTTTTTATCAAAACATTAGAAGCAAGAGGAAGACCAAGGACAGGGTAGGCCCACTGCTCAGTGAGGAGGGGGAAACAGTAACGGGAGACTTGGAAATGGCAGAGATGCTTAATGACTTCTTTGTTTCGGTCTTCACTGAGAAGTCTGAAGGAATGTCTAATATAGTGAATGCTTACGGGAAGAGGGTAGGTTTAGAAGATAAAATAAAAAAAGAGTAAGTAAAAAATCACTTAGAAAAGTTAGATGCCTGCAAGTCACCAGGGCCTGATGAAATGCATCCTAGAATACTTAAGGAGTTAATAGAGGAGGTATCTGAGCCTCTAGCTATTATCTTTGGGAAATCATGGGAGATGAGGGAGATTCCAGAAGCCTGGAAGAGGGCAAATATAGTGCCCATCTATAAAAAGGGAAATAAAAACAACCCAGGAAACTACAGACCAGTTAGTTTAATTTCTGTGCCAGGGAAGATAATGGAGCAGATAATTAAAGAAATCATCTGCAAACACTTGGAAGGTGGTAAGGTGATACGGAATAGCCAGCATGGATTTGTAAAGAACAAATCATGTCAAACTAATCTGATAGCATTCTTTGATAGGATAACGAGCCTTGTGGATAAGGGAGAAGCGGTGGATGTGATATACCTAGACTTTAGTAAGGCATTTGATACGATCTCACATGATATTCTTATAGATAAACTAGGAAAGTACAATTTAGATGGGGCAATTATAAGGTGGGTGCATAACTGGCTGGATAACCGTACTCAGAGAGTAGTTATTAATGGCTCCCAATCCTGCTGGAAAGGTATAACAAGTGGGGTTCCGCAGGGGTCTGTTTTGGGACCGGCTCTGTTCAATATCTTCATCAACGATTTAGATGTTGGCATGGAAAGTACGCTTATTAAGTTTGCAGATGATACCAAACTGGGAGGGATTGCAACTGCTTTGGAGGACAGGGTCAAAATTCAAAACGATCTGGACAAATTGGAGAAATGGTCTGAGGTAAACAGGATGAAGTTCAATAAAGATAAATGCAAAGTGCTCCACTTAGAAGGAACAATCAGTTTCACACATACAGAATGGGAGGAGACTGTCTAGGAAGGAGTATGGCAGAAAGAGATCTAGGGGTCATAGTGGACCACAAGCTTAATATGAGTCAACAGTGTGATACTGTTGCAAAAAAAGCAAACGTGATTCTGGGATGCATTAACAGGTGTGTTGTAAACAAGACACGAGAAGTCATTCTTCCACTTTACTCTGCGCTGGTTAGGCCTCAACTGGAGTATTGTGTCCAGTTCTGGGCACCACATTTCAAGAAAGATGTGGAGAAACTGGAAAGGGTCCAGAGAAGAGCAACGAGAATGATTAAAGGTCTTGAGAACATGACCTATGAAGGAAGGCTGAAGGAACTGGGTTTGTTTAGTTTGGAAAAGAGAAGACTGAGAGGGGACATGATAGCAGTTTTCAGTTATCTAAAAGGGTGTCATTAGGAGGAGGGAGAAAACTTGTTCACCTTAGCCTCCAATGATAGAACAAGAAGCAATGGGCTTAAACTGCAGCAAGGGAGATTTAGGTTGGACATTAGGAAAAAGTTCCTAACTGTCAGGGTAGTTAAACACTGGAATAGATTGCCTAGGGAAGTTGTGGAATCTCCATCTCTGGAGATATTTAAGAGTAGGTTAGATAAATGTCTATTAGGGATGGTCTAGACAGTATTTGGTCCTGCCATGAGGGCAGGGGACTGGACTCGATGACCTCTCGAGGTCCCTTCCAGTCCTAGAGTCTATGAGTCTATGAGTGGGACTTCGGCAGCAGCTCCTTCTAATCGGGCCCCGCGGTGCCTTAAAGCCAGTCCTGCCCCCAGCCCTGCCCCTCCCCTGCATTAGCCAGATTTCATGGGTGAGACTAGATTTCAGGGGGAAGATCAGACTTCGCAGTCCATGGTGTGTTTTTCACAGCTGTGAATACAGTAGGGCCCTTCCAATAAGACCACTGCATCTGTTCCCAGACTCTTCACTGTCCTCCTTCCCTTGCAAGCACTTTCTCAAACAACAATAGTGGCGATTACTCATTCACGCTGCCTTCACTGATGGTCAACCTCAGTCAGCACGTCGCTCGGACTGAAATCCTCCATGATCACACAGCAGCTTTCCTATACATTACAGATAGGTGCTTAAGGGGCTGACCACCCTGTTACCTAATGTGATTTGTTGGTCTGTGGCGGACACTGATGAGAACCACATCTTGTGCTTTATCTGTTCAGACCTTTCTCCACACGCATTCATGATCGTTTCCTTCTGGGTGGTCAGTGACTTGGAAATGGGCCACCCCCTCTCCCCTTTTGCCCATTCACTCCTTCTGACTAGGTTATACCCAGTGACTTGAACATTCAAATCACACAAATCAGCCCACCACCCCTCAGTAACACCATCTGGGCCCAGGTGAACTTATACTCATAAATGAGCAATTCCAACTCCTCTTGTTTGTTACTCAGACTATTACTACTAGCTTGGGTGTCTAAGTAATTAGAGAATTTCTTCTCCTCACGGCCGCTGGGGCCTTGATTCATTTTGCTCTCAACATCACAGTTTTGTGCTAAATGCATGTTCATTTGCTCTGTCTTTTCACCCTCCTTTTTTGTTATTAGTTTAATGCTCTTTTGTCTAATCTCGCGAGCCCATTCCCTGAAAGGTGGGGGTTCCCCCTCTACTCAGATGAAGTCCATCCAGACTTAAAAACTGCTCCTCCCCATAGAATAAAGACCACAACACCAAAGCCTTCTCCCTGACACTGGTTGCAATTACAGTTCTTTATGTGACCCTCCCACAGAACTCTACTGTGCAACGAGTAAAGAATCCATAAGATATGTCGGTGGGATGGCTGCCCACTTAGCCAATACACAGGGGAATGAATCAGGGACCTCCAGAGTTAAAAACATAAGCAGCTACAGTTTGACCTAAAGCTTCCTAGTCAGGGCCTGCAATAACTTGTATCCTCTGTGGATCACAGAGAGTATGGGCTTCAGGTTTGTAGAAATTTTGGTGGTGCCCAGAACCCACCCCTGCCCAAAATCCGCCCCCGACCTGCCCAAGGGAGTTTGGGGGAGGGAGGGGATGCAGGGGTGAGGCTGCGGACGAGAGGTTTAGGGTGTGGGAGGGGGCTCAGGGCTATGGCAGAGGAGTGGGGTGAGGGCTGTGGGGTGGGGCTGAGGATGAGGGGCTCATGATGCAGGAGGGGGCTCAGGTTTGGGGCAGATGTTAGGGTGCAGGGGGATGAGAGGCTTGGGTGAGGGAGGGGCTCAGGGCAAGGGTAGGGGTGTAGGGGGATAAAGGCTCTGTTGGCTGGGAATGAGGGGTTTGGGGTGTTGGAGAGGCTCAGGGCTGGGGCAGAGGCTTGGGGTGTGAGGGGATGAGGGCCCTGGCTGGGGCTGGAGATGATGGGTTTGGGGTGCTGGAGGGGCTCTGAGCTAAAGCAGAGGGTTGGAGTGCAGGGGGATGAGGGCTCTGGCTGGGGCTGGGGATAAGGTGTTTCTGGTGCTGGAGGGGTTCAGGGCTAGGATAGAGAGTTGAGGGTGTGTGAGGGGGTGAAAGCTCTGACTGGGAGTGTGAGCTCTGGGGTGGGGCAGGGCTGGGGATGAGTTTGGGGTGCAGGCAGGCTGCTCTGGGACAGGGGCCAGAGAGGAGGATTCCCCCCAGCCCTTTCCCAGTTGGCAGCAGCAAGTTCTAGGGGAGGAGCCCCCTTTTCCCACACCCCCCCAGCAGCACACTCACCCCCATCACTGTCACTGCATGGACTCCTAGGGCCCCTCTCAGGTCCAGGAATCTCCCTTGCCTCCCCCGTGGTGGGTGCTTCCTTCCCTGCTGTTGCCCCTGACTGTAGCCTCACTGGGGTTGAGGGATGGGCTGCCTCCTTGCCCAGCATGTGGCAGCAGTGGTGACTGCGGGCAGTGAGGGGGGGCTGTGCTGGTGGAGGGCCCTGCCGGAAAAGGGAAGGATCTGAGGTGGAAGGGCAGGCTCGGAGTCAGTCTGCCCTGGGAGTCGAGATTGGGGGCACTAGGACCCTGGAAGCAGCATGGAGCTGCATGGAAGAGGCAGGGATGTGCACGGGACCAGCAAGGGAGGGGCCGGGGGACACTTGGGGGAGGCATGGGGGGGCGGCAGGTGGGGCTGGGGGAGACCCAGCCCCAAACATTGGTGGAGCTGGGCCCCTGGGCTCTGAATATTGCTGATGCCCGGGCACCACATGGGTATATAGCTTGCCACCCATGATAGAGGACGAACTCCATCACACCTTCACCAGTGGGTTACACAGGGAACTGTGTGTGCCTGACAATCCCGTAGGTCCCTCTACGAATATGGATTGATTTAGAGTAATCAAGATTTGTCTCCTCTCATCTAGGGGGAAAAAACCCTGCAACAGTTCTGTGGGGTTTGGGCACCTTTTGGCTAATACTTCTGCATGTGGATCTGGTCTAGTGAGAAAGGTAAAGCACTTCCAACCCCACTGTGAACTGCTGTCACAAAAGCACATCTGCATTTGATGAAGCTTACTGAGTTTGTAAAACTGTTGCTCCTTCTCCTCCTGCTTATGGAAGCGCGCACGGCAGCTCTGGCTGTGGCAGTGTTATGATTCACTTGTATCTTTCACCGAGGGCTAATGCCTCATCTGCAGTGACTTGCCTTCTGAACATTAATCACAGTTTGTGGACTGTTCATTTTTCTTTGGTTGCAACTGCACTTTTATTCCAGAGGGTGTTTTGTACTTTCTTCTGCTATATGTGGCAGAGGCATTTGTCATTACAACTACGTAGGGTGACCACTAACTGCTAATAAACAGTGAATTGAAAACTACACGTCTCTGTATATGACCTGAAAACAAGTACAAAAAATTAAATTTAAGTGTCCTCATGAAAGGCGTAAGTTGCAAAATAAATTGTAAGGATCTAGGCTTCTCGTTAAGCAGCGCATTGGGCTTGGCTTTATTAACGGAGGAGTTTAAGTGTAAGTCTCTATGCACCAGGCAGTCACCTGATCTAACCCTGTAGTACTGTCACCTAGGGTGACCAGACGTCCTGATTTTATCAGGACTGTCCCGATATTTGCTTGTTTGTCCTGCGTCCTGACCTCTCTTTGTCAGGACTTGAATTGTCCCGATATTTTGCCTCTGCTCTGGTGCCCTCCCTCGCCCCGACTCCGCCCCTCCTTCCCCCATTGGATCCCTCCCCAAATCCCCATCCTTGCCCCGCTTCTTCCCCAGGCACACTATGTTCCTCCTCCTACAGGGCTGCCCAGAGGGGGGGCAATCTGCCCCAGATCCCGGGCCCCACAGGGGCCCCCATGAGAATATAGTATTCTATAGTATTGCAACTTTTTTTTTATGGAAGAGGCCCCCAAAATTGCTTTGTCCCAGGCCCTCTGAATCCTCTGGGTGGCCCTGTCCTCCTCCCCCATCCCTCCCAGGCTTGCACTGATCAGCTTTATGGCAGTGCAAGCGCTGGAGGGAAGGGGGAGGTGGTGAGGACAGGGAAATTGGGAGGTCAAAGCTTCTGCGCACCTAGATGAGGGCCCATGATGCAAGGCAGAGTGGGCTATGGGGGCACAGGGGGCCGCGGAGTGAGGGGCCGGGAGCTCGGCAAGGCAGCAGCGGTCGCAGCCATGTCGCAGGCACTGGTTCCCTGGGAGACTCGGAAGTTCACCCAGGCGCTCAGCAAGCTGGGCACGGCGGCCGAGCTGCAGCAGAGCGTCTCCGAGGTGGTGCGGGGCTCCATGTTCGTGGTAAGATCTGGGCCGGGCAGGGACTGCAGATACTACCCGCCCCTCAGCTCTGGTTGGGCGGTGATGGGGACAGTGCTCGTCACATCCCACACAGGGGCAGGGGCACATCCCCGCTGGGGTGAGCGGGAGCCGATCACCTCCCCTGCCACCAGGGAGCACCCTCCGCCGGGCACCAGGGCCTGATGCTGCCACCGAGCTCCCTGCATCAATAGGTTTCTGACGCACGTGGCGGGAGGGAGCCACTGGGCTGTCACGGCACGGGGCTCGTCCACGGTTCATGGCAGGGCATGCCGCATGTGCCTCCTGTTGGGCCACGGCTCTCTGGCCTGGGCTGTGTCGTCCGTGTGGCCCAGCGGAGAGCCAGCTAGGGATGCTCCCTGTGTAGGTAGGTGGCGCAGCAGGGCTCTTCGCCAGCACAGCACCGGGAGTCCCCACCGTGCTCCTCGGTGCGGCTGCAAACTTTCATCCAGTCACAGCATGTTTCCCGCTGTGCGTTGCGTGGAAGTCTGTGCGTGTGTCAGAAGAACTGGTACAAAAGGAGATGCGATGGCACTTTGTGTGCCCTCCTCACCACGGTAATGCACGTGCTGGGTCGTTCCTCTTTATCTCTCTTCTGAAATCTTCCTAACCCCGGAATTAGATCCCGATGTATCACTGGAGATGGAACAGAGGCAAGCTGGTGCGGGGGGGCTGGGCGTGAAGCTCTGGCAGCTTTCCCCACACACACACACCCCGCGTCCTGATATTTCACCTGTGTGATCTGGTCACCCTACTGTCACCCTCCATCTCAGAACTCTTTGAGGAAACATCCAAAACCAGCTTTGCTCAAGAGATCATTTTTGTTAACATGAAAGGACCGAGTCTATACCAAGGGGAAAAAATGTGCTTTCACCATTCACATTCCTGCATCCTTTACTGATTAATCTTCTCTGTATAACTGTTTACTGTTATTCTGAGATCTGTGAGATCAAAGCTTTTAAAGGCCAGAAAGGTTTTAATCACATCTGACCTCCTACAAAGCACAGACCAGAGAATTTCAGAGACGGAACATATCTTTTAGAGAGAGATCGAATCTTGATATCAAGACTTCAGTGAGGCCACTGGGGCAAGCTGCCCATTGTGGGGGTCACGTGCAGGGAGGGGTGAGTCCCCCCTAACCCCCGCGACCTCCCTGCTAGGCCTGGCCCGGCCCGGCCGGCTCTACAGCGCTAGCGGGATCTTGAGGTTGCCCGTGGGGATCCCTCGGTGTCCGTCTCGCGGGGGCAGGTGAGAGGACAGGGCCCGCTGAGAAACTCCTGGGACACGCGCTGCGCCTGGCCCGTCTGACGAGTGATACCGCGCAGGTGTCCTGCGCTGAGTGCTCTGAAATCCTGCAGCTTGCAAAGCCCTTAATCGCTGGCGTCACCCCCGATTTCATACCCCGCTCAGCACCGTTCATGCCTGGCTTCCTTGCCCACAAACGTCTGGGTCCTGCCTCTTGCACCTGTCCAGCAGAGCTCTGCCTTCTCCTACTTCACATCCCTCCTCGTGTCACTGCTATGGAAGCCAAAGGTAAAAAGAGATTCAAGGGGAAAAATGGAAAAGCACCACAAAGAAAACATAAATTTAAGAAAGACAATGATTCTGGTCCACCAAAGAAGTTTCACAGCAAAGGAGATGAAGAAGGAAAGCCGAAGTTCAGACCCAAGAAGTCTGAGAAAGGAAACAAAACACTTGGTAAGGCAAATATGAAACAATTCAAGAGTAAGCAGCAACAGAAAAGTTCACTAGGAAGAGAAAACTCCAGGAGAGTAAGGAGGGGAGGTCAGCACTTAAGAAACCTAAATGGAATGATTTTCAAAAGAAAAAGGAGGAATTAAAGCAGGGCAGACCATTAAATGACAAAACAAATTATGATATAATCTTCAAATCAAAACAGATATGGGAAAGTGTGAGAAGGAAAAACTGTGACAAGGAGAAGCGACAGAAGCTAATAAATGAACTACATAAACTGCTTCAGGGGAAAATTAAAACTATGGCATTTGCACATGACTCAACACGAGTTATCCAATGTTTCAGTCAGTATGGCAACAACAAGCAAAGGCAAGAGATATCTGAAGAATGAAAAGATAGCCTACTAGAATTGAGCAAATCCAAATATTCCAGAAATATTGTCAAGAAGTTTCTTATGTATGGAACAAAACCACAAGTTGCAGAAATAATTAAAAGCTTTAATGGTGAGGTAAAAAAAATGCTCCGCCATTCTGAAGCATCTGCTGTGGTAGAGTATGCATACAATGATAAAGCCATTCTGGAGAAAAAGGAACATGCTAACAGAAGAGCTCTATGGGAATACATTCCAAGTTTACAAGTCCCCAGTTCACCCTACACTGGACAAAGTATTAGAGGCTCATCCTGAAAAGCAAGAGGTCATTATGGATGAAATGAAACAGATTCTTACCCCAATGGCACAAAAAGAGGCTATGATAAAACACTCACTGGTACATAAAGTATTTATGGACTTTTTCATCCATGCTCTCCCAAAACAAAGATCTGAAATGCTGGAAGCAATCAGAGAAGCAGTAATCTACCTGGCACATACACATGATGGAGCCCAAGTAGCCATGCATGCTTTATGGCATGGTACACCCAAGGACAGGAAATCATTATGAAAACCATGAAGACATATGTTGAAAAAATAGCTACTGGTGAATTCTCTCACATGGTCTTGCTGGCAGCATTTGATTGCATTGATGATACCAGGCTCATGAAACAGTTAATCATATCTGAGATAAGTGGTTCTTTGCCCAATATTATAAACAACAAATATGGAAGGAGGGTCCTGTTGTACTTGCTAAGTCCAAGGGATCCTGCACATTTCTTACCAGAGATCATCAAAATTCTGCAACAGGGAGAAGGAAATGCTTACAGTAAAAAAGATTCAGACGTCCGCCGTTGCGAACTTTCAGAAGCCATTTCCCCAGCCTTGTTAGGTTATCTGCAAGAACATGCCCAAGAAGTGGTGATGGACAAAACTATGTGCGTCTTGGTGGCTGATATTTTAGGATCTGCTCTTGGTGATGTCCAGCCTGCCATGAATGCAATTGCTAGTTTGGCAGCAGAAGAGCTGGTTCCAGGTGGCAAAGATGGGCAGCTTCACATGGCAGAGCATCCAGCAGGCCATCTGGTTCTGAAATGGTTAATAGAGCAAGATGAAAAAATGAGAGCTAATGGAAGAGAAGGATGTTTTGGAAGAACATTGGTGGAATGTGTCACCATTAAGAATATGAAGTCCTGGGCAGAAGTAAATCGAGGTGCCATGATTCTATGTTGCCTTCTCGGAAGCACAGATCAAGAAGTGGCAAATAAAGTCAAAGGAGGACTAAAAAGCCTCATTCCGCAATTGGAATGCAATAAAAATGTAAAAAGAATAGAGGGTCTGCTAGAGACATTAACTTCCTAATGTAAATGAGGTTCAGAAAGACCAGTTTCCTGTCATTGTAACCAAATGCAAGTCAGCGGATGTTTAGCACAGTGTTTGATTATTTTTGTAATATCCTTTGTAAAAGTGCATTTGTAAATTAAACTGTTTCTAAATTGAAAAAAAAAAGACTTCATGTGATGGAGAACCTGCCACATCACTAGGTAAGTACAGTAGTTCCATTATCCTCACTGGTAAAAATGTGCTTCTTATTTTGAAGCAGATTTGGTCTAGCTTCAGCTGAGACCCACTCCATCTGGTTATGCCTTTATCTGCTAGCTTAAAAGCCCCCTCCTAACAAAAATCTCCAAGTCTTCTTGGGCCTGGTACGATCCCCCATGCCCTCAACATCACAATCAAGAATCAAATTGTCTTTTAGGAACACAGAAACTTCACTGTAACATTCATTACTACAGCATCAGTCCCTTCTGTTTACTTCCTAAAATAATATAAATATGATCAAAGAAAAACTATATTTCTACATTTATTCGTTCAGATACAGTGGAAGAAAGAAACGAGAGCTTCTTCTGTAAACTGCTTGGGGCAGCCTATGGACAGGCATAATGTCCCAGCCTGGATTGGTACATTCCATTTTGGACACCTTGGTGACGATGTATTGACAGGCTGAGAGCAAAGGCTATAAAAATGACTGAGGATTGGAGAGAGGAAGAAAGCTACATATGCACGACTTACACTGAGACAACAGAAAACTTAGAGGTGTATGTAGAGTTCAAGGGGTAACTGCCAGGAAGGGAGAAGAAGCAGGGGGAGAGAAAATTAAGAAATCACAATTTACCAAGGATCATGGCTGATTCTCCATCATCGGAAATTTTTAAACACCAGGATTGGATTTTTTTCTAAAAGACCTGCTCTAGTTCAACCAGGAATTAATTCAGAGACATTCTCGGGCTTGTGCTACGCAGGAGGTCAGACTAGAGATGATCACAATGGTCCCTTCTAGCCTGGGAATCTATGCATCTATGAAAAATTCAGGGTGGATATCAAGAAAACAGTCTTACCAGTTAGGTCTCTTTGGCTTAAGGGAAGTGGTGGAAACCCTGTTGCGCTTGGAACATTTAAAAACACAAATGGACAAAACTAGAAAATCTAGTTTAGTGAACAATCCTGCTAAAATGATGAACTACCTGAGCTACCCATTTTCTCTCTGATCTGCTCTTGCATTTTAGGCACACTTGAGAACAGTTATTTCCACATATTGACTTGGGCACCCAAGAAAGGTGCAAAGTATCCTTAGTACATGCATGCAACATCTCATTAAAAGAAACTTATCCCTGGTTAACAGAGAAAAGCTGCACTAAAATTTTTTAACTTCTCCCCACAGAATCTCTGCAGTTTAGCAAACATTTACCCAAGAAAAATCCCTGCTCAAGTTTAGGTCACTTCTAAAATCTTTAGGTTTTATAAGAAAGAACGAGCTGGCTGGCTAGACAGCAATATGTTCAGGAGGTTTAAGGGGCTTGTTCACCAAGCTTTGCCTCAATTAATGTACAGATAGTACCGCAGAGCTGCAACTGACTTTGCTCATCAGGGTCACAAAGACCATCCATGAAGGACAGGCCAGAATTATCTAAACCACTTACCTTTTAATTCACTTGGAATCACTTGGCCTTTTGCACTTACACTGACAGCAAAATCAGAATGAAATGAAAACAGAGAAACTGTTAAGTGCCCCTGCAGTCCATCACACAAAGGCATAAGCCAAAGATAAACATAGGTAATTAATAAAGGGCTGGAGTGTGAGTGTAATCCATGCATACACACCACGGAGCTCTGTCCCCTGTATCAAGATCTATGAGTCTGCTACTGCCTCTGTGGTCATGGGTATGGTCCTTTAGTTCAGGCAACAGAGATTCATGCTTTTAGATCAAGTGGTCCTATGTCCCGTCCCCACTGATGACCCAGTCAGAAGGCTTTGTCGCATGTGGTGTACACAGGTTGCACTGAGAGAAATTGTACCTGAGGGGAGACGGGGTGCATGGGGGAATCTTTGGCCAGCATAGTTGGCTCAACCCCATTCTTCAGAATAGGGTTTGTGCTGGGGAAGAGGGTGGTTGAGTGCACTGTGCCCTAGCAATCTCTCACTGTCATAATGGCTCCTTGGGAATTCCTACAAGCTGATACAGTAGAGCAGTTCTGGGGCTGCTCTAAGTTAAATTAGGATAAAATTTGACACCTCTGCCACTCCCATCCCCACTGAAGCACACTAAGATCAACATCAGTGCTTCTGAGATTTGAGCCCAACATAAGTAAAGGTTGCAGAAAAATAAAAAAGTTTGTAGAGGAGGTTATCCAATATCTGGAAATTTGCTTTACAGTCTCAGTAGAGAAAGTGCTATTGACCATTCTTCCTTGCTTACTAATGTAAAAAGACTATGGATAATAGCGACCATTTGTTGAGTGAGCAATTTGCATTCCCTAGACCTCATTCTTGAAGCATTCACACACGCTCACGTGAGCTGGGGGTCCCTTTGCCTTCAGTAAGACTACTCCCACAAGCCAAGACTTTAGGGTCAGGCCCCCATTACTACAGTAAGGGTGTAGCATCGCTGTGCTCCTTTACGAGGAAGCTGGTGAGTGTCTGGAAGAAAAAAATCCATAGCTGTACCAGGCATCCGTTCATAATAGTAACCACATTAATTTTAGCAAGATACTGATAAAGTGACATGAACAGGGCAGGGACCATTCGCAATGCAAACTATGATTGGGAGAAACAGATGAGAGAAGTTGTCTCCTTTCTCTTTAAACTTTTCAAAGACTATATTTTTGATTGACTTGATAAGTTTCAAAAGAACAAAGCCATCTGCCGAGGCCACTTTGTATTATCCCGGCCTTCTGACAATAATAGTCATCTAAGATCAGTCTAACCACAGATGCAGCATGTGGAAAGAGATCATCATCATCACTCCCATAACCGCATTGGTCGTTGGGCCACCATCACTGATGAGCAATCAACCAATTGTCTCCACCTCTGACAATTGTGCGTCAGTTCTTGAGTCTCCGTGAAGTCCATTCCTGGCCACTCGTTTATGTTGTCAATCCATCTCTTCTTCTGTCTACTTCTTCTTCTGCTATCCCTTAGAGGATGATCTTGGATGGGCCAGATGATCTTGTTACATGGCCGTACCACTTCAGCTTGCGCTTCTTCAGGGTCATCAGGAGGTCTTAATATGACCCAGTGCATTGGGTGATGATGTTGTGGACCTCTTCATTAGTGACATGGTCAAAGTAGGAGATGCCCAGGATTTTACGGAAGTATCTCATCTCTACTACCTGTATTTTCCATTCAAATTCTGCCGTAAGGGTCCACGTCTCGCACGCAAACAGAAAAATGGAGATGAACAGGGCGTGTAGCAGTTTCAGTTTGGATTCCAGGGAGATGCTCTTTTTCCTTCCAAATTGGCTTTAGCTTTGCCACTGCTGCTGCTGTTTGTGCAGTTCTTACCTGAATTTCTGCCTCGGATCCTTCATCAGTGATGATTGCCCCCAAATACTTGAACTGTGTCACTGTCTCCAGCTCTTGCCCACTGACAGTGATATGTGAGCTGATCCCATCGCGTTTGTTTGTCATCAGCTTGGTTTTCCCTGCACTGATTTCCATGCCATATTTTGCGGAGGTTTCATCCAATCATTGCACAAGGTTGGCAAGTTCATCTTCGCTGTCTGCCAGGCCGTCAATGTCATCAGTGAACTGAAGATTTGAGATTGTTCAGCCCCCAATGCTGACTGTGCATATGTGATCTTCTAGGGCATCAGTCTTTATGTGCTCCAAGTAGATGTTGAACATCATCATAGCCACATGGAATGTAAGAACATTGAGACAAATAGGGAGTTTGGAAGAACTCACGTATGAAATGGAACAATACACCTCACACCTCCTAGGAATCTCTGAGGTGAGATGGAAAAACTTTGGAGAGGCACCTACAAAAGAAGGCCATGTACTCTATTGCAGTGGAGAGTACAAACATGTCAATGCGTAGGATTTCTTGTGCATAAAGATATCAAGAATTCAGTATTCAGATGCTACCCAATGTCCAGCAGGCTTATTTCTATCCATCTAAAGGCAGTAGTGTTTAATATCACAGTGGTACATGTCTACAACAGACTAGGATGATGAGCAAATAAAAGATTTTTACAATCAGCCCCAAGACATCATTGATAAGATACACAAGAAAGATATCCTGACTGTACAGGGAGATTGGAATGCTAAAATGGGTACTGATACACAGCCAGATTGGCAAGATTATTGTCGTCCTTTCTGTAATGCAGTAACCAATGAGAGAGGGTTGAGACTTTTGGAGTTTGCCAGCTGTAAAAATCTGGTTCTTGTAAACATATTAGGAGCACGTAAAGCATCCAGATGATCAACATGGCATGCACCTAATGGTCTACCTCACATCCAGATCAATTACATCATGGTGCAAAACCAAGTTAGTTCCGGGATTAACAGAGCTAAAACAAGGAGATTCCCCGGTGCTGATATTGGAAGCGATCACAACTTTGTGACGCTGAATTTTTGGCTAAAACTGAGGAAAATTGTCAGGCCAACGTTCACCAGAACCAAGTGTGACTTAGAAAGACTCAGCCCTGGTCTACACTACTAGTTTAGGTCAAATTTAGCAGCTTTAGATTGATTTAACCCTGCACCCATCCACATGACGAAGCCATTTTTGTCGACTTAAAAGGTCTTACAATTTATTTCTGTATTCCTTCCTGACAAGGGGATTAGCGCTGAATTCGAACCTGCTAGGTCGAATTTGGGGTAGTGTGGACACAATTTGACGGTATTGGCCTCCAGGACCTATCCCAGAATGCTTCCATTGTGACCGCTCTAGACAGCGCTCTCAACTCAGGTGCACTGGCCAGGTAGACAGGAAAAGCCCTGTGAACTTTTGAATTTCATTTCCTGTTTGGCCAGTGTGGAGAGCTGATCAGCATCGGTGACCATGAAGAGGTCATCAGCACAGGTGACCATGGAGTCTCAGAATTACAAAAAAGCTCCAGCATGGACCAAACGGGAGGTACTGCATCTGATTGCTGTTTGGGGAGACGAATCCGTGCTATCCAAACTCTGTTCCAAAAGACAAAATACTGGAATATTTGAAAAAATCTCCAAGAGCACGAAGGACAGAGGTTATAACAGGGACCCACAGCAGTGCCACATGAAACCTACCAAAGAACCAGAGGGGCAAATGGCCACTCCGGGTCAGAGTCCCAGACATGCCGCTTCTATGATGAGCTGCATGCCTTTCTTGGGGTGCCCCTACAACTATCCCACCCCTGTGCCTCCCTCCTTCCCCACCCCTCCCGAGCTACCTTGGCAATTATCCCCCCATTTGTGTGACGAATTAATGTAGAATGCATGAATTTGAAACAACAATGACTTTATTGCCTCTGCAAGCGGTGATCGAAGGGAGGGCGGTTAGCTTACAGGGAAGTAGACAGTGAACCAAGGGGGCAGATTTTCATCAAGGAGAAACAAACAGAACTTTCACACTGTAGCCAGGCCAGTCATGAAACTGGTTTTCAAAGTTTTTCTGATGCACAGCGTGCCCAGCTGTGCTCTTTTAACTGCCCTGGTGTCTGGCTGTGCGATTTGCCTCAACCTCCCACCCCCCATAAATGTCTCCCTCTTACTCTCACAGATATTGTGGAGCACCAAGTCAGTAAACTGCACCAGGGCGCTTTTAAACATCCAAAGGCACATTCTACCACCATTATGCACATGCTCAGCCTATAGTTGAACTGCTCCTTGCTACTGTCCAGGCTTCATGAGCCATGGGAGCAAGGGGTAGGTGTGACCGCACGGTGCTGCCAACTGGAAGAGCAGCCTGAGGCAGAAGCCTCCAGCTGGCATGATATTCCAGGCAGGACTGAATCTCCATTAGACAAAACTTAAAGAAGAGAATGATCTGGAGTCATTTCCATTTTTGTCCAGGCCCCCTGACCAACCTCACCAAGGCCAGCCAGGAGCACCCATGTCTGCCCAGGGGCCCCTGACCAACCTAACCAAGGTCGGCCAGGAGCACCCATGGGACGATGTACCATTTGCCGTCCGCAAGGCAAGGGGATACTGCTGTGTAGCACTGCAGTACCGTGTCTGCCAGCAGCATCCAGGAGACATACAGTGACAGTGAGCTGAGCGGGCTCCATGCTTGCCATGGTATATTGTCTGCATGGGTAACACAAGAAAAAAAGCGAGAAACAATTTTTTGCCATTGCTTTCACCGGGGGATGGGCCTGATGACATGTACCCAGAACCACCCGCAACACTGTTTTTGCCCCATAAGGCATTGGGAGCTCATCCCAGAATTCCAATGGGCAGTGGAGACTGCGGGAACTGTGAGATAGCCACCACAGATAGCAATGCTCCGAAAGTCTACACTAGCCTCGATACTATGGACGCACACCACTGACAATGCACTTAGTGGGGACGCACACAATCAACTGCAGCAGATCGATTTCTAAAAAAATCGACTTCTATTAAATCCACCTAATTTCGTCATGTAGACATACCCCTAGAGACCGTAACATTGCAGAGTCATTCCAAGCAATGATTGGCGGAAAATTTGCCCAGCTGCTTGCACTAGAGGAAGATGTAGAAACAATAGCCATACAATTTCAATTCTGTAATGAATGAGGCAGCAAAGGACACCCCTGGGAAACATCGTAAGAAGACAAAACCATGGGTCACATATGAAATACTACAAATGTGTGACATTGGAAGAGAACTTAAGAGAGACAAGAACAGCATTGAGGGAGCTGATAAATACAGAGCAATTGGCAGAAAGATCAAGAAAGGAATGAAGGTGGCCAAGGAGATATGGATTAAAAAACAAAAGGGGAAAAGAGATAACGTTTAACAAATAGCTAAATCATAGCAAAAAGGGGAATAATGAGAAGATGAAGATGGCAACAAGCGATTAGCAAAGGTCAAAAAGAAAAGCAAAAACACAATTCAGTCATTGGGAACAGGGGATTCAAGGAAACATTTCTCTTGTTTCCACTCACTATGCAAAATCCAAGTTCCTACGCGCACAGCCCAAAGCAGAAACACATGGGGATAAAACTAACAGTCAACAAAGCAACACAGGTCTGTAATTATCCAGACTGCAGCCTTTTAAAGGACCTTCTGCAGCTTCTGCTGGGAGCTTAATTTCTACCAGAGATTCAGCCAACTTCTGCCAAATGATTCTCCCATCTGCCTGAAGCTGAAAAGCCTCTGATGGAGGAATTCCTTTTTCTCTTTAATTAGAGCTTGGTTAGCTTTCAGAGGAGATTTCTCTCTCTTAAAGAGTAGATCTGATAAGGACCATTGGTCTTGCTCTAGATTTCCTTGCACTTAAAGAATAATTATCTTTCCAGTTGTTTGCAAACATGCTGAAGTTCTTTTGTCTCTAAATAAAACAGAACATTCTCTGTCAGTTTCTTGTGTTGCTGTTAGCCCAGGGGCAAGGAGAACCACTCTTCTCCCAGAGGCTGTTAAACATCTTTGCCCCCCTTGAAATATGACAAGCTTGGGAATTGAGTCAGACACCGTGCCAACAAATCAGCAGTTCCAGTGATGTCAATCCTGAGGATTTCCTAATGCCTGCTACCATATGAGCTCAATGGTTCCCAAGTGAAACATATCAAACAGAGAACTCTGGTGCCCTTTGTTCCTGGAGTCTTCTACTCTAGTCCTTTCCCTGGTCATCAGAAGCCTTGCTTGGTGACTGTGCACAGATAAGTCATTTTTAGTATCCTTCTGATCCTGGTGGGAACACTTTCTCTAAGAGGAAGAGTGAAGAGCATAGGAGATATCTGTATTATTTTTATGAACATTATGTGTATCTGTATTTGATAATGGAGTCACTGCATGTTCATATAGCTCATATCTTCTGTAGGGAAGTCTAGAGCAGGGGCCAAACCCACGTGGACTGGCTGAGGAGAAACAGTTGATGAATAGCGATGCTGTGATCTGGAGACCCAGTCTAAAAGGGGGATGAATCATGGGATTCCACTCATGCCAAATGTGTCATGGCAAGGGGTTGTTAGGAGGTTTTGTCAATGTCTTTTATCCTCCATTTCAGTGCACTGTCTTCATGCTTCATTTGGCGCCCTTTTTATGGTGTCCAGTTTTTGATTGGTTAATGTTTGTGTAATCTTGCCCAGCAACTGAGCAAAGCACTTATTTTCATGTGTAGGTCGCGGAGTCCTGCTCAGCGCGCCAGAAGTTGGTCCTGGCAGAAGTCAGAGAATTGGAGCCCTCTTGGACTACAACCGGGGAAACTAGCTGGATCCCCTGACGCTCGGTCAGCACATGGGGCTCTCCACCCTTCATACTCCCCAGCACGTACTTCAGGAGGTGAGGGCAGCCTTACTACCCACTGCTGGGGTTTACCTCAACCAGATCTTGCAGGAGGGTACTCCCCGCTCACCCTGAACCCTGAGCCCTCTGGACCTTTTCATCAGGCCTCTGCCCCGTAAACTCCCCCAGCCACCCCACCCGCACACCGCAAGCCAGCTGCAGGATTTGCAGCCAGTTCGCTTCCGGACCGTGCCAAGGAAACATCTGTACATGCTCATGCTCCACATCCTGCATTTCCTCACCCTCATGTCCCACCCCGATACGAAGTGGTGGGACCTATTGCCACCTGTTGAGAGTGAGAAACCCTTGTGGGCCAGCCTGTGATCCACCTTGGTCCCACAGCCCACCGGGGATATCAGTTGGTGGCTCCTCCATGGAGCCATGAGCATGGGAGTGTACTTGGCGTGGTTCACCCCCGTCCCCAACTCCTGCCCCTTTTGCAGCGTGAGGGAGAACCTGGCACCAGTGTACCTGGAGTGCGCTAGGTTGCAGCCCCTAGACATCCTTTTATGGTTTTGGCTGCACTTTTCCTCTCACTTTCTTATATACGCACAACCTATCCATGGCTCCACAAAGTTGCCGGATCTCCTTGTCAATCTCCTAGCACTGGCTAAAGTGGCCACCTGTAAGACCAGGGAGAGGAGGTTGGCTGAAGGGATTTCCTATGACTGTGCAGCCTATTTCCGATCCTTCCTCCATTCTCACATCCAGGCAGAGTTCCTCTGAGTGCCATCCACTAGCTCCCTTGACACTTTTGAGGAGCAATGGGCGCTGTCTGAGGTTCTCTGTTTGGTGTCCCATTAAAAAAAAAAACAGAGCAAAGGCAGGAAGCTCAGATAAAAGAGCAGGAAAGGTTCACATGATCGTTAAGTAATCTGCCTGGTAATAGGAAATGATATAAAGACTGACATAGTGTGACAAGTTGTTGTCCACCCAGGATGCAGCCCGTGTTCCTGCGTTCAGGTTGCACAGTTCTTCGAGAGAACATCAACCACCTACCATCATGGCGATGGTTACCTGCTCCAGACATCTGCGGTTCCTGAGCCCTGGTGGCGTGGTCCTCAGAGTTCCCTGATCCTGGTTCCCTTTACATGCAAGAGAGATAGAAGTAAGCTGATCCCATCCAGCCTATAGTCATCTAATTGTAATGTTGAGACTATTTGCTTGTTAGCCCATTTATCCTAGATGGGCCTGGTCTTAATGCCCATTGTGTTTAGTAAACCATCGAGTTGTTTCCACCTGTTTCATATCTGTTTTAGATCTGTTCCATATCTGCCTTATATCAGTTTTACCCTCCCTGTTAATAAACCCTATCATGGTTTATCTTTTAAAGATGCTAAGGTTTTGGCTTTTTTACAGTGGCTATAGGTGATAGACCCTAATTCGGGGGAATCAATCTTGATTTTGAGAGCAGAGGTCCCTAAACATCTCTCTCTAATTTTCTTCTGGTAATAGGGTGACCATGGATTGACAGAGTGAGAGGTGAAAGGTACAGCTAACCATAAGTGAGTATAACATCACACCCTGAAGGTGGTTATAGCATCTGGATAGGAGGTCTGACTGAAATATCACCTTAACAGGAGTGATGTTGAAAACATTGTGGTATCTGAAAAGGACGGGTCAAAAAGCTGAATTCAAACTTCCAACTACACACATAAGTAGAGCTGATCAATGTTTTCTCATGAAAACTTTTTTTCTTTTGTGTAATGAAAAACAGGATTTTGACCAAAATGACCATTTTTGTGGCAGCCCATCTGCAAGCCCCCTGTGCACTTCCACCAAGAACAGGGTGAGCACAGCCATTCTGGGGGCAAGCAGACCAAAGTCCCTATATCCACAGGAACTGCAGAGCTAGGCCCAGGAGCACCAGAGCCAGTGCCCCTGTGCCCAGGTGCCAAACCATACCCAGAGCACCAATTTGCTCCTTCTAAGGAGAAAGAAAAGTCAACCCTGTATCCACCTAACGTAGGAAGTCTGCAGGGGACTGAGTCTTCAGAAGGAGGGAAAGTCTCCAAAGACTTAAGCCCAGCTTGTTCTAGCCCAAAATGAACAAGAGATTGAAAGATGCCTCGTCTTCGCCCAACTCACCAAGTTCTCAGATGTTTCAGAGTCAGACACACTGCATTTCGGCCATCCAGAACCCAAGACGGAGCCCAAAAAAGGGTGAATCCCAAAACCCTGATGACTCTTAAACCAAAACCAAAAAAGGAAGCTGCCTTCATCACCTCCAGCAGAGGCATCAGATCCATCTCATCAGAGAAAGAAACCAAAGAGCAATGCACAGAAGCCAAGAAGCAAATACTCTTCATCTGTCATCCTCTTCTTTCTCTGAAGATGGGGGAAACATCCTGCCAGGCCCAGAAGAACCAAAGGAGAAAGCTCAAGAGAGACTCTCCCACAGACAAATTGGACACAAGGTTCTCAGAGATGCAGATATCCTTGTTCTGCAGCCTAACTTTGCTGTTTATGACCACAGGTGAGCCAATCTGCAGTTCTGTCTAACCCCACTCTGGACAGTTTAGTGACAATTTTCTGGATGAAATTCCTGATCTGATCCCCCACGTGACCATGCAGAATTAATCCCTCTCTTGCAGATCTGTTCATCTCGGCAACTGATGTGTTGATCACAGCTTTGCCCTCAAATGGCCACAATTGTATACAGGGAACCACATCCTGAGGAACATCCAGCAACTGCTGACATTTGCCATATCAGCCCTGACAAGTGACTTGACACCGGTGCACATGAAAGAAACACCTATAAAACTTCTTAAAATACCATGATGATGGAAGCAGATGGAAAATGCTACTGCCTGAATTAAGATACTTGAATCCTCCCAGAATAGCAGTCCTGGGGCAAATCACTCTGATTTGCAGTGAAAGACACCCAGTCTGACAAATTGTAGTTGACCCCCATGTGGGCACACAGCCTGAAGGAAGTAATTTAGGCTCCATACCAATGCAGGGAGTCTGCCCACCTGCGCAGAGCACATGCTGCACATGCAGCACTTTGGAAGCCAGCAAGATTGAAACAGTAAAAAATACATTTGTTCGATGATAAATAAATTTACAGAGATGTTACCCTGTCTAATGAGTCTACTTGGATCTAAGTTATAACAATTTTTCCATGTTTCAGGGAATTTAATAAATAGCCCTTGAAAGAAGGTGGAGTCTTGCAATTTTTAGGATGAATTCAAAGTTGATAGGCCTATATTCCAATGGAATTAATTTTTTCATTTAAACTTCATCTGCCTTGTACCAAAGGTAAAGCGATCATCTTTTTCCTAGTCAAACTGCAAGCTTTTTCTATTTTTTATCGGGACGCATTCAGGATTGAACTGTTGTTTACACTAGCATGGTTTTAGGATAGCATTTGCTTTCCATCGTAGTTCTCTAGACTTCTCCATCAGCTTATTAGAATAGGCTTTTTCTCCCTATTTTTTTATTACTGCAAATCAATATTTATCAAATATATTGTTACAAGTCCCTTGTAAATCTGGGTTTGTTCCTGAAGTTACCAGCTTTCAAATGTCACCCAGAGCCTGCAGAGGGTTTGTGCTAACTTTTGGACAGCCTATCTTAAAAGGTTCTCTTTTTAAATAGCAAAATTAAATTAGAAATAAAAAAATGAAGAGATGAATAAAAATCAAAGGAGGAAGACTATTAAAGTTAATCTTCCTGAAGTCAGCAGCTTGGCCATATAAAATTAAGTCACATGCAATTTAATGATTCAGAGTTTCACATTTTTCCGAGTATTAAAATCCATTCCAAAATAATGAAATAATCATTTCCAATGGTTCTGTCTTAAGAGATTCAACGGATCAGATTAAAACTCACTAAAAGAGAAAAGGCGCATGCAGCAGGGTTAAAAATGACAACATATTGTAAAAGATGAAACCAAAATGGACTGCCCTATTGCAAAACAATCTGTTACAACACACATTGCTGGATTTAATTATGCTAATTGGGTTCTATCCTGCAAAGAGACAGATAAGGAGGAGAGCCTGGCTGCCAAGCATAGCATACTGGCACAATTCAGCCAGACCAATAAAGCTTAGCAGGCCAGTAAGGATCTTACATGCAGAATATGTGATGAGGCTGGCTGGGAGAAATGCTGTGTTCATTTCTGAACCACTTTTGTATTAGTGTCAGGTCCCACCCAGAATCAGAGAAATTAGAGGAGGGCCAGATCTAGTCTGTCAAAAACAGATAGCTAAGGGTTAATGTTCTTTTACCTGGAAAGGAGTAACCTGAAACACCTGACCAGAGGACCAATCAGGAAACAAGACTTTTTCAGATCTGGGTGGAGGGAAGTTTGTGTGTGAGTCCTTTATTCTTTGTCTTGTATCTGTCCCTCTCGGCTATGGGAAAAGATTTTTCTGTCTCCTGCTTTCTAATCTTCTGTTTCCAAGTTGTGAGTACAAAGATCATAAAACAATAGGGGTTATTGTTTTTTCTTTTGTATTTACATGTGTGTAGTTGCTGGAGTGTTTTGAATTGTGTTCTTTTGAATAAGGCTGTTTATTCATATTTCTTTTAAGCAATTGACCCTGTATTTGTCACCTTAATACAGAGAGACCATTGTTATGTATTTTTCTTTCTTTTTACGTAAAGCTTTCTTTTTAAGACCTGTTGGAGCTTTTCTTTAGTGGGGAACTCCAGGGAATTGAGTCTGTAGCTCACCAGGGAATTGGTGGGAGGAAGAAGTCAGAGGGAAATCTGTGTGTGTTAGATTTACTAGCCTGACTTTGCATACCCTCTGGGTGAGGGAATAAGAGGAGAGATTAGCTCTCTCTCGGTACTTGTGTTTTCCAGGACTGGAAATAGGGAGGGTGGAGTCCCTCTGTTTAGATTCACGGAGCTTGCTTCTGTGCATCTCTCCTGGAACCCAGGGAGGGAACACCTGGAGGGGGGAAGGGAAATGGTTTATTCCCCTTTCTTGTGAGACTCAAGGAATTTGGGTCTTTGGGGTCCCCAGGGAAGGTTTTTTGGGGGGACCAGAGTGCCCCAAAACACTCTAATTTTTTGGGTGGTGGCAGCTTTACCAGGTCCAATCTGGTAACTAAGCTTGGAGGTTTTCATGCTAACACCCATATTTTGGACACTAAGGTCCAAATCTGGGAATATGTCATGACATAGTCATGCAGGTTTCTTCCTTACAGCACATTCCCTAGCACAGGCCTGCGCAACATACGGCCATGCTCACTGTGCGGCCTGTGGCGGGGAATCAAAGGGCTCTGGGCTGCCCGCAGCGGCGGGGAGCCCAGAGCCCTTTTAATCCCAGCCGTGGCCGGAATTCAAAAGGCTCTGAGCTGCCAGCAGAGATTCCCAGCCGCGGCTGAGATTTAAAGGGCGCAGGGCTTCCCGCCACCACGGGCAGCCCAGAGCCCTTTGAATCCCGGCTGCGGCTCCAGCGGACGGGCTGGGGCTGGGATTTAAAGGGCTTGAGCTCCCCTCAGCGGCAGGAGCTCTGGGCCCTTTAAATCCCTGCCCCAGCCCCGCAAAGCTCCGGGTTACCCCAGCCGCCGGAGCCCCGGGCCCTTACATTTGCCCCTGACAACTCCCAGCCACCTCTTCAGCTGGGAGCCCCTGGTTGATTTAAAATCAAGTATCTCCTCACCCTCAACCTTCCTTTTTGGCCCACAGCTGTTTTGGTGGGGTGGCGCTGGGGAAGGAGGGTTTGTTTCTGCAGGGCTGGGGCGGGGTGTTTCTGCGGGCCGGGAGGTCCTGCGGGGGGTGTTTCTGCTGGGCTGGGGGGTTTCGGCCCTCAGCTGTTTTCTTTGGAGTAATGTGGCCCTCGCCGCTTTATGAGTTGTGCAGGCCTGCCCTAGCACTTGCTTCAACTGTCAAACTGTTCCAAGCAATCCAGGTCCCAGCACCGCCCTGTGAGAGCTAATAGAGCTCACCATCAGGAGATTTTCAACCTAAATATTCCTTTTCCAAAGTTCACTCTGTTACTTTTCCACTCTATTCCTACATGGTGGCCCAAATAACTCCTCCTTGCCCTTGGCATAGAGGCCGTTGTTAATACATTAATGGAGATATTCTATCTCCTAGAACTGGAAGGGACCGTGAAAGGTCATTTGAGTCCAGCCCCCTGCCTTCACTAGCAGGACCAAGTACTGATTTTGCCCCTATAACCCTGGGTTTAGCAGGCCAATGCTCAAACCACTGAGCTATCCCTCCCCGCCAATCATCTACAAATATTTAATTTAGATTGCCCCAATCATGCTAGGTGCCCCCAAAGAGTTCATGACATCAATGGACAAACAACAGCATGGAAAAAGCAGCAACATGATGAGCGGTGGAATTCTGCCTTGACTGAGAGTGGAAAGTAACCAAGCCACAGTGTGAAACTGTCGGTACGTGATTTCTAATGGCGATCATCATCTATGGCTGAACTGCTGTCCATAAGATCCAAACCACTAGGAAGGTTCTAAGGACTAATCACATTGCTAGATGCTCTTACATGTTGACATGGAGCCAGGCTTCTTCTGCTCCTTTTAATTTAGTTCTTAATTTCATTATACAAAGTTACAAAAAAAAAACCAGATACAATTATAGAATTTCAAAATACATCTAAAAATAGGAAAAGGACAAGCCAACAATTAGTGCAGCCCCTAATCCAGTTCTATGAAGCCCTTACTAATTATGTAGTAAAGCACCACAATTAATATAAACAGACTAAAATGGGGGAGGGTGCAGAAATGTTCACTGTAGAAAAAAAACTTAGATATCAAGAACAGCTCAAACATAAGACTGTACAGGACGCCATAGCATTAGTAAGTTCACTGTGATGGCTTTGGGCTGCAGCATTCCAGAATCTGTTCCATTCTGCGCAGAATTAGTGCCGGAGAAGCAGAGACCAGAATAGGGGTGCACTTGAAAACAAACATGCCAGCTCAGAATTCTTGTGAAAGAGTTTCCCAATAAGACCTCCCTCCACCAGCACTCTGAACTCAAGCACTTAAGTAGCCAACTTGGACTTCAGCAGGACTGCTTGGGCACTTAAAGTTAAGCTTGCATGTAAGTGCTTTGTTGGATTGGGGGCCACAATCATAGCCCAGATCAAGCAAGTTCTCCAAGTCCTGATTCTACTATTTATTATACACCCTTGACTGCTTCACCTACTTTCTGCCCATTCACCCATTTCTCCTCCCCCCTCATCCCCTTCCTACCAAGGAGAATGTCTCTGTGAGCCATAGAGCAGGATGAGGCAGCAGGCTTCTTGAGAGCAAGCCTCCCCCCACATTGAAGACAAAGGACAATTCAGCCTTTTGTGTCTTACCTGCTGACTCTAGCGCCCAAAGGAACATTTTACGACTCTTCGCTCCATTGAGTCACAAGTGGGATGACATCATTTTATGGATATTTATTCAAGAATAGGTTGCGTTTTGGCATGCTGAATTCCTCCTAGAGCTCCCCTGGGACACTCTAGCTAACACGGGTCTATCCCTTAAGGGTACAACGAAGACTTGTGGGCTTGATCCTGCACCATTAATGCCAATGGGATTTTTGCCATTGACTTGAGTGACAGCAGGCTTAGGCTCTTAAATAGGCCAAGAATAATACAAATAGTAGTAAATGCAAAGCAAACACTTGCCTGAATACCTGGCCTCATGTCAAAACCTACTGTGTGATAAACTTCTTGTCACACCAATAGATAAGCTATTGTCAACAGTGAGAAAGTGTTGGAGAGGAAGGTGTGATATGTTTCGGTTGCATTATAACTGTGGGCACCACCAAAGTTTTACATCACATGACATGTTTCAGCCAGTTAGATTGCAAATTATAATTCCAGGTTCTGAAATTAATCGCATGCTGTCGTGGACAACGCACACGGGCAATACGGTTCCTCTGCTAACGGGCTGGCTTCTGAGAGATGGTTGGAAGTTTTCTAACAAAACGTTCTTCCATCTGAAAATGCCAGTTGGTCAAAAACAAAATGTTCATCAGGAACACGTCAGTTCTGATGGAATTTCAGCACCCCAGGAAGGCTTCAAAGGGAAACCTGCCTGGCTCCCTGCCAGCTTGCCCGCCTCGCTGGTTCCTGCTGTGGGGGACCCAAGCTTCTGGCTCCTCTGCAGCCAGCCAGGCAGGCCACTGAGAATCTGGGACTGGAATTATCAAAAAAAAAAAAAAAAAAAAAGTTTCAATTTTCCCCCCAAAAATTTTTAAATTCCCATTCTGTAGGAAATTTCACATTTCTGACTCTTCATTCAGAGTTGAAGCACATTTCCTGTTCAGAACCCTGCCATTTCCCGATGGACAGAAATTCCAGTTCCAGCTCTAGTGCTTAGAGAGTCCTCACTGCTCTCTGACCCTCACTGTTGCTCATAGTGCAATGAACAGTGTCACACTGGGAGTAGCTCACGACCACAATCGCCTACTTGAGGCAGACTGTAGAAACAGGGCAGACAGTCCAAGATGGCGGTTTGTTCTATAATCAGATTTCATTAAGCCAGTGACAAATATGAACTCCTGGATCACTCTAACAGCCCTACCATGGAGTCACAGGCAGTCCCCTTAGACTCTCCAGTCTAGCTTGCCACCCAGACAAACTGGACTTAGTGATAAATGGTCAAAACCAAAAATCACACCCCATCAGGTTTCTCCCAGTCCCAGAAGACCAGTCACTTTCCCCAGATCAGTTGGTCCTCCAGACCTTACACCCTGGCAGTCAATTCTGTTATAAACTAACTAAAGATTTATTAGCTAAGAAAAAACGTTATTGAGAGGTTAAAGCAGGTAAAATATATTAACAGGTGAGTCACAGTTTGTGAGTCCAAATGGTGGCAATGACGTACCGTACTATGTTGGGATATGTTAGGATTAACTAAAGACCTGGGAAGCTGCTGATGTGCTGACATGGCATTCGGGGGTAAAGACAGAAGCAGACAGTATTTCTTTGTTGCCAGATTTTTCCCTTCCCTGTTGCTTTTAAGAATTGATAAGCCCTGCAGCTGCATAAAACATGTAGTTATCTAAAGAATTCCCTTTCTGTAAAAGAAGTATTATTTCCCCCTTCCTTCCTTCCTTCCCCAGCTACACAAGCAAGCCCTGGGTAATGGTCCCTTCCTCCCTCCCCTAAGAACCGCTGATTAAGGAAACTTGTAGCAACAAATTATTGCAGAGAAATGTATTTTCAAGGTAAAAATGCCTGTATAACATGCGGACTGTTGTGAACAATAGAGAAAGGTGGGTATACTAAGTGTATGGATGTTTCTATTACTTACGGGGTTTGGGGGTCTTGTACCGGATGTGGGCATTTACACACTAACTGAGATAAAAGGAGTGTGCTGTAACTAATCCAGTGCTTACTCGACAACTGGGTCAAGGGGAACAAGTATCACAATAAAGAATCCCTTACTCAAATCCGTCTCTGGGTCAACCTGTTCCTTCTTCTTCTAACATACTAAACTGCCTGTTTCCCAACTGTCTCTCTGGGGATCTCTGCTTTGCACCTGGCACACTTCCCTGTAGGCGTCCAGACAGTTCAGAGATACAGACTCTTTCTTTGAATCCATATTTATAGCTTCTTCGAACAGAAAACAAGCCGACAGTGTCTCTACCCACATGGGCTTTTCCTTTGATGATGGTGTGGGAGGAATGCACTTAGTCTTTTGTCCTCCGACCATTATACATAAGGGCCATTTGCTTTGAAATGGCCCTTATGTTCAATCCTTCATTAGCATTCCATGAGATTCCTTCGATGGGTAACTTAATTACGTGGGTATACACCATGGAAATGTTGGCTGTTACATTAGAACAGGAACAGGTAAGTGAAAACAATGCAAGTAACATTCCACTCATTTTCATGACATTTAAACATCTGCAGGCACACTTATACATTTAGCACTTGGATCTGTTCTAACACACAAGTGAATTGGGCTGGGATTCTGATCTGAGCTGGCACCTGGTTTGCCAGCAGCACAGCTGTTAAAAGGTTAAATTTGATCATGAGAGTTTTAAGGGTTCGAGATTAGTCGCAATGGGTGAATCAGTCAGACAAGGGTCTTGAAGGAAAAGACCTTGAGGATCTGTGCCTGCAAAGGAGAGATGTCTTTTAAGTAGAAAACCTCAGATCAGGAACTGAAAACATTGCTCAAAAATGAGGGCCTGAGCCCTGATGTGCAATTTCCTGCTGGATGGAAATTCCAGTTCCTGCCCAGCTCTCCTACCTATAGGTTCCTCAAGGCTCTTTTCATAGTGTAGCACATCTGCCTCTCTAAAACTGACCAAAACAATCAAATACTTCTCCTTTAGAATAAATGGGCTGCAAAAGCATCAGAGGTTGGAAACAGAGAGTGAAAGATCATCCCATTTGCTGTCTCACGCCCCCTTATGTTGTCTACTGCTCTGCTAGCCATTCACTAGGCTCGTGATGGCCTCACCAGCCCAAAAGGAAAAGCTGTAGAGGCTGCTGCCATGTAGTGCACAATACTACTACCCAGGCCCTTCCTTGAACACTTTTCCCCTCGACATGAACAGTGTAAGAACCCTGAAAGGAGCAGCCCACCTCCTTTAGAAACCAGAACTTCAGCTGTAGTCTGAGAGCCACAAAAGAGACAAAGGCCTCTCAGCAAAGATACGCTGAAGTTACACCGTGTTCAACAACATGACTTGAACGTTTAGGCCAAGACATCTGTGGATGAGGAGGCAAAGAAGGCTCTGTGGAGGGAGGGCCGCAGAGACTGGGAGGCACTGGGAGAAGTGTGGCAGTTAGCAGAGCGCTTTGGGGGCCTAGCAGTGGATGACGCGCACAGGGCCCTCACTGCTGACGTGCCTCCAGTGCTTGCCCTTGAGTCATGGGATGCACAGTGCTAATACGCACAGTACATGACATGGTTGCTGTTCTCCTCCCCCACCCCCTCGGTGACATGAGAATGGCAGCTATTGGCTAAGGCTGGCACCTCTTCATATAGCAGGGGAAAAAAGCTTCTGTGAACTTGACTATCAGGCCTGGCATCTCCCGCTGGCAATGCTTCACCAGTTACATCAGTAAGCCACGGTGGTGGGGACCAACTCCAGTAGGGGCCAATGATGTGGGCCCTGTGGTGCGAGCCAACAAGTCTCGTGCAGGTTGTGCTATTGCTGCTGGATAAGAGAAATCGACCACAAAAACAATCCCAGGTGCTGAACATCAGCCAAACTCAGCTACTCCTCCCCCTTACCCCTCCAGCAACCCCTACTGGGAGCAGCAGGGGGCTGGAGTAGCTGGGTGACTCCGTCCTTACCAATGCAGCACTTGCACATCAGTTCCTACAAAAGTTGTCTCCTGGGGAAGCGGCTGGGGACTGATTCTCTGTGAGCTCCAAATTCCCATAGCATTCCCAACATTGCCATCTGCTGGGCTACTGGAGATGTGCCACCTGAATGCTCTCCAGTCAGCGCTTTTACCAGCCAGATCGAAATGCCAATACGAAGCCTTCTAATCCACATCTTTGACCCTGGTCTTCTGTGGTGTCCCTCCATATCCCCCGAGGTCATATGTTTTATTGGACCAACTTCTGCTGGTGACAGAGGCAGGCTTTCCATCTTGTCTTGAGGAAGAGCTCCGTATAAGCTCAAAAGCTTGTCTCTCTCACCTACAGAAATTGGTCCAGTAAAAGATATTACCTCACCCACCTTGTCTCTCTAATATCCTGGGACCACCAGGCTCCAACACCACTACTAATACATGATGACAAAAGCCACACTCTTTGCAGCGTGACAGCTCTGACAGGAATCCTGATAGATACTTGGCACTTTCCATTGTCCAGGGCTTTGCAAACATTAACTAATTAATGTTGAAACAAGGATATAAAAGAATACGTCCCAGACAGATATATTTCCTCCAGATTTTGCACAGACAATACTAATCCAAAGGCAACATCTTATACCATTCATAGCAAAGTTATCAGCTATAGCACCATTCTGCACCCTTTGATGTGAATGCATAACTCTCCTTAGGTTCCATGATATAGGGCAGTGGTCTCCAATGCGGTGCTCGTGGGTGCCATGGTGCCCTGTGGGGACATCTTAATGCACCTGCGTCCTGGACCCCCAGAGAGCACCAGCTGAAATGCCACTGAATTTCAGTGGCATTTCGGCGACGATGCCTCTCGATGACGACGCTTGTCGCCAACAAGTGACGTCATCGAGAGGCGTCGGTCCTGAATTTCAGCGGGGATGCCTCTCGATGACGTCACTTTTTGATGGCAAGCGGCGTCATCGAGAGGCATCGTCGCCGAAATGCCGCTGAAATTCGGCGGCATTTCAGCGGATGCTCCACTGCCACACTGGTCCTTCTTCTGGCGCCCGCCAGATGAAAAGGTTGGGGACCACTGATATGGGGGCATCTCTGTGTGATTTGCAATCATCCAGGGGTCAGAAGTAGGTTTAAAAATTATGACATGGCAGATAATTCTCTCAAGGTACTTTTTAAATTAAAAGTGGATGTTTTTTCTATAAGATGCACTCTAGTTCAAACAGCAATTATTTCCAGGACGTCCTATGTGACACAGGAGGGCAGACTAGATGAGATTACAGTGGATCCTTCTGGCCTTAAAATTTATGAATCCATGATCTAGTCAGTCTGGAGAACTCATTGCCACTAGATATTGCTAAGGGCAAAAGCTTAGCAAAATTCAAGAAAAGGATTGGACATTTACATAGGAAACAAGACTATCCAGAGTGACAATAGCAAAGATTTTTTTAAAAAAAGTTTGGGAAGGGAAAGAAACTCCTGTTTCAGGTCAAAAGTCAACTGCTAATTATCCAAAATTCTTATTTTAATTCAACATTAAGGTGGAGAAATCAAACATTTAAAAGTCAAGCAATGAATGTTAAGGTTGAAAGCTTAACTTGATGCCTTGAAAATAAGATCCTGTCTTCATTCAGGGCCTCCCAAGAGCTTGACAACGTCCTCCGCGAAAGAGAGGGAGGCCAGATGTGATAGTGCTGAGACTGCTGGTTTAAACAAAAAGAAAAAACTTCCATGGCTCTGAAGCAGAAAGGACAAAACTAACAGAGCTTCTCCTGCTCTCTTCAGTTTCCTTTCAGATAAAAGCAAATCAGTACACACTTTAATACTTACCTCAGAAAGATCAGCAGTGTTTAAGGTCAGAGCACAACTCCCACGCAGTCTGAGGAGGATGTGTTTGGGGGTAAGTCCAACCCCTGAGGCAAGAACAGTTGACAATAGAGTGTTCCAGCGAGGAGAAGAGGTTTTGATCTCAGTTAAGTTAAGATGCAGGATGAACAATCATTTCCTCAACAGGTTCATTATGCAGTACTTAATTGATCATTCCATTCCTGAACTCCTTTTCTTGCACACAATCAATCAGATACTTTCTTGGCTCTAATTTCTCTCTCTTTTTGCGGGGGGAGGGGGAGGAAGGGGAAGGGGAAGGGAAACTCATTTCTTTTCCAAGCATCCCTCAGGAAGCTTCTCGTAACCAAGACAGAGTGTTTCTTTAATGGAAGATGCATCTAACCATACCATTTGTCCAGACACATCTAGATTAGAAAGGGGACAAATATATAAGTTTTGCTCCTTGATCAAACACTGCTTAGTAGCTGTCACTACTCAGCAAACACAAATAGAATTTTATGTCCTCAGAGATCCTACTGGGATCCAGGAAGTGGCCAGGCAGAAGCCGGCCCACTGCTAAAGGACCTACCCCCAGCTTAAGGGGAGGATCCACAGGACCTGGAAGCCAAGTGATTCTGGGGGACAACTAATGAAATAACAGGGACAGGAGTGAGGTCATAGGGCTAAACGAAGGGAACCTGATGGGGACACCGAGCAGAGAACCCCGGATAGCGCCCACTGCTCCTCACTGAAAGGTGTCAAGAGACCCAGTGGAAGCCACCCAGAGGAACTCTGCCCAGATGCGTGAACGGACGGAGGATCGGAAATAGGCCCCACAGTCACAGGAGACCCCATCGGCCAACCCCTTCTCCCTGGTTTTATTGATGGCCATTTTAGCCAGGGCCAGGAGGAGGTTGACTAGGAGGTCCCGTGACTTTGTGGGGCCACGGATAGGGAGCGAGTGGAGATCACAGGACGTCACTAGGGCAGCATCGTTTTGCAGATAGTGAGATGGGAGCATCCACCAATGAACAGCGCTGCCGGCATACGGAACCCATGAACGATCTGCCAACTTCTAAACGGGCCAAGTCTGGGAAATGGGTGATAACATGGGTTTGGCTCCATCTGAAGCTATAAGATAGCCCCTACCCCATGGGGCTGAATGCCGGGATTGTCTCCAATTAGGTTTCCAATTGTCATAGCCCTGCCTACCTGAAAGTGCACCCTCCACCCCAGGGGAGGCCTTCTGAGCTCAGTCTCCACAGCCTCACAGCATTTGTTAATCCCACTGGTTCCACTAGGCTGCTGACAAGTTGTTGGGAGAGAGGGGGGAGCTGAAGGGGATCCTGATACCCCTCCTTGGGTAGACAGACTGCAGTTTTCCAAGCCCTTCTCAATAGCCCACTACAGTGAGTGGTGGACGGGGGGGGGGAGTAGCCAACCGTAGGAGCCTCACCATGCACCGATGACCTAAGGCAACTTTCAAGCAAGCAGCTTGGCTAGTACAGTGCTACGTGCAGTGGCTCATCGGCTTTGTCCCCGCCTCAGCCATCTGACAGGGTCAGCAGTACACAGCCCAGAGCCACCAGCGCAATTCGACAGTGGATGGGGAACGTTGTGTGTATCCATGCACAGAACATGTGTGTGTGTTGGGGTGGGGGGGTTGGCTCATACATCAAAATGCCAGGACTGTTCTTTTGTATGTACTTGAATGTTCTGTAGAGTGTTTTCTATGGTATTTAGCCATATGTCCTTCTCTCAATTCTTCCACTGCAAGCAGCCAGGATATTCATAAACCAGACCTGTTCTCAGCTCAACATCAGTGTAGCGGGGCAGCTACCCCACTCCTAGAAAAGAGCCTGGGCTGATTGGAGAGGCAGACACAGCTGGGGCCAGGCCCCAGTCAGGCCACAGCTAGCCCTATAAAAGGCTGTGGGCCAGGAGCTCAGGCAGTCTCTCTCTAGCTGTGGAGAAAGACAGGCCTGGATGCTTGGGAGCTCAGCAGGGTACCTAGACTGAAGCAGGGCTGGGGGAAAGCCAGAGGAGCTGGGGAGCTCCGGCTTGGAAAACCCTCAGGCTGCAGGCCTTTCTAAAGGCCCAAAGCAGGTACTGGGTCTGCAGAGGTGCTGCCCAGGGTAGGCAAAGGCAGCAGGTCCAACTCCCCCTTGCCAGTGGATTACAGACTGCAGTCTGCCCCAGTGAGCGGGGGCTAGATGGCGACTGGCAGTAGCCACTGAGGTAAGGTGGGGATAGAGGGTTGGGGGTTCGCCTGGGAGGGGAGACCCAGAAAGTGGGGGTACTGCCAGGGGGCAGCACCCAAAGTAAAGGGGCACCGGGGTCCGGAAGGGGCATGGGGACTGGAGGCATGCAGGACACCAGCCGGCAGAGGGTGCTCCAAGGCTAGAAAAGCTAATTCCCTGGAATGACCACCAGGAGGCACCGCACCGGCGAGTCGCCACGTTGCTACAGTCAGCCACGTACAAATTCATTTAGAAAGTGCTGTACCATACACTCACAACCATGACAGTAAAATATTTGAGTTTCTTTATATTTGGGACAAAGTACGACTTAAGCATGAGAAACTCTTGCCGTAAAGTATGATGAGCCATTAAGATCAATTATTTCTTACGTCCCTTGAAAATACTAGGTTCTGTCCCCAGGCTAATGGCCCATACCCTATTTGTTCGATTCAATCCAACCTCTTAGCTGTAAGGGTAATTCTACAGTGTTATCTTCATGCATTTTGTTCATTACGATTATGAAACATCATCTCAGTGCTATACTGCGTGGGTGGACAAATTATGGATACAACTGATGACACAAGATTGTAGTGCAATGTAACAGACAAGAGTCTTGCAGAAGTTAAAAAAAGACCGATAATATTGAGCAACTCTTGCTAGCTTTAAAGCACATTAGCTGCAATGGTAAACAAAGCAATAAGCAATATGCAGTATAATTTGGTTTGCCAAGTTGGAATCAATTGCTGAAATCTCCCCCAGGTATCAGTAATGTGCTGCAACCTTGGCTTTAGGTCATAGCGAATCTTATCTAGAAGGGACCCCTTGACAATTCAACTTCAGAGTGTTTGGGGTAAGCAGGAGGAACAGCATCCTCATGTCTTCTTTTAGGCAGCATAAGAGGCTACTATGAGGAAACTGAAGTAGTTGAAGCCTAGAAAAGGTCTTCAAATATACCTCTATGACACATAAAACCATACCTATAGGCAAAGGAAACAGACACATCCTTTACTGATGAAACAACCAAAGGATTTAAAGATACAACAGGGCTAAAATGTGGTCAGGTAACCTCTGTGGTAAACTTTTAGGGGACAATGAAGTAAGTTTATCTGATATGACACAATCAAGGTGGCCCTAGTTAGTCAAACATATGTACACATGCTCATTTCTCCACCTGTATCATGTCCCATCACAAATTATACAAAATCACCTCGCTTCATGCAGATACCACAATGATGGGCAGCCTTATAGAAACGGATGGAGCTGCTGGGACTGGAGAACTCAGACATCCCTTGTGATCTACTTTCACCATTAGTGTTGAGCTGAGTGAGGAGGGATAGTGCCCTGTGCTATCCTATCAGCCCAGCACGTTAGAGATGCTGCACCAGCCACTTCTCAAACTCCTGTGAGAATTCATGTGAGTTGGGAGTCATCTCTTTAACCGTCCCCACAGACCTGTGAGGATCAGTCAGGGAATGAGGGGCAAGCAGCATGTGACCAGCGGAGCCTCTTCTCTCACAGACACAGGTGACTTGGTCCCTAGCTGGGTGAGCAGGTGCCCAGCCCTGAACTCCTGGGAGATGATCCATTCCCCAGAAGCCAGGTCAGCTTTGGGGTTGGATTCGAGGCTGCGCGTGAGTGATTATGGAGCAGCACAGGGGTGAGAATCTAGTGCTGCTGCTCTTGCCTTTCTACTCAAGGGGGTGATGGGTCCCAGCTGGGGAAGTTACCTGGCCATTGGGGGGCAGTGTCACAGGGCATGGGGCTGGAGGTAGTAGGCATCCCATCCTGAATCCCTCTAGATTTGGTGGCAGTGTCCATCCCAAAGTCAGAAACATCCCTTCCATGGGGTCCCTGGTAGGGTGACCAGACAGCAAGTGTGAAAAATCAGGATGGGCGTTGGGGGTAATAGGAGCCTATATAAGAAAAAGACCCACAAATCAGGACTGTCCGTATAAAATTGGGACATCTGGTCACCCTAGTCCCTGGGCATCCCCAAATCCTCCCAAAATCCCCTCCATCCACATCCTTGCTATTTAGGGAGGATCTTTTGAAATGATCCAGGCCTCAAGGTGGGAGATCAGGTCAGAGAGAGACTTCATTCTGCTGCTCCTTCTGGGGCCAGTCCCAGCAACTGAACTGAAAGACGCATGCCCAGCACTATGGCAACCCCAAGGATTCCAGGAAGGAGGAGCCGGGTAACAGATTCCAATGAGGACAGGGGCTTTTGTGACCTGGGACCCCGCTGGCATTCAAGCCATTCCAAACTGGAAGAGTCACTTGGCCCCACTGCCCATCCTGAGGTTTTCTTGTGTCTCTAACACCCAAAAGATCAAACTGCACTTGCACCTGACCAAGCCCTGTCCCTTCCAGTCAGGCCAGCTAGCACAGGGAGCAGCTGCAGAAGAGACCTCACAGAGGTTTGACAGCCTGATGAAGAGGCTGGACAGGTGAACACTCTAAGTTCTGGGACACCAGTCGAGAGCTGTAGTGCACAACCAAAGTTAAATTAAAGGGGAGGCACAGTTCCCTCCCATTTGCTACATGCCAATGGCTCCCATCCTTTCTGAACAACCAGGAAGAGAAAGGTCTAGGGCATTTGAGGACAACTGAGGACCTGCACAGAAGGTAACTGATCCTGGTGACTGCACAGGTTGCCTGAGTTGGGGTTCCCAGAATTGGTGGAGTCTCTCTCCCAGTAAGATCCATGCACCTGAGTCCTGTCAACAAATGACACCCAAGCTGGCTGACACTGGAAATTAACTGAAAATCCACCTCCGCTCAGCTGAGGCAATGAGACTTAGAACATCGATCCCACTAATGGTTTCACTGCTCAAAGCCTGCCAGGAAGGAGACGAAGGATCTCTGTACCTGCACAAGGAGCACTGATTGGCCATCGAGTGCTTGGGTAGACCTTCAATGGCACACAGCTGGGCTGCCCGGGGGGATGGACAACAGTGCCTTGAGGTAGGTGCAGTCTTCCCTTTTTCACCAGTCCTAGCAAATTTTCCTTTCGTTAGCATTTTTGCATTTGCAGCAGGAGCTAGTGCCGTGAAGGGGCTGGAGCAGCTGCAGTGACTGCCCTGACACATGCTCTGCCAACTAACCAGAGACATCAGGTGGCCCCAGCACTTCAGAGACCCCATGGGCAGGGACAGTGACACATACTCCGGATTTTCACTGGCCCTTTAGCCAAAGATTTGAAAGACAACACACATGAATTCCCTCCTGTCCCTGGGTGTCTCTGCAGGGCTCATACTGCATGGGTAGTGGAGACACCCGTAAGCTTCTTTTCTGTTAATTTTTAAATTTTCATTGTACAATTTGGTACAAGCTGCTCTAGTGTGTACATGTGTTGTGAGACATACCAGCCACCCACAGGGGCTATCTTCTCACAAAACACACACACACACACACACGCACCCCAGGGCAGATTATTCCATGCACGTTAAACCCAGGGGTAAAGAAATGGGGATAGAGATAAGACCACAGAATTTGGGTTTATACACCAAAAAAGTGCAGCTTTTTCATAAGTCACGAAAGAGTTACTGAGGGTCAGTAGCTAGAGTTGCTATACTAGTTTTACACCAGCTGAAAATCTAACCCTGAAAACACAGCGAGTGTGTAATCCACCAAAAAATTGCTGTCTCACAGCTTTCCATCTCAAAATCATCTCTTTGCTCGAGGGAACGTGGGCCAGGACTCCGTGACTATTCCCGCATGTTTTGCCGACAGCCAGGGAACCTTAATTTCCTCCTTAAAACGCTAAGCAAAGACAGCTGGGTTTAACACTGCATCTGACCACAGCAGTTTTGACCCAAGCATCTCCAACCAGAGAGCTGCAATGTCATAGAATCATAGAATAGGGACCTCAGGAGCTCATCTAGTCCAACCCCCTGCTCAAAGCAGGACCAGTTCCCAACTAAAACATCCCAGCCAGGGCTTTGTCAAGCCAGGCCTTAAAAACCTCTAAGGAAGGAGATTCCACCACCTCCCCAGGTAACCCATTCCAGTGCTTCACCACCCTCCTAGTGAAAATGTTTTTCCTAATATCCAACCTAGACCTCCCCTACTGCAACTTGAGACCATTGCTCCTTGTTCTGTCATCATCAGTGGTATGAGTCCCACTTCTGGTTTAAGACACAAGCTGCCTAAGCTTCTCACTCAGAGAGGGTGCTGCCAGCTGAGCCCCTTGGACACAGTGATGGGTCTCTTTCGGGTTGGGGGTGTGGCAATGGATACACCTGGGTGCAAAGACTGTTTCCTTTGGAAGTTACTGCCAGTCTCGTGTAAATAAAGAGCAGAGGGAACCAGTGTCAGGAATGAGACACAAAAGAAAAGGTTTCTAGAAACGCGGCCTGAGGAAATAGGGCGCTTTGTGAAAGAAGTGGCAAAAGCAAATGAAGCTGGACTGAGTTTAATGGAGAACAGGTAAATACACAAGAGGCAGCTCTGGGATTGGGTTGGTAAATCTCCACCATCCCACATTCAGCACATAGGCACTTCATTTTATGTTAGCAAATGGCAGGAAAATTATCAACACTGGGTCTGACCCAGAGAGGTGGAAAGTGGGTACTTCAGCCAGGGGGAGAGCAGGAACAGGAGTTTGGGAAGCTGAAAAGTCTGAGGAAAGCTACAAATAGATTAAAAGCCAATTACGTCCATAGTTCTCTGCACTTGAGGATGTGCTGTGAGAACTTAAGAACTGGGCCTGCAAGAATATTCTCTTGTCCAGAAGGGCAGCGGGGCTGAAAAATAAGGCTAGAGGATGCTATTACCACATAGCCCCAAACACTGACTCAGATGGACCACTCCCATGAGAACAGCTCTTGGTGTGCCTAAGTCCCTGCAGGATTTGGCCCAAGATTCGTAGAAGACCTAGTCATTAAAGTGCAACCCTGGCCTGCTACATCTCCTGCACAGCCTGGCCTGAGTGCCTAGCACAGAGACCCCACACATCAGGGTGCGGGATCTCTCCAGCTGACTCAATCAACAAGGACAATCAAGGCTGGCCATCACGAATCTGTCCACAGAAGAATTGATTGACTCTATTTGATTTTCCCCCCTCCCCCTAGATTTTCAATCCACAAAAATGTTCAAGATGAACTTTTTGTCCTGATTCAGGAGAGGAATATTTTCTGAAATCTCAAAAATTCTTTTGGGACAGGAAAACCATGAACCACCTCACCCTAGTCCCTGGGGTCTGTCAAAACAAAAATCCCCCATGACAACCAGAAGCAATTCTCTTCCACCACCCACTCTCAGTTCCCCCAAGAGGCATCTTCTCCTGGAAAGAAAACAGCTTGGAGACCCCATAAAGCTACAGTAACTCCTGGGGCTCCAGCCCAGGGAACCATATGGGTAATCTCTGCTATGAGGCTAGGAAATGAACGGATCTGGAAATTAAACTCGCTCTCACCTCTAGAAGTGGGATCCTTCAGAAGATCAGAGCAACCCACCAGCAGGGGGTGCTGTGGGGGAGCTTACGCTGCCATGGTTTACAAGCCAATACATTTACTGCAGAGAGGAGATTTTGAAATAGTCCTTATTTTAACGTAATTGTCTGTATACACAGAACTCATGATGTTGGAGGATGGGATAAAGGTCACATCAGCTTAAGTTGAACTTGCTGCATTACTCCCAACACAAGCAGCAACTACTGAATAATAAGCCCATCTCTAACACATGCTACTGAAAAGGTGATACCACTGCAACAGGTCTTCGGTATATGATGTACATTTTATGGGGGGGGGGACATTTTATGAATGTTTCCAACAGGGTTTTACAATGCTCTTGCAACTCTTTCCAGCATTCCCCACTCTGCTGAAAAACCAGAAGAAAATGCTTTAGTTACCATGAGACCAACTCTACTCAGGAGTGAGAACATTTGAAAGTTACTGATAAATATAAAATATCCCTAAAAATACTCCTCTGCATAAGAATGCCGTGGCTTTAAAGTCCAACATTTTAGGAGCTTTTGAGCCTAGAAGCATTTGGAAGATAGGAATCTCACCCTTACAGTGGAACCAGACTCCCATGTATCCATTCAAAAAGATCCACAAGGCATCAAACCTTAAACCTGCCTCTGGACAGTTCTCTCTTCAGGGCAGGGACCGCTTCTCATCGTGTGTCCATACACATATTGCCCGAGGAAGCCCAAACTCAGCTGGGATCTCGTGTGCTAGCGTAATGGAAATTAATACTCTCCCATCCAGAACTAATGCCACCTATCCTGGGCCTCAGGCCAGGGCTGGTTGTGTGGTGGGTGAACACTGCAATTCCACATTTGTGGCAAAAGAGGGAAAGATTTCATGCAAGGTGTTTTGTTTGAGAAAGTCCTGCTGGCAATGGGGGAAAGGAGGAAAGAGCAACACAGGTGCCCAGAGAGGCATGTGAAATGCCATGTTGGCCATGGCTCTGCAATTCAACATACAGGTCTCACCTCCAGAGCACATGTGAGCTCATGCACAGAGAGAGCATTCGATCCATAAACACAAAACTGTATCAATACCGGTAACGTTTTCTTGTCCACATTTTGTCATAACAAATCCGCACCTCTCGAAAAACAAGACAATCATCTTTGCCAGCACAGATTCATTTTATTATTGATTCTTCGCTGCTGAGGGAACAAACCTGGCTTTGAGATTTAAATCTACTTAATTCAATTGTTTCTCTATTGCTGCTGGATGAGACGAAAATTGAAGCTTCTCTTATTTATGACTCACTCAGGCTGTTCTGAGTTTGGAGCTTGAAAACCTTATTTCCTTAACAGCAACGTGGAAAACTACCACAGGCTGCAACAAATCTGAATCTTAACTAAACTCTGACTGTTGAATCCAAATGTGCACTCCCCAGGATACCAGCAAGCAACAATCAATTACCTTACCTCTCCTGAACAGGACCCCTACCTCTCTAATACTACCCAACATTCCCCTTCCAGTCCATGTCTCTTGCTACAATATACCACTAACTCTCCCCTCTTCTTCAAGTCCCCTTTCCTTGATGATCCAAGGGAAACAGCAGGTCTGCTAGCCTCACTCCTGTATCTCGGACTATTAACACCTTGTAGCTTCTACCCTGGTCCCACCATCTTCCTTAAGATCTGAAAGAGATGGGAGGCGGCCAGTGAAGATGGGAAGTCCCACATGAATGCTGCTCTCTTCCACACACAAGTTCTCTTCTCTGCAAGCCTCCAGTGAAGTCTCTCTCCAACCCTTACTCCACACGCCTTGTCTGTGGTAGAGCTAGGAGAGGCGCCGAGCACCTCTAGCACTATGTGTGCCATCATGACTGCCATTGAACTAAAATCTCACAACACGGTGCCGAGATTCAGCCACCAGGCCCAGCAGACTGGCTTACAGAACTGCCAGGCCCCAGAATGACTCTGAAGGACAAAACACTTCCATTCTAAAGAGAGGTGATACAGTGATACACATGCAGGGTAACTAGAATCCTTTGCCAAGTTCTAAATGTTTTTCAGAACTCCATGTTTTTCTCATCCTAGCTGAAGGTCTCTTTGAAGTTGAAATTACTTGAATTCTAATATGTCAATGCAGGCATCATGCAGTGACTGTTCCTACGGGGATACAAAATACACACATCCTACTACTTCAGCTACTTTGTCTCCCTCAACCTCAGCTGCTTCTTTGTCTTATCCATCTGTGATGTCTTTTCTTACATTGTGAATGCTTTTGGACAGAGACAGTCATTTATCATATATTTGCACACTACCTAGTGTAATGGGACCCAGACCTGTTTGGTATTTATACGCTGCCACAATACAAATGCTTAATAACAATATATTTGCATAGCTTTTTGCCGTGTATCTTCCAAGTCCTGGGTAAACCCATCTATTTTAGATCACCATTAGAAGCTTAGCACTATGGAACAGTAACATCTGCCAGAATCAATAACGTCAAAAGATGGACATAATTAAAACACTATCATTGCAATTCTCCCAAGAATCGGCTTTGGCACACTGTTTGCTGTAGCTTGGAACCGAGCTATTCCAGTGGGCTCAGATTCCTATCTAAACCACTGTCGCTTGTGCGCTAGTGTTTGAAATTACTGCAGTCAGGTAATGCAATTTGCTTTCTTTAATCAAAAGTGTTCCACTACCCTGAAGTTTGAGGCATATGGACTCCAAGCACAAACCCATATTTTAATCGCTGATTTCTGTTGTTAATACGAGCTAAATGAAAATCTCACATCCAAACATCCCTGAACATTGGAAGTTTTGAAATCCTGATTCAGGTCTGAATTTGCTGCTTGGGATCACAACTAATAAAAACTAAATCTTCACCTAAAACCTGAATGGAATTTTTTTTTAAGGTTCTGAAAACTGGGGCTTGTCTCAACTTTAGGAGGGTTGATTTTCAGATGCCTTTGTGACCTCATGTGTGGACAATGACTCAATCACAAAAGACAGGCTGTTCTCCAATTAATTCTGGCTCAGTTGAAAACAGGACACACTGTCCTGGAAATCTCAAAACTTTCCTATATGGTGTCTCAAAGATCTAATCTCACCAGAATTCTGAGAAGTGCAGGTCAGTTCTTGGTTCTCACAGTGCATCGCTTGTATCTATTTTGACTTGTTCTGTTGTCTCAAAATACAGTGAAGACTGTTCTGAATCATGTCTATTGCTGGTTATTTGCTTATTAAACCAAATGGACACTAACTTTGATTGCTTATCTAAGCTGAGCCAGTACGACACAACTTGTCCTCTCCACTCATGCTTTCCTCTGAGATGGGATGGAGCCTTAACTACACAGTTGCAGCTGGTTCAGCCCTCCTGACTCTCCAGTGTAGCTCACTGGATAATTGATGGATGATGTTCAGGAAGCCAATATTTGGCTTGTAAGCACACGCACAGGGTTAAGTATACACTGACATGATAAAGCCGTGTGTCTTCATACTCCTCTAACGGGGAGTCTTCATTTCCTTTCAAGAGCAGGAAAATCATTTGATTTATTTCAAATAAAAAGCTTTACCCTATGGATATGTCAATAGTTATTTGTCAAATGGCTTTCCACCCACCAAAAGTTACATTGATTTCAATTTGGGCTTTGCACTGGTTGCATTACAAAGACCTTCCAACTGAAAATGCCCATTGGAAAGTTTTGGACAAGCCCAGAGTTTTCTCTACTGAGTCCACAAGTTTCATTACATAGTCATCTGCTCTTTATTTACTTCTCCTGTCCTGGTTACTTTATCACTAACTAAACTTTACAGCCACTTTTAAACAGAGGAGAGATGCTTCAGAGATTCCCCGTCACAGCTACCCTCTTGAACAAGTCAGCTGATGGCTGCACCTCCATGTCTGTCACTTAAGTGATACAAAGGCACAATAGCAGCTCCCTGGAAAATGGTGGGGCAAGAGGAACCTGTCTAATTCCATTTTCTCTATTCCCCTCCTAGACTCAACTCATGCCTCATGGTTGAACTTGTTCCTTTAAGTGTCGCATCCAAACTTGGAATGTCATTCACCTGACTCGAATACAGGTAAATCTGCTTCCCCCACTCTGGGCAGAACGGAGTGGGACCATGGGTGGGGCCGTGGGGGAAAGGGGCAGAATGAGGGCGGGGCTGCAGGCAAAAGAGGTGGGAAGGGGCCTCCCAACTTGCTCTGGCCCGGGGTCCCACAAGACCTTTATCCACCTCTGCTTTTCACTGCGGGGTGCAGCTACACATATGCTATGTGGTGCCACCAGTGGTATGTAGGATAGGCATAGCCTTGGAGACATAGCCAGTGTCTTTAAATGCATTTTCCAGCATTTGACATGGAAATCTGCCAATACCTTAGACCAGGGGTAGGCAACCTATGGCACAGGTGCCTAAGGCAGCACGCGAGCTGATTTTCAGTGGCACTCACACTGCCTGGGTCCTGGCCATTGGTCCAGGGGACTCTGCATTTTATTTAATTTTAAATGAAGCTTTTTAAACATTTTAAAAACCTTATTTACTTTACATACAACAATAGTTTAGTTATATATTATAGACTTGTAGAAAGAGACCTTCTAAGGACATTAAAATGTATGACTGGCACGCGAAACCTTAAGTCAGAGTGAATGAATGAAGACTCGGCACATCATTTCTGAAAGGTTGCTGACCCTTGCCTTAGACCTTTTTATCCCCATTACGGCTGATAATGCTTTATACATTTGTCTTTATTAGTGGCACCCTTTGGGAGGAAAGATAGCTCCAAACTATCAATACAGGCACACAGGTTCTTGATCATTATTTACTAGGTGGCCATATATGTGGTGAGTGCTTCACAAAACCAGCTAGCACTCCCATACAGTGTGAACCTAAGACCAGGCACAAGTGTGAGTAACAAACAATGAGGAGTCACAGGAAAAAAGATGAAAAAGGAGGATGGTTGGGCTGGTGGTCAGGGCAATAGCCTAGGACCTGGGAGACCTGAATTCAGTTCCCTGTTCCCCCACAGAATTCTAGTGTGACCTTGGGCAAATCACTTAAACTCCCTGCACCTCAGTTCCCCAAACTTAAAAATAGGCTAATAGACCTGCCCTGTGTCACAGGGCTGGTGTGAGGATAAACACACAAATGAGTATGAGGCTCTCAGATAGTGTATTAATGGGGACCCTTGAAGAAACTACGAAAGACAAACAATACTCCCAGACTGAGAGGGTTTTTTTTTAAACTATCAGGTTAAGAGAACATTTTTAATCTCAAAATCATAGTATAAATGTTAGCAAACCCAAATGTAGCAACTTATTTTAAAAAATTAATAGTATGTTAAAATTATGCATTGTAATATTTCAGGGTTTTTTTTCCAGGATGTAGAACAGTTATAAATCAGTGAAAAATAATAGAGGTTAATTATGTGAAATTCACATTAGTACTATTCCCTATGCATTTCAGCTATATGCCTTCCTTGATCTCTACAGACTAAAAAGTTTAATTAATAAAGAACACAGTTATCAGAGTGCTTCCAGAAAACTCATCTTAGCATGAATTTCAAGATAGGCTTTGTCTCCCCCTGGGTAACATTAATTCACTTTTTTTGACCTTACTTCTGGAAGCAGACCAGGGAAAGGAAAGAGAGAGAATCTTTAAGAGCCACATTAACAGAGCTTGCAGTACAAAGTGTGACCTCTGCAGAAATAAATGCAGTGTAGATATTGACAAGAACCAAGACAAGAAGGGAAACACTGAAAACAAGTATAAGGTGAAGAGGGTTCAGCGGGAATGAAAATACCAGTAGTTTCACCAGGATCTCAAATTAGCACAGATATTATTATATTCAATATTAAATTAATAGAAAACCTCTTATGTTCAGTAAATATTTCATTGTTGATAACCAATTGCTATATTTTTCAGGAAGGTTACAAGTCAATTTGTATTATTCAAGCAAATTCTATATTATTCACAAACAAAAAACTTTGTTTAAATGTTCTTTAAGGTTGCTCTCATTAATAAACGAAACCACAAAAAGAAGAAATACAAATTTAAGGATAAAAAAGGGTTTGGAAGATTGCAAAGTTGAGCCCTCTCAAACTAGGAAATGTGAGAATGAACATTTCCCAGGCAATCTTCATTCAGCCCCCGTTTGTGCATGCGCAATATGACACTGGCTTTACTAACAGTGAATGGAGTTTTTTGTTCCCTTCATTTTTCAACAGAAATGAAATCTTTTATATCTGTGCTATTTAAGTACTAGAGCACTTGCACATCTGCAGTCTTAAATGTGTATTTGATTGCTAAAAACAAAACAGTTTTTAATGCAACTTCTACATGACTTTTTTTTTTTTAATTGCGCAACGGAAAAGTAAGTCAGGACTCAGCTAGAATTTTCCACTTTTTGAAAAAGTAAATATTCACGAAGCCAGAGTCCTCAGTTGGTAAGAAGCAGGGAAACAATATACATGAAAAGGAGCTGGACTGTTGTGTCTTCTTTTCATGTCCCCTTTTTGACGAAAGTAACGAACAAGAAACTGTAGAACGTATCCCAGTACAAGCCCATAAGAGCACAGCCGGAGCTCCTCCAAACCCAGCCTGCTCCATCCCGGCTCCTCCTGGGACCCTGCGTGATGGTCGTCTGAAGGAGACCAGTTATCAAAGTCAGCTGTTGCCATGACAATCAGGGCACTAGTGATTCTCCCCAAGTATGCGACTGAACTGGAGGGAGGGAGTGGTGAGCAGCTGTTTATCTCTGATGTCATAGTGTTACTCTCAGGCAGTCACAGAAGGGCAGCAAACTTAGACTGTGGGGAGGATTTGTCGGGTTTTGCCAAATTTCCTGAAGAAACAACACACAAAATATACATTGGAGATCAGCGGCTAATTAATACCTGTATGGAATAAAATTTGGTTCAAATTCCCCATAGTATTTTTACAAAAATGGGTTACCAAAAAAAATTTAAAAAAAAATGAGAGAGAGATACTGAGGTACAGACCCTATAAAACTGACACCGCCTGGTTAACTATGGCTTTACTACAACAAACTTCATATTAAATAAGTCAAAGACCATTGAAATATGAGTAGCAAATTAAACAGGACTTGGACCTTCTAACTAATATAGTTTAATTAGATTATTATTAAGGTGGCAGTTTAAGTATGGTGCTGCCTACATTCTGTTGCTTTTGTCTGAGAATATGGCGTGACCCCAGGGCCTCTTGATGCCAACCAGCAGAGGGTTGCAGCATTCCTCTGGGTCTGGTGTTTACATTTTAGTTCAGAGTGTCCCTGGGAGGTCTCTAATGAAAGCCTGTGTCACGCTGGGTGTCATCATCATTGTGAAACACATGTATGGACGTTGTGTGACATGTTATGTATGTACACAAAATGAATGTTCTTCAGGTCTGTGACTCGGCCTGGTCACCAGCAAAGGCGAAAGAAGGCAGGTTCTCTTTCAGGCAAGAAATGATTATCTGTCTACATGTAGATTAAGTTTTGTGTGGTTCACACTGGGCCTTCACTCACTCATTAGCCAAATGCTAATGAAGGACTGGGAAATCTTCAGTGAGGAAATTAAGAGGAAGAGGTAAACAGCAGGAGTTATCCTGTGTAGGGGCTAAGACAATGAACTTTTAAAGCTGTATCTGAGATACAGCTGAACCCCTAGGTATTCCTTCAGTCTGAGGATATCCTGTCACCTGGCTTGATCTTATGAGAAGGGGTTTCAACCAAACTGGCTGAAAATGCTGAAGAAAGAATTTGGGATAAGCTTTCTTGAAGGAGCTAGCATGATGTCGTGTTAGTTATGTTCCATCTCTAGAAAGCCTGTTATGCTTTGGTTTTACATGTAACCTTTTGTTTCTGATATTCTTACTCACTATCACTTGAATCGCTGTTCTTTGATAATAAACCTAGTCACGTATTCACTGTACCCGAAGTGCTGTGTGGTCAGCAGAGCTGTGGTCTGAGGTGTAACCAATACACTGGTGTGGACAGTTCCCTTGGGGGCAGCTGGCCTGGTAATTCTGGGAGGGTTCAATGGAACAGGGGCTGGATACTACAGCGAGCACTGGGGAGCTGGGGAGTGCAAGTCACTAACCTGCACAGACAGCATAAGGAGGGCTGGAAGGCAGAGCCTGAGTGGCCAGAGGCTGGTGGATTCAGGAAGCTGATCCACCGTAGGTACAGGCAAGACTCCCTCACACTAAGGGCAGGTTGTGGAGAGGTGCCTCACCCCCTGGGAGCCGCAAATATGGCAGTCAGAGTAAAACTGAAATTGAATTGATTGCGTCAGTTCAGCTATCTAGCCAGGGTAAGTCTAATGTATCAATTAAATACTACAGCTCTCAAGTAATACAGCACCTCTGTATGGTATCTCGTGCCAAGAAACAGCTCGAGTACCAAAGTCAGGAAAGTCACTGGTGATGATCAGATTTGTGAGCCCCAATGTTTACTATGGAGCTCTAAATTCTTTAAGATTAACTCTAATCAGTAGACGCAACCCTATTGCTAAAAAGTTAAGCAACACTAGTGACAACTAAGAACATCTCTGTATTACATCCAAGCTCTCCAGCCAAACACTGTGACTGAGTTTTGGTACGGGCAGTCTGAAAAATGTAGGAGAAATTTTTGGCATCAAAATCATGTAAAAACTAGAATTTTAGGAGCAGCATTTGCTGCAGTCTTTGGCAATCCCCCTGTAGGGAAAGTGACTAATAAGAGTGCTAAGCTGATGGATGAACATACAAAATCGGCATCCAGAAGAAAAATCTCTGGTTTGGGCCAGGACATGTAAATATTTACAAATAAATCAGCTTCCCAAATAGGGAAATCTCAGTTTAAAAGTCCAGGCAGAAGAGCCTTCTGCAATTCCCAACTGGGGAAGTATACTCTGATATGGTAAACCTGGGAAACTCGAGAAAAGATCAAATTGACTGTGTTCAAAAGCCCTCAGGAGGAAATCAACACAAGCCACAATCCAGATCATTTGAAATATCACCAGCTCCACAGGAAGAGCTTTGGATCCTGCTATCTGTGTCTTTGAAATTAGTCTCAGGACACTTTTGCCCAAACAAGCATGTGCACTCATGTCACTCTCTGAGCAGGAGCAGAGCAGGTAACGAGTCGACAACAAAGGGCTGGCAGGCGATGTATACCCCTTATAAAGCTCTTCCGCTATGCTTCCTGCAAAGACACTCCTCCTGAGATGCCCATAAATAGCGAAACACTTGCAGAAGGAAAAAGGCCCCAAGTCAGATGCCTCCTTTAGCACTCACCCTTTTCTTGGTATCCATCTCCTAGACTAGAAGCTCCGCCCGGCAGAGAAGCTCTTCATTTCTGCATCTTGCCGAGTGCCCAGCACACCACATCAGCAACAATACCTGAAAGTGATGAATCAAAGAGGAGGATGAGGTTCTGGAACAGTCTTCCAATAGGAGATGGAAGGGGTTGGGGGAAGTGGAAGTGACCTACCTGGTCCGACAATGCAGCTGGATAGGTTTATGAACAAGATTATATGAGGGGGGTTGCCTTTGACGGGGGGACTGGCCCCAATGACCCAGGTGGTCCCTTCCAAGCCTAGGTTCTTTCAATACACTCATCGGAACAATACGGGTAGCAACATTCTGTTTAAAACGCTTTTAAAAATGGACCAGCCTGCCCCTGGCACCATGCAGGCTCAGAGCCCCTCTCTTCCTCCCCACCCAGGTAAGGACCAGAAAGGAGGCCGGCTGAGGTTCAGGCTGGATACAGAGTGTCCTGCAGCCCCTTCCAGTAGTTGTCCATGCTTGAGTGAAGGCCCTGAAGGAATCCAAAGGGAAATTCTCACCCCTATCGTCCCAAAAGGTTCGTCTGCTGTTGTGTTTCAGGTTTCTGGGGGCCTTGAATCCTTGTGCTAAGCATCAGTATTAAGGATCCAGATCCAGACACGACGTTTGGGGCAAGTTCTGAATGCTGTGGCTTTTGGCTCGGCTCCTCTATTAACATAAAGAACGAGCAGGTGTTATGACATATTGCCCAGGTGCATACTCCCCAGCTGTCCTGCGCCCATATGCACAGGGCCTGCCTGGGAGCATCCGGAGGTGGATTGCTCAGGGGCTGCCTCTGGTTAATTCAGTCCTGAAACAGAAAAGGCCTTTCAGGGCCATCACATGACAGAAGCTCGGAGTCAAAGATTTCCTGGGAGAGACCATTCAAAGAGCAAGGAGGGGTTGGACCCAAAAGGCTCCCTCCCCACAAGATAACACACAATGTGGGCAACAGAGTGAAATCAAAATTCTCCATTTGTTAGGCTTAAAGCTTCTGGTTTGTTTCTTCTCATGGTCAGCCGAGCAGTCACAAGGCTGGTCCAAATGGGGCATGGGAGAGAATCCATCAGGCTCTCCGACATACCAGGCCTGGTGTGGGTGGTACATATTCCTTACACAGTAGGTGTTTTACCAGTTTCACCTTCTGGCTTTTCCCACCAATCTCTCAAATTTCTCCTCACCGCTGCACCCAGAGAATTAAATCAAATTCTGGGAAAGCTGCTGACATCCCAGAGCTGACAGCTGCTTCCAAATGAGCAATAGCCACATGGAATCTCTCCTATGGCAGAGGTTAAACTACTCCAGTTATTCACTGTGTGGTCCCACAGAATCCTATTGGCCTATAACTTTTCTAAGACAAGCAACAGTCATCCATGACTAAAACAATAAGATGGTGGAAAAAACCTTATTCAATCCTCCTGTGCAGATTCATTGGTTTTTTTTTTTTTTTTTAGCCTGGCTGTATTACAAATGTTTGGAGAACATTGACTCTGCCTTGCTTCAAGTGCTGCATGGACCACGTGAACTGCAGAGTCTTGGTATTAAAAATACCTCCCTGCAGAGATATTTGCATGTGGTTCACAAAATTACTGCATTGCATCTTTTCTTACCATATCCAGGCAGCAGCAGCAGCACGTGAAGGAGCCTTGTCAATGCTAAATTATGTCAGGCACATTTGCAACAACTACAGCCTACCCTGACCGAAAAGCAGTTGTGAAATGTCCCTGACAAGGGTGCAAAACAATATTCAACTGTATTTTACACACACAAAAACTATTTAAAATGGGTGAGCAACACTGAAGAGAGTGAGACCCACAAGCTACGTTTTAACTTGTGGAATCGAGGGTTATGTTCATTTCCTGCAAACAATCTGTCCTTTTTGTTATAAATGTAACAAGAATAGAGCGACATGAATTTACAGCCACCAGACATGCACGAGCAGGCAGAGAGAGTTACAGACAGCGCTAGGTACAGGTTAACAACCGTTCCCCCTGGATCTGAAATGTAAGATGAATGGACAGAGAATTTAGTCCAGCTTTGGAGTGGCAGTACCAGGGTAATGTTCCATTCATTCTTTACAGCTTGATGCTACTCATAATAGTTCCTCGCCACTCTTGAACATCGATATTAGTTTCTTGGTGGTAACCTTTAAGGCAGTGAACAGAGCTCAGAAGAGTTAGGAAAAGCCTAAAGCTACTTACCACCCACAAAGCAGCACACAATGATAGGAAACTCAGTCTAATCAAATGCTGCCGGGAGAGCATTCCTTACACTCAGCTGCCATAGCCAGTGTTCAAATCAGCCCAAGAAGCTGGAACGTCTGCCCAAACTATAACAGCAAGAGGCAAAACCCAAGGAAAGGCAGCTGATTAAGGGAGGCCTTACACAAAGTGGTGGGAAAGCCCTGAGTCTACCAAGACTGAAGGGACGAGTGAAATGGTAGATGTAATTAGCACACTGGGCTAAGGCAGTGTTCTCTTACCAGCAGGAATCAGTGTTAGCTCCATAGAGCTACCCTCACCAGCTACCAAAAGGTACAGGGCAGCAGGTAAATGCCAGCCAGCAGAAAGGACAGCGTAAACAGCCAGATGTCAGTTGAGACACTCTATAAACAAATAGACCCTTCTTCACAGCTAAGGCAAATGACCCGCTCCCGACTGTGTCCCCACATCCAGTTCACCAATCCGGCAGCCTGGCAGTGAGCTTTTCATTCCCATCTGTCCCATTAGCTAAAACCCAGAAAAGCCCTTTGTCTGGAGAGGTCATGAGATGGCTGCCTTGACACACTGCCCAATGCTGCATGCCATCTCCTGCACAGCATGTCTTCTGCTTGCTCTGTCTAGAATCCATTATTCTCATCCGGAGAGGCCAATCCTCTCATGGTCAAGTCTAATGGTTCATGAGAGGAGTCTCTGCAGAGCATTTAACAAATGCAACTATTTTGACATATGTATTTGTATACACATGTACACACACGTACACACACATGTACCACATTCTTCTGAGGTTTGACATTGGCTGCAGCCTGGCAGAATTTTCCCCTGGCACCACTACGCTTTGGCTGTGGATCAAACTGCTACTACATCAGGACACTTTATAGCACTTGACACCAAGACCCTACATGGCTTATGTCCTACAAGGTCACATCTCATCAAGATGGCTGCCGCCAATTCAAAGTCAGTCAACTTTTTTTCATGCACATTTTAAATGTCTGTCATCTATTTTTATATTGAAATATGCTTCTTATGCCACGACCCTTCAGAACATGGAGCTAAACAAGATGAGTAGTAATACTTGCCAACAGTAATCCCACAAAAATCATGAGGCAGGCCCCAAAAACCATGAAAATTTTTTATTCCTTTTTTTAACTCATGGTTTAAGCCTGTAGAGGTCATATTTTCAAGCTTATCTCTGCACCCATGGTTGTTAGAAACGTACCTTTCCTAATGAAAACAGATTCGCGTGTGATCACATGACTCCAGGAACTGGGGCTTTATGAAAGAAACCAAATATCAGTGAGACTCAAGATGAAACCACAAGAATGGGCAACATTGGGTAATATTTTTAACTAACTTCCCAAAACAAAAATGCTCTCCCAACATTTATTTCCTGAATCTTTTCTGTAGGAGCTGGAAAGAAAATTGGCTTGGATGACCAGAGGAAGATATATCGTTTCTGTTCATGAATTAATTTCTTTACCCAGGAAATCTACTTTCCACATCTCTTTGTGCAGCAAAGATCCAAAGTGATTTGACAAACCAGCATGACCAATGGAAACAAACTGCCATGTAGGCAATGTGTACCGGGCATGCCAAGACTCACAGTTTTGCTTGAGCTGTTAGACACAAAAATGTTCTCTAATTGCAAGATGTGTTGTTGTGAGGTACATCATCACAGGCCAACTACTTGAGCAGCATGATTATGCCACAATTATGTCTTGCAGCAATAAGAAGGTAAAACTGTGTTGGAACAAACCAACACAAGACACTTACTTCTGAAATGATTTCATAGGCTGCTTGTGACAGCTCATGGCACATGTAATTGCTGGAATGTAATCACACAATTATAGTTCAACCATAGCTTGGTAACTCCTGCTCACAATTCACTGTCATAATAAGTAGCATAAAGTTCAGAATGGGTTGCAAAGTGGCTTCTCCATCATTTTCTGCCATTTACTTTCCCCAAAGGCCTCTGCTCAGAGCAGTTACTTTGGTCCTCTCTCTCTCTCTGCCCTGCTGCTGCTCTGTGGGAAGATTATTATTTTGGAGGAGGAGCTGGGCCCCTCAGTACAGACAGGAGGGCCTGGGCCCCAAAGAGTGTACAGCCTTATTTTCAAGGACATACAGGCTTTGCCCTCATTGAGATTAGACCGGACTTGCTCACTAAGGTCAGTGCACAGCATGCTGACGTGTTTTGCAATTGGTGTTTTTTAAATGTTTGATTCATTTCTTTGTAAGGCATCCCAGCAGAAGTGGGCCTTGCAGAGGAAAGGTGGAAGATTCCCTTAGTCTTGTGCTGGATGGTGCAGAGAAACAGTAACCCTCATAGACCTACTGTAAAAAAAAAAAAAAAAAAAAAAGCCCATCTTCATGGCAAACCTGTCACTTTCAGGTTTCAGAGTGGTAGCCATGTTAGCCTGTATCAGCAAAAACAATGAGGAGTCCTTGTGGCACCTGAGAGACTAACAAATTTATTTGGGCCTAAGCTTTGGTGGGCTAACACCCACTTCATCGGATGCATGGAGCGGAAAATATAGGAGCAGGTATAAATCCACTCCATGCATCCGATGAAGTGGGTTCTAGCCCATGAAAGCTTAGGCCCAGTTAAATTTGTTAGTCTCTAAGGTGCCACAAGGGGTCCTTGCTGCTTTTGCTGTTGCTTTCAGTCCATCTAGGCAAACATGTAACACTCTGCTGTTGGTTCTTTAGCCCTACAAGTTTCATTATTAGTTCATTCTACTCAATTTCAGATTGTTTCAGTTTATACTAGAGACTCTTTTTATTATAAAACAGCTGATTGTTCTAGTTTATAGTCTTTTTCCCCTTGAAAGCAGCTGTGTAGAAAGGAAATGGGGGGAGGGATAGCTCAGTGGTTTGAGCATTGACCTGCTAAACCCAGGGTTGTGAGCTCAATCCTTGAGGGGGCCACTTAGGAATCTAGGGCAAAATCAGTATGTGGTCCTGCTAGTGAAGGCAGAGGGCTGGACTCTATCATCCTTCAGGGTCCCTTCCAGCTCTATGAGATAGGTATAACTCTATATATATTTGGGGGAGGTTTAGGTTGGATATTAGGAAAAACATTTTCACTAGGAAGGTGGTGAAGCACTGGAATGGGTTACCTAGGGAGGTGGTGGAATCTCCTTCCTTAGAGGTTTTTAAGGTCAGGCTTGACAAAGCCCTGGCTGGGATGATTTAGCTGGGGATTGGTCCTGCTGACCTCCTGAGGTCCCCTCCAACCCTGTGATTCTATGAAAGCAACATTAATTTGCACAGACATGGTGGATGAAGCCATATCTTTTATTGGACCAACTTCTGCTGGTGAGAGAGACAAGCTTTTAAGCCACATGGAGCTCTTCTGCAGGGCTGGGAAAGGTACTCCCAGCATCACAACAAAACGCAAGGTGGAACAGATTGTAGGTAATTAGCACATATTGTAAGGGACAATTCAAAGTAGAGTGGCCTGTTAACATCTCTGCAGTCATAGGACACACAGAAGGGGTTAGTGGGATTGTTGTAATAAGCCATAACTACTTATGCTAAACAATCTGCTCCACTGTGCGTTTTGCTGTGATGCTGGGAATTCCTTCCTCAGTCCTGAGGAAGAGCTGTGTGTGGCTCACAAGCTTGTCTCTCTCACCAACAGAAGCTGATCCAATAAAATAGATGACCTCCCCCACCTTGTCTCACTAATATCATGGGACCAACGGAGCTACAACTACACTGCTTAGTGCAAACTTCATAACCTCGCAGGTGATCTCCAAATACTGCAAAAGGCAGAGCTCAGGCTCAGAAGCTGGCACACTCCCCTGCGAATCAGCATTGAGCCAACAGCTCAGCAAGCACTTTAGGGAGGGATGCCTCACATTTCAGGTGAGCTGTAAAACTGAGGTCCCTAGAGTAGAGGTGACAAGTCTGGAATCCTGAAGCCTACATTCCTACTAGAATCATAAAATATCAGGGTTGGAAGAGACCTCAGGAGATCATCTAGTCCAACCCCCTGCTCAAAGCAGGACAATCCCAACTAAATCATCCCAACCAGGGCTTTGTCAAGACAGGCCTTAAAAACCTCTAAGGATGGAGATTCCACCACCTCCCTAGGTAACCCATTTCAGCGAATAGTTACATGCTGGCTACCAAAATTACCTCCACTGCACAGGGGCATGCGCAGAAATTTAACTTTTCCTCTTCTGGTGGGGGGGCACGTTCTGTGCCTCCTCACCCCCTATTCTGGCAGGAGCTCACTCTTCATTCCCTCCTGCCCTGGTCCCAGCAGGAGCTCGTTCTCCCCACCACCGCGGCCCCAGGGATGGAGAAGTTATGTGCCCCTAACAATAACTGGGGGGCCATGCCTCTCCTTGACCCTCCTTTTGCACACTCCTTGTCATAAATATAAAGGGAAGGGTAACAACATTTATGTATGCAGTAATATAAGATCCCTTTTGGCCAGAGGTACAAGAATCACTTACCTCTAAGGATCAGTTCAATTAATCCAGTTGGCACCTGACCAGAAGGACCAATGGGGAAAGAAGATATTTTCAAATCGGGGGGGTGGGGGGGGTGACAGGGAGTTTTTGTTTGTGCTCTCTGTGTGTGCCCTCTTGGACAGAGAGAGGGACCAGGGCAGGAAAAAAATCTCCTAAGAAGATCCTGAAATGATACATCTAAAATTACAGAAATTGTAAGTAATAGCAAGGACATGTGTTAGATTATCTTTTGAATTTTCCCTATGCTAAGAGGTAATTTATTTCCTGATTTGTAACTGGGAAGCAGAATCAGAGGGGAATCCTCTCAGTTTTATATCTTTTTATTTCCCTGTAAACTTACCTTCCCCATCCTGATTTTACAGAAGTGCTTCTTTTATTTAAGTTTTTATAATAAAATTCTTCTTCTAAGAACCTGATTGATTTTCAGTGTCCTAAAACCCAAGGTCTGATCTGTGCTCACCTGGTTAACCTATCTGATTGGTATATTATTCTCAAGCCTCCCCAGGAAAGGGGGTGAAAGGGCTTGAGGTGATATTTGGTGGGGGATAGGGCTTCAAGTGGCCCATCCCTGAATGTTTGTTTAAATCACTTGGTGGTGGCAGCAATACCGTCCAAGGACAAGGATAGGAATTTGTGCCTTGGGGAAGTTTTTAACCTAAGATGGTGCAATATAAGTTTAGGAGCTCTTTCATGTCGGTTCCCATATCTGTACCCTAGAGTTCAGAGTGGGGAGGGAACCCTGATACCCCTACACAGCATCAGGGTAATCAGGTGTTCTTTACTTTCTGTCCCAAACTGTTCTCTCATGTTGCAAAGCCCTGCTTTTCAGCATTGGCCATCTGATTCCTTCAGAGTGCTTTGGGATCCTTATGGCTGAAAGATGCTATATAAAGACACTAGCTTGAGTTACTAAAATAGACAGACCTAGGAGCTTGAAAACTAATTTCTCTCCCACTCCCCAGCACAGGTAAGGAACTGAAACAGAATTTATTCCAAGTGCCTTTGAAATCTGATAACCTAGTTTTAAAGTTGAAAAACACCCAAATAAACATCAGCTAGAGGCACAAACACACCCACAGAGGAAAATCCTTGCAGTGTTCAAACCATAGGGACAATGTATACACCCATAATGCTGAATCAGCAGCACATTAGCGATGCAGTGCATGCCCCCGCACCCACATGCCTGGCTTCATTTAATACTTTACGAGTCCTGCTTGGGAAAACAGATAAAGGTTTGAGCAAGTCGCTAATTCAAAATGGCAGCGGCTTTTTAACCCCAGCATGCACGGAAGACCACGTAACAGTGACAGTGTGGGTCAGAGGAACTGAACAATGGACTGGGAGGCAGGGGAGCTGTGTTCTTTTCCCAGCACAGTTATTGGCCAGCTGGTTGACCTTGGGCAAGTCATTTCCCCACTGTGCCTCAGTTTCCCCCAAATAGGGGGGACTTTCCATTGTAAAGCATTTTGAGGAAGAGCTGAGTATTGTGCATCAGTAAAAGGAATACATTTAAGAGCCACAAACATAAAACCAATTTGCCGTGCAAATTTTGGGCTTGAATTTGCAGTCAATAAGTATACGTGTACTAAGATTTTAAAAGGTTAAGCCACTGAGAAGGGTGCCTTGGTAGGGCAGAGCTGTCAGAATACAGCCCAGTCAATATACCATGTTTGCTATCCCAGCTCCTTTAGTCTGGCTTCTCCCTCTTCCAGACTTCACATGAATATGTCCACTGTTACAAGTGAATAATGTATTTGTACTAGAGAACAATTTTTTTTCCTATTTAATTTGAGAGGGAACAAATCCAGCCCTTTGTGACTGTTAATTTACTATCCACTTTTACTCATAGGTGCTTTGGGGAACCTCAGAAGGCAGGGGTAACACACAGTAGAGGCCAAATAACTAGTTTCACCTCTTAGAAAAAGAAGAAGCAAGGCAGTGGGAATGCAAATAGAGTTTGTTCAGTGTTCTGTGCAGCAATTCAATTCTATCATTTGGAAATTAATTTGCCAGCCATTATTTAAGGATTTCAGTCACACACAGACTGTGTCAAGCTAGACAAAGAGCATATGAATAGGGAGATGAGGGTGGGAAACTACTAGCTAACTTTGGTATAAAAAGCAAGATCATCAGATAGTGGCTTCAATTGAAGATGATCAGGAAATCGTAGAATCCTAGACCTGTCAGGCTGGAAGGGACCCCGAGAGGCCATCTAGTCCATCCCCCAAGTAAACCTGGACCATCCCTGGCAGGTGTTTGTTCTTAAAACCCTCCAGTGACCAGGATTCCACAGTCATTAGGTAACCTGCTCCGGGCGGGTCCACTGCACTGGAAGACCATGCTGGGGAGGGCCATGCTCTGTGTTCTCTGGCAGCAGCAAGGGGACTTTCAGTAGACAGGATGGGGAAGAATGGGAGAGGAGAAGGGATGTGCCACTGAAGATCCACCAGCCGTCTCCTACCCTAGGCACACAGGATCTCACTCCCTGCCCTCTATGCAATGCCTATTTAACGGAGGCTCCACACAGCAACAGAGGGCTTGGGCCAGAGTTTAAAGGTGCACCAGGCACATCTGTGGCTGCTAATATTTAGTAGTTGGCAGTAAAGTTTCTAAACTTCAGCTGGGGAGGAAGTTGATGGGGGACCTAGCTGCCAGAAAGCACCTAGAACTGGGTGTCCAGTATATTACAGGCTATTTTTAATGCCACTCACTGATCAAGGACTTACAACTGATGTCTCCACCTTAACCCTCCTCCACAGGAAGGGAACCTTAAATGATGGAGAGCCCCACTCCCTCATGCCCTATTTCTTGATGCCCAAGTGAATCCATGGAGAACCCCCACCCCTGCCACTGTAACTGTCTTTCAGGGGATGCAGAGGCTGAGTGGCCTGCTGCCAACCCCACCACCACCACATCCCCAGCGTATTCAGGAGGAGAAAAGTAGGCCCTTGTTCAGTGCCCTACTCCGTAGGCATCAGCACACCAAGAATATTGCCTTGGGGAGTTCTCCAAATAAGGCCAGGGCCTGAGGCACCTGTGCTTCTCCTGAGGAATTTTAGATTTGTTTCTTCTCACGAAGAGAGGCTGGAGAGCGGTGAGTAGGAGCACCATTTAGAATGGCTGCAGACTTGCACACACCCCTCTCCTGGACACACATTCCAGATTAGATCACACGAGACCCTCCAAAAGACCCGTCGCTCCCTGTCACAGAGGCCAAGTGTCTGGGGCAGTGCTCCAGGCCAGGTAGAAGGACCCATGGAGTCAGTGTTTGAACCTCTCCTACCAGAGCAAAAGGGTTCAGAACAGAAACTAAGCTACCACATTTTCAAGCCACATGGAATAAAGCTCACAAGCCAAGCTCTGCAGCTGAATCCTGACCCTCTTTTCAGTGATTTCCCCACCATACTCATCACCACTGGAGGTTCCTGCTTATTTCCTGCAGCTGCCAGTGCCTCAGGTTCACAGAGATTGCTCCTGGGCTGCACCTGAGATGGCATCAAGGCTGGGCTCATGAGGCTCTACCAGGCCTCAGTCGCCAACCAGCACCCACTCCCTTTCTTCCTTTGGGACCGATATTTGTACAATAGTGTGTTTCCCAGTCCCAAGACAGAGAGTGAGAAAGCAAACGCACACTGCAGGCCCCTGCATACACACGCCCCCAAGGTCGCGATTATTGGAGTTCTACTGGCAGAAATACAGATAGATCTATCCACAGGCAATTATAGAGAGTGCACGGTCTATTGGCGTGTAGGAATATTTGGCATTGTTCATAGCTTACTCAGTTCAATATGTTGAATCAAGGCCAGTCCCATCCATAAAGTTAAGCACTTGCACGACGAGGGACTTAAAAACAAACCAACCGAGAGGTCACCACCCTCCCCTCTCTACTCATCTCAGCCAAAGCCCAGAGAACAGACATATCTGGCTTCAAGACGAAGCTTGATAAGTTTATGGAGGGGGTGGTATAATGGGATAGCCTAATTTTAGCAATTAATTGGTCTTTGACTATTAGTGGTAAATGTGCCCAATTGCTTGTGATGGGATGTTAGATGGGTTGGGATCTGAGTTACTGCAGAGAATTCTTTCCTGGGTGTCTGGCTGGTGAGTCTTGCCCACATGCTCAGGGTTTAGCTGATCACCATATTTGGGATTGGGTAGGAATTTTCCTCTGGGGCAGATTGGCAGAGGCCCTGGTGGGGGGTTGCATCCTCTACAGCATGGGGCATGGGTCACTTGCTGGGAGATTCTCTGCATCTTGAAGTCTTTACATCATGATTTGTGGACTTAAATGGCTCAGACACAGGTTTGATACAGGAGTGGGTGGGTGAGATTCTGTGACCTGCGTTGTGCAGGAGGTCAGACTAGATGATCATAATGGTCCCTTCTGACCTTAAAGTCTATGATTCTATGATTAACAGGGAAGACCACTCCTCAAGGAAAACACAACTAAGATCAAAAGAGCCTCTTGGGGTGGCTGGTTTGCCAGGCACACATTCCCTCCTCCTCTAGCCTAACAATTCCCCCACACCGCTTAGCTCTCACTACACCCTCAATCCTCACCCCGTATTTTCCTTTATCTATAGCTTCTGCCCTCCACATGCAGACTGCCCCTCTGGGTCCCCGGCTCCCTGCTCTGCACCCCGCTGACGAGCTGGTGTTCAGCGGGGCATGGCTGGCTGCTGAGGAGGGAGCCTGGAACAAGTTCCCTGGGACGGGGTGTGCAAACCCACGAGTGTCCCAGGCAAACCGCACTGCTGTGGGGATTGCAGGGGAACATCTCCAAACCTCTGGATAAGGCTGCACTTGGGCTGATTCTTTACTTGAACTAAAGAAGTGCCCTGTTTCCTGGAGACAGCTCTGTTGGCTACCCTGAGGCAGGAAACCCCACACCCAGCACAGGGAGGGATCCTTCCAAGGAAACCCCTTCGGCCGGCTCACTGTTCCTGCAAAGGCTCAGAGTTCCCACCCCAGCAGTAGCAGCACATGAAAGAGCCAGATGGCAGACCACCAGCAAAAAGCCACACCAAGGCACCAGAAAAAACCCAGCCCGGAGGAAACCTGTAGGGTCACTGAAGAAGTGGCCAGAGCTAGGTTGCCTCTGCCTATCCAAAACAGGCCGAGCTCTCGCGACAGGAAAGCAACACCAGAAAAAGACCTGCCTAATACTTCACTCCAATCTAGTGCTTTTCATCCCCAGATCTCACCTTGAGTACGAGGGTGCTTTGTAAAGCATCACCCCATTTTACAGATTGGGAAACTGAGGGACAAAGCGAGCTGTGCGGTGATAACTGGGCCGACAAATTGACCCTAATTGTGAGCTCAGCTGTATAAAATACATAAGCGTTGTAAGACGTCCCAATGACCTCTAACAAATGCTGATGGGAAAAGACATGAAAGGGAGACAGACTGAATTAGTCTAAACAAAAGACCTTACGATACAACATGAAGACAATGTTAAGCTCATGCCTGGTAATAATGAAAATGTGGGTCTGGAAATCAGAGAACTAATAGCGACGGTTGAAAACTAGGCAAGACTGGTGGACAAAATAAGGCAGGGTTGGACTGCTCCAACCATACGGAAAGAGACTTTGTGGGGCAAAGAGTGAAAGAACAAACAGAGGCTACTGGAGTGAGCTTCACCATCCTGGCTGCCACTCCCACCATCTCCTGGGAGCCCAGGCCTTCGCCATCCTGATCTTGACAGATGTTCTGGCCAACCAGGGCCAAAGAAAGGGATCCACCTGTACCAGCTCCAGATGAATCAGATTTAAACAGCATAAGCATCTCAACTCACTTCTTCTCTTTCCCCCCAAAGGACAGTTACCACCACCTTTGATAGGGTGTCAAATGGGGGCTTTTCCTTCTGAAACTCTCTCCAGTCGAAGGGAAAGGAAACAAGGGATGTTATTAAAACGAAAGTCTGACTTCAGAGTTTACAATTGAAATGTTTAATCTGTTTTTCCTTCTTTTCTGTCCCTTGACTAAAAGGTTAAAGGATTTTTAGTGGTCTGGTGCCCTGGCTGAGGTCTGTGTATACCAAACCCTGAACTTCGTTCAACACTCTTCAGTGTTGGACAGTGACTGGCTTATGGTAACACCTCTGACCCATCTAAATTTATTCCATCTAAATTACGCAACAGATGCTCAAGGTCACAGAGCAGAGCAGAGCAGAGGCAAAGCCAGGAACAGAATCCGAGTCTCCCAAGTAAAAGCCCAGTGCCCTAGCTATTAGACCACACTGCCTTACTGACCCGGACAAATTCTGGCCATTTCCTGACTTATCTGTTTAGTTATTTTTAATTGGTATGACTGTAGCACCCAAGAGCGCTAGTCCAGGACAAAATCCCCATTGTGCTGGCTGCAGCACTAACCCAGAACAAAACCAAAGAAGGTGCCTGCCCCAAAGAGCTTATAACACAAGAGCAGAGATGGGCCTATGCCAAACCCTAGATCCAAACTCCACCAGCAGCTGGGGCAGCTTGGATGCCGATCCACGCGTTGTGGCTCTGGCCCATCTCTAATAAGGAGATGGAAAAAGGAAATTCTGACCACTTGTCATCATTGAGGTTCCCATGGAATTTTTCACAAGTGTCAGGGCCCAGGGTCCTGGCAAGTTTCCCTCTGGATAACCCTGCCCTACTGGAATTGCTCACATGGTTGTAATAATCCTACAGTTCTTGGTTTTCGTGTGCCAAAGCAGAAATTTTGCTTTGCTGCAGCAGTTCCTTGGCTACATTCTTGCTCTCTCCATCACCCTTCTCATTTCTAATTCCCAAAACATATTCCGAGCTTTGATTCAGCTTGAAGCCCTCTAACAAACCACCCGCCCTGCTTCTGCATCCAGCATGCATCAGACATATCAGGCTTGGAATAGCACAACTGCAGTGCTATTCTAAGTACACCTCTACCCTGGTATAACGTGACCCAATATAACACAAATTCGATAGAACGCAGTAAAGCAGTGCTCCGGGGAGAGGGGAGGCTGCACGCTCTGGCAGATCAAAGCAAGTTCGATATAATGCAGTTTCACCTATAACACAGTAAGATTTTTTGCCTCCCAAGGACAGGGTTATATCGGGGTAGAGATTTATCAGAGGGGTCATACCAAATGGACTGAAGGTAAAAAAGTCCATTCCAATCGACATACTACACTGACTATGGTGAGAGACTGTGCCAGACACTCTCAAAGAAACTGAGGAACCACCTGCTCAGAATCCTGTACAGCACACAGGAGAAGATCAAGAATGAGCTCTCAAAACTGGAGACTCTCATACAAAAATAAACTTTCCACACAAACTTCCACGTGGCTGGATTTTACAAAAACAAGACAAGCCATTTACAATGCACACTTCACCTCTCTACAGAGGAGAAAGGACAGTAAACGATCTAAACTCCTACATGCCATCGGCGGCTACAACCGTGGTACCCTTAAGTCACCTAACGATATTGTTAATCTATCCAACCACACATTTAGGCCGGTGGAAGAGTCTGTCCTATCTCGGGGACTCTCTTTCTGCCCCACCACCCCCATGCACATGATACAGTTCTGCAGTGATCTGGAAGCTACTTTCATCATCTCCGACTCAAGGAATATTTTCAACACACCACTGAACAGTGCACTGACCCACAGGAACCTTCCTACAACACTACAAGAAGAAGAATTCTGCGTGGACTCCTCCTGACGGTCGAAATGACAGACTGGACTTCAACATACAGTGCTTCCACCAATGTGCACAGGCTGAAATTGTGAACAAACAGCATCACTTGCTCCGTAACCTCAGCCATACAGAACGCAATGCCATCCACAACCTCAGAAACAACTCTGGCATTATAATCAAAGGGTCTGATATAGGAAGTGCTGTAGTCATCATGAACAGGTCAGATAATGAACAGGAGGTTGCCAGACAACTCTCCAACACCACATTCTACAGGCCACTATCCTCCAATCCCACTGAGGAATACCAAAAGAAACTACACTATCTGCTCAAGAAATGCCCTGTTATAACACAGGAACAAATCTACACAGACACACCCCTAGAGCCCAGACCAGGGGTATTCTATCTGCTATCCAAGATCCATAAACCTGGAAATCCTGGATGCCCCATCATCTCAGGCATTACAGCAAAATTATCTGGCTAGTTGGACTCTCTCCTCAGACCCTACACTACCAGCACTCTTAGCTGTCTTCAAGACACCACCAACTTCCTGAGGAAACAACAATGCATTGGTGATCTTCCTGAAAACACCATCCTGGACACCATGGATGTAGAAGCTCTTGACACCAATATTCTACACGAGGATGGACGACAAGCTGTCAGGAACAGTATCCCTGATGAGGCCATGGCACACCTGGTGGCTGAGCTTTGTGACTTTGTCCTCACTCACAACCATTTCAGATTTGGGGACAACTTATACCTTCAAGTCAGAGGCACTGCTATGGGTACCCACATGGCCCCACAGTATGCCAACTTTTTTTTATGGCTGATTTAGCTGAGGAAGCATTGTTTTCTTGTCCCCTAGTGCCCCTCCTCTGCTTGTGCTACACTGATGACATCTTCATTATATGGACCCATGGGAAGGAGGTCCTTGAAGAATTCCACCTGGATTTCAACAATTTCCACCCTACCATCAAGTTCAGCCTTGACCAGTAAACACAAGAGATCCACTTCCTGGACAAATAACCGATGGTCACATGAACACCACCTATATCAGAAACCTACTGATTGCTATATTTACCTACATACCTCTAGCTTCGATCCAGCACACATCACATGATCAATTGTCTACAACCAAGCCCTAAGATACAATCGCATTTGTTGCAATCCCTCAGACAGAGACAAACATCTACAAGATCTTTACCAAGCATTCTTAAAACTACAGTACCCACTTAGGGAAGTGAGGAAACAGATTGACAGAGTGAGACGGGTACCCAGAAGTCACCTACTACAGGACAGGCCCAGCAAGGAAAATAACAGAACACCACTGGCCATCACATACAGCCCCCAGCTAAAACCTCTCTAGTACATCATCAACAATCTACCATCTATCCTGGAAACCGACCCCTCACTCTCACAGATCTTGGGAGGCAAGCCAGTCCTTGCTTACAGATAGCCCCCCAACCTGAAGCAAATACTCACCAGCAACTACAAACCACACCACATAAACACTAACCCAGGAACAAACCCCGTTGCCTACTCTGTCCCCATATCTACTCTAGCGACACCATCATGGGACCCAACTACATCAGCCACATCATCAGAGGCTCATTCACCTGCACATCTACTAATGTGATATATACCATCATGTGCCAGCAATGCCCCTCTGCCATGTACATTGGCCAAACCGGACAGTCTCTACTCAAAAGAATAAATGGACACAAATCAAACATCAGGAACGGTAACATACAGAAGCCAGTGGGAGAACACTTCAATCTCCCTGGACAGCGAACAATAGATTTAAAAGTAGCCATCCTTCCAAAAAAGCCTTCAAAAACAGACTTCAAAGAGAAACTGCAGAGCTACAATTCATTTGCAAATTTAACACCAGTAATTTGGGCTTGAATAGGGACTGGGAGTGGCTGCTCACTACAAAAGCAACTTTCCCTCTCTTGGTATTGACACTTCCTCATCAGTTATTGGGAGTGGACCACATCCACCCTGACTGAATTGGCCTTGTCACCACTGGTTCTCCGCTTGAAAAGTAACTCCCTTCTCTTCATCTGCCAGTATATTTATGCTGGTTTCTGTAATTTTCATTCCATGCATCTGATGAAATGGGTTTTTATCCACGGAAGCTTATGCCCTAATAATTTTTTTAGTCTTTAAGGGGCCACCAGACTCCTCATTATTTTTGTGCTATTCTAGGGTATCCTTAGTTCAAATGACTGGGATTAGTGGGAGACCAGAGGATGAAAGAGATTCCACATTCCTATAGAAAACTGGGAAGTGTTAAAAAAAAGCATCTGAAAAAAAAACCATAAAAATTGATGTGTGTATCCAAACATATTCACTCCAAGTAGCCCTTTTGCTATAGGAGCTGGTTCATCTCTAGCTCACAATGACCTTCTCTCTCTGCGACAGCCTTGTATCAGGAAGAGGTGTGCATCCACATCTCCAACTGAAATCAGTAGGAATTCACAGCACTCACATATGAGAGGCTGAATAGCTCCTTTCTGAAGAACTGCTGCCCCCTTCAGGAAACTTTTGGTTAACCTGATCTCTATTTAACTTCTATTTCCCAGTCTTGCCGATTACCAAGATATTTGACTATAGAGTTATAGATTATAAAGCCAAAAGGCACAATTGTGATAATCTAGTCTGACCTTGTGCAAAACACACGCCATAGGACTTCCCTAAATTAATTACTGTTTGAACTACAGTACCTCTCTTAGAAAAACATCCAACCTTGATTTAAAAACTGAGTGGTACAGAATCCACCATAACCCTTGCTAAGTAGTTCCAATCGTTAAGTATTTCACTGTGAACTGTTTGTGCCTTGTTGTTAGTCTGAATTTGTCAAGCAACAGTTTCCAGCCTTCAATTCTTGATGTGCAAATTTCTGTTCCTCACATAGAGACTGTGCTCGAGTCACCTTGACGCTTTTGTCTTTCTAATCGGGCAGTTGCTCCTGATCATTCCATACACATCCAGGGTAATGAATCACAATGTCACATTGGACTGGGAGGGCACTGGTCTATTTAGGAAGCAGATCATGAAGGAAAGAGAAAAACGCACACTTATCACACCTAAAATCAGCAACGAGAATGCAAGAGACTCACTTTTCCCTAAAAGCGCGGCCAGAAAAAATGGTTACTCGCCTCTCGTAACTGTTGTTCTTCAAGGTGTGCTGCTCACATCCATTCCAATTAGGTGTATGCGTGCCGCATGCACGGTCATCGGAAAGTTTTCCCCTAGCTGTGGAGCCCCCTGGAGTGGCGCCTTCATGACACTCAATATATGACCCTGCCGACCCTGCACCGCCTCACTTCCTTCTTGCTGGCTACTCCAACAGACGGGAAGGAGGGTGGGTTAGGAATCTGACTCTCAAGCCTTGCCTAGGCAGCAGGGTCAGAGTTATGGAATCGCTGATTGGAACACTGCTCTGCCGAAAGCTGCGTCATCTCTGGCACGTCGGACGATGGCATAATGCGAGGTGAAGGTCTGTACCAAGAACCAAGTTGCTGCCCTGCAGATTTCTTGAATCAGGACGTGGGCCAGGAACGCTGCTGACAAGGCCAGGGATCTAGTAGAGTGTGCCGTAAGAGTTGAGGACAGCACTCTGGCCAGCTCTTAGCAAGTGAGGATGCATGACGTGGTGATCCAGGAGGATATTCTTTGAGATGAGACCAGGAGACCTTTCATCCAGTCTGCCACCGCTATGAACAACTGGTTTGATTTTCTGAATGGCTTAGTGTGCTCGATGTAGAAAGGTAGGGCTCTTCGAACATTGAGGGAATGCAGCCTCTGTTCCCAGGTAGTGGCATGAGGCTTAAGGTAAAAGACGGGTAGGAAAATGTCCTGGCTGGTGTGGAAGTGCGACACCATCTTGGGGAAAAAAGCCGGATGTGGCCTGAGTTGCACTTTATCCTTGTGGAAAACCATGTAAGGCATGTCAGAGGTGAGGGCCTTTAGCTCAGACACCCTTTTTGCAGATGTAATGATGACCAGGAAAACTACCTTCCAAGACCAATACAGGAGGGATCAAGTAGCCAGTGGTTTGAATAGGGGTCCCATGAGCCTGGAGAGGACTAGATTAAGGTCCCACGCAGGGACAGGCTGCCGGATCTGGGGATGTAGGCGGTCCAAACCTTTGAGGAAGTGACCAAGCATAGGGTTGGCGAAGACGGATCGACAAGATACTCCTGGGTGGAAGGTCGAGATAGCAGTGAGGTGCAGCCTTATGCAGGACGCCGCCAGGCCTTGCTGTTTCAGAGGTAGGAAGTATTCTAAGATGAGAGGTACAGGCTCCTGGATGAGGGGTATGTGACACTGGTCACACCAACACAAGAATCTCTTCCACTTGGCCAGATACGTGGCTCTAGTAGAGGGCTTCCAGCAGCCAAGGAGGACCTCCCTTACTTGTTCTGAGCACAGAAGTTCCATGGGGTTCAGCCATGAAGCTTCCAGGCTGTGAGGTGGAGGGACCACAGGTCGGAGTGATGGAGGCGACCGTGGTCCTGAGTGAGAAAGTAGGGGAGGAGAGGCAACATGACCAGTGCACTCACCGACAGCTCCAGCAGCATAGTGTACCAGTGTTGTCGAGGCCACACTGGAGCTATCAGAATCACTTTGTCCCCTCCCTGAGGACCTTGAGCAGGACTCTGTGCATGAGAGGGGATGGGGGAAATGCATAGAGCAGGCAACTTCTCCAGGGTAGCAGGAATGCATCCGTGATGGAGCCTGGGCTATGACCCTGGAAGGAGCTGAATGTTGGGCACTTCCTGTTGCGTTGGGTGGCAAACAGGTCGACCTGGGGAAGCCCCCCACCATTGGAAAACGAGGTGTCTGACATCCGGCTGGATGGGCCACTCGTGTGTGCGGAAGGACCTGCTGAGGTGCTCTGCCAGTGTGTTCTGAACTCCTGGTAGAAAGGAGACTGTGCAGAACTCCCACAGTCAGAGGGCATCCCGGCATAGGGGAGAGGAACAGGCTCCCCCTTGCTTGTTGATGTAAAATATGGTGGTCGTGTTGTCTATTAGAACAGCTATGCCCTGGCCTTGCAGCCGGGCCTGGCAAGCTAGGTGCACCGTCCTCAGCTCCTTGATGTCGCTATTTAGGGAGAGCTCGTCCTGCGACCAGAGGCCCTGTATCTTGAGGTGCCCCAGATGAGCCCTCTCACCCCTGAGCCCACGCATCCATAACCAAGGACAAGGAAGGCTGAGGATTGGGGAAGGAGACTCCTCCACACACAGCTTGGGGGTCGAGCCATCAGCGTACGGACATGAGGACCTGCCCTGGCACTGTGACCGCTGACTCAAGCTGTCGTGCCCTGGGTGGTAGGCTGAGGTGAACCACGTCTGCAGCAGTCTGAGCCACAGCCTGGCACGCAGGGTCACGTAGGTGCAGGAAGCCATGTGGCAGAGGAGACTCAGGCATCCCCTGGCTGTTGTGGTCAGAAATTGCTAGAGGCTTTCAATTAGGTCCATGATGGCTTGGAATCGGGACTCTGGCAGAAGGGCTCTCCCCTGAACTGAGTCTAACACTGCCCCAAAGAATTCTAGTCTCTGGGTCGGTTCCAAGATCGACTTCCCCAATTGAGGAGACCCAGCTGCTCGAATGTGCACCTGACCCGAGCAGCCAGTCATCGAGGTAGGGGTAAACCTGCACCTGCTGCCGACAGGAAAGCAGCCACAACCAACATGCACTTGGTGAACACTTGGGGGGCTGTTGAGAGGCCAAACAGTAGGGCAGTGAACTGGCAATACTTGTGGCTGACCACAAAGCAAAGCACCTATGAGCTGGATGAATTGCTATGTGGAAGTACGCGTCCTTCATGTCAAAGGCAGCATATCAGTCTCCCAGCTCCAGGGAGGGAATAATGGTGCCCAGGGAGACCATGCGGAACTTCAACTTTACCATGAACCTGTTGAGTCCTCACAGGTCTAAAATGGGTCTGAGACCCCCTTTGGCCTTGGGGATTAGAAGGTATTGGGAGTAGAATCCCTTGCCCCTTAGCTTCTGAGGAACCTCCTCCACCACTCCCATGGAGAGGCGTGCCTGCATCTCCTGGATAAGGAGATGCACGGGAGAGGGGTCCCTGAAGAGCGATGTGGAAGGGGGGATGGGAAGGAGGAGAGGAGCAGAACTGGAGACAATATCCCACTTTCATCGTGAGGAGGACCCAGTGGTCCAAGGTTATTTGGGACCAAGCGCGGTAGAAGTGGGACAAATGATTCAGAAAGGGCAGGGAAGGATCTGGGAATGAGTCTGGTGTACCGTCCTCAGGCACCCCTTCAAAAGGCCTGCTTGGAAGCCAACAATGGCTTGGTCAGGCCCTGTCCCTGTCCATGGGTGGGGTCAGCCTTCCTTCTGCCGTTCCTGCCCCTTCTTCTGTAAAATTCCTGCCTCGCTCAAGGAGGGTAGGAGTGCTGCTGCTGCTGTTGGGGCTTGAAATGCTTACGTTGGGTTGCCAGGGTGTCCATACCCAAGGATTTCATAGTAGCCCTTGAGTCTTTTAAGCTATGCAGCCGAGAGTCAGTCTGCTCCACAAACAGGCCTGCCCCATCAACAGGCAGGTCTTGTATCATCTGTTGAACCTCAGGCGGTAGGCCCAAGGTTTAGGACAAGGTGTGCGCCAGAGAGTCCGCAGCATCCAGTGAGGCCTGTATAGAGGTCTGTGCCACTGCCTTGCCCTCCCCATGATAGCTCCAAACTCCTCCCTGGACTCAGTTGGCACCAGCTCCTTGAACTTGAGCATCGAGTTCCAGGAGTTGAAGTTACACAGGCTCAGAATTGCCGGCTGGTTGGCAATCCTGAGCTGGAGCCCCCTGTGGAGTCCACCTTACGACCGAACAAGTCCAGGCATTTGGCCTCCTTGGACTTGGGTGCTGGGGCCTGCTGCCCCTGTCTCTCCTTTTCATTTACTGCCTCAACCACCAGTGAGCAGGGCTGTGGGTGCGTAAACAGGTACTCATACCCCTTTGAGGGTACAACGTACTTCCTTTCAACACCCTTGGCTGTGGGGGGATGGAGGCTGGGGTCTGCCAGATGATCTTGGCATTGGTGTGTATAGTTTTGATGAGGGGAAGAGTCACCCTCGAAGGAACCTCTGGGGCCAAAATGTCAGCCACCAGGTACTTGGACTTCACCACCTCCTGGGCCTGCAGGCCCATGTTTTGCGCCACCATGCACAGGAGTTCCTGGTACGGCCTCTCCCGGGAGGACAACGAAGAGACTATTGGGAGAACAGTCTCCTCCTGTCCCTCCTGCTCATCAGGAGCATGATGACCTGTCTCGCTGGCTGTACCAGGCTCCGGAACCAGAATTGGTTCCAAGGGGGGGTTGTGGCACAGTGCCTCCTCAGCCCCCCTAGGGGTGGGCCGACTGGCTGAGGCCTCCAGCACCCTTGGTTCAGAGGTGGCCAATCAAGAGCCTTTACATTGGGAGCCCTGAGCCTGGTGGTACGCCCACGGGGTCCAGAATGGCCACTGTGCTGGTCCCTGCCACTGCGCAGGCCACGGCCCTGCCCCCACCTCAGAGCATCCACGGCCTGACTGGCTTCTGCCCCGCTCTGAGTACCTAGATCCTGCCTCTGAGTCCAATTACCAGGATCTAGACTACAAGGGCAGGGTGGTGTGGAGTGGAGCTGATCCAGTGAGTGGCGTCGCGCTGGGGAGCAGTGTCATGAGGCTCGCTGAGCAGCATCGGGACCGGTGCCAGGTCCAGGACCTGCTGCGTGATGGGGACCGAGATGTGGATCGGCATTGTGATCGGGAGTGCTGGAGTGACCTGGAACGGGACCGCGAGTACGACTGGTGCCGAGACTCCGAGCAGTGCCATGGGCCATATTATCGCTGGTTTGCCTTGAGATGGTGCCATACAACGTGGTACCAGATACTTGGTGTGAATCATAGGTGACCTTGGCTCTGTCATGGTGATGAGGTCCCTCTCAGCCGCAGAAGTGTCTGGGGTGGATGGCAGCTCCACCTCCTCAATTATGTGGGCCGGGGAGTCCAACGGCATCAGAATCAGTGCCATCTCCGCAGATTTCAGTGCTGGGTGCTCCTCACGAGGATGCGCCCCATTGGCCGGCTAGCTGCTTCTCCCTTGCTTCTGGTGCTGCTTCTGCGCTGGGGAATGGGAGTGGTGCTGGGTCATTCCTGCTGGTTTCGGCATTGAGGAGCAGCAGTGCCATGGGTCTCTGCAAGGGTTGGCTCATGGTGCCACTTCCACCACTGCCACCGGGGCACTACACACTGAAGAACTCGGTGCTGGGTCCTGCTGCGCCGACTGAGGCCGAGGTCTAAGTGTCACTTCTATAAGGAGCTGCTTAAGCTGAAAGTCTTGCTCCTTTTTGGTTTTGGGGCAAAACTCCTTACAAATCCTGCACCGATAGGCTTGGTGAGCCTCCCTCAGATGTTTCAGACAAGTGTCAGAGGAGTCGCCCGTTGGCATGGGCTTGGAGCAGGACTTGTACCCCTGGGACTTGGGCATGAAAGCCCTCCCAAGGAAAAGTGGTCAGCATGGAGGATAAACCCCCCAGCCCAACTGCTAAGAACTAATACGAACTAAAAAACAATTTAACTAACTAAATGTAAAAAGAACAGACAAGAACAGAGAGGCTAGGGAAATGCGACAGTAAGAAGGAACTAAGGAGGCGCTGGGTCAGCAGGGTCTCATATTGAGCACCATGAAGGCACCACTCTAGGGGGCTCCACAGCCGACCCGATGGGTGCTGATAGGGGAAACTTTCCGATAACTGTGCACACGGCACGCACCCCTAATTGGAATGGATATGAGCAAAGAAGAAACCTGAATTATTTGGCTATGTAATACAGAGACCTTTTCAGATTCTAACATCTCACTCATTACTATGAAATACAGTCCTGCAAATGGGCTTTCTTAGAAGTGGTAAGAAGAAAAGAAAAAGTCACCCAAACACACAGGCCTGGCACAAATCAATGGCCCTGTGATAGAGTCTTCAGTGGCCAGGCAGCCTCGTGGCTAGATCGTTGGTTGACGGGACTACAGGGTGGACCTGATCTCTCCTTCTCCCTCAGGTCCTGGCCCAGGGTCCTGTGTTGCTCACCCCTAAACTGGGGAGATGGACCTCTCCAGGGGCGGCAGGTTTGTATAATTTTTGGTGGTGCTCAGAACGGGTCCAAATCCTGCTGTTCCCCCACACACACACACACACACACACCTGCCTAAGGCTCTGGGAGGAAGTTTGGGTGTGGGAGGGGTGCGAGCTCTGGGATGGAGTTTGAGTGCTGGGTGCAGGTTCTGGGCTGGGGCAGGAGGTTGGGCTGCGAGCTATGGGAGAGAGTGTCAGAGGGGGTTTGGAGTGTTGGGTGCGAGAGGGTGTTTGGGGTGCAGGTTCTGGGAGGAAGTGTGGGTGCTGGGTGTGTCCTCTGGGCTGGGGTGCAGGAGGGATGCAGGCTCTGGGACAGAGTTTGGGTGCTGGGTACAGGCTCTGGGTGGGGACAGAGGGTTGAGGTGCGGGAAGGGATGCAGGGCATGGGGCTGGGTCAGGAATGAGGAGTTCGGGGTGCAGCAGGCAGGCTGCTCCAGGGCTGCGGTGGGAGGCCAGAGAGGAGGACTCCCTCCAGCCCTCTCCCCACTGGCAGCAGCGAGTCCTGGGGAAGCGGAGGCCCCTCCCCGGCCCCCCACTCACCCATGCCCCCCAGGCTGCTGCTCAGTCGGTCCAGCCAGGATAAGCCCCCCCCGGAGTTGACTCGGAGTCGCCTGCCGGGGAGTAGGGGAGGGCTGCCATGTGCCTCCTCCCTCCGCAGGCTCAGCAGCCGCCTTGACCTGCCCCCAGTGCCGTTCTCTTGTAGCCGGCAGTGGCCGGTGAGGGACTACAGTGCGGAGCAACAGGGGGCAGCCGTCCACTGCCCAGGGCAGGCAGGGACGCTCAGGGGAGGCGCACAGGTGCAGGAGGTGGGGGTGGCAGCCCCTAACATCGGTGTAGCCAGGCCCTCCAGGCCCTGAATTTGCTGGACTCCAGGCACCATAAGCCCATATAACTCGCCGCCCCTGGACCTCTCCCCCAGCCTTGACGAGGGCTCTAGGATCTGTGTTCCTGGGCTGCTCTCTATGCAAGTCCTTTTAGTTTGGGGCAGGGTCCTGCTAGTCCGCTTTTCCTGCAGTTGAGGCTTGTCTGCAGGTTCCCCTTGGCAGGGGAAGACTGACTTGCCTCCAGTGGCCGTGCTGGCAGGTTGCTGGTTTGTGCCTTCAGGCAGGTGCACAGAGAACTCCTGTCTCTTTGCCAGTCAGCCCCTGAACTGAGCCAGGCTCCCTTCCTTTCTCCCGCCTCCAGGCCTGGCATTGGCTGCAGCTATAATGGGACGGGGCTAGCTGAACCCACAGGTGTTCTTTAACCCTTGCTGTGCCCGGCTGCAAGCTCTCTGCTCCTTCACAGGCCCTAACAGTTCAGCAGGACAGACGTGCTCCTCAAAGCAGGAGTTCCCAGTCAAGAGAACAGCCACACATCCCCAGGGGCCCTACTCCGCTCAAGCAAGCACCTGGCTTAGTATTAATGCAATAATTGAGAAGCAAGTCCAAAGGGATTTTCAAATCAGACATTCATGGGGGAACGAGAATCATTAGCATTTAACCATGTGCTGGCACTAGATCCGTTCATCAGCTGGCACTGTTCTTTACAGCACTCAGTACCAGATCGTTAGTGTTTTTTAGGGCCTGGCCTGTTGAAACTCCAATCCACCCAGTCCATCTCTCTGAATCTGACACTGCAGGCAATGAAGCACATTTTATCTATTATTGTCAAACAGCTCCTTGTCTAGTATTGTGCAATGTTTTAGCAGGAAGTTTGCTCCAAATTCACAGAAGGCAGAGATCAGTCTCTAGTCTCAGGTTTTAAGGCCAGAAGGGACCATCGTGATGGTCCAGTCTGACCCCGGCCTGCCATAGGCCACCTGCTCCTGGGTACTAGATCCCTAACCTTACAGAGGGAGCAGAGAATTCCCTCCTCCCAAGTCTCCTGACCTTGGGGCTTGCATGTGTTTGTAAAGCAGGTTGACTCCTTCAGACCATAAGACAAAATCTACTGTGTGGCCTTCCCCTCCCTCACTACCTGGAGCTAATTTCTGGGTTAGGTGTGGGGCCCAACGCCTTTAATTCCACCCATCTCTGCATGGGAGAGGGGCAACAGAAAGGGCCCCTGCAACCCCATCTCCCTGAGGCCTTTTTGCTATAGACCCCTAAGGATTTTCTGCTGCCACCCATCACCAGAGTATTTGGGTGCCTTCCATGTGAAACCCACAGCAGTAGCAGATTGCTCCCTGAAAAGGGAGAGGGGGTCAAAAACTCTGCCTGGCCTTAGCTAAGGGTTTTGCTTATTTAGGGGACTGGGAATAAGCGGAGCATTAGAACTCTGAGCATGGCTTGTGGGGGAAAGGGTCTCTCATTACTCTCTGAAACGCTCCCCTAGCTCCTGACGCTACCAACCGTTTAATCATCTTGGGCTGAGGGTTACAGTGAGGTCTCACCCAGCATTCCCTGGGGCGTTTAAATTCCTAAGTGTTAAAATAGCAAGACCGGGAGCTATAGTTCCTATCCTTGGATGGAAGAGGAATCAGGCAGGTTGTCAGCTTCTCAGATGGTGCTTAGAAGCCATTGCTGGGGAGAGCAGGCTCAGTTTAGCAAGAGAAGAGGCAAGGGAGGGATATGGCCCTGGAGCCGTTAGGAAACTGATGGACAGCTGTTAAGCTACTTCCCCTGCTGCACCATCAAACAGCTCAGGGTAAGACAGGGGACCTTGTGACCTATTGAATAGATTGGGATCTCATGGGTAAGACGCTCCATGGGGAGGAGCAGAGGGCTCTGGGCACTGGAGAGGAAGGATGAGAGAGGGCTGAAAAATCTTAAGATCGCTGAATGTTCAAGTCTGCCTATTGGCCTCCACCACCAACTCAACATTGGCCTGTTGGTGGAGACTGGGTTGTCCCCCAAAACCTCTGTCACTCTTACAGCATCATTGTTACTCTGTTTCATACAACATTTTCTAAAGGCATGTCCCACAGAACTCTTCAGCAAGCGGTAGCTACGGAAAGATGCCATAGGTAGGGACCACTGCCACGCTGGGCACAGAGCTGCAGAGGTGTGCAATTCTCAAGATGCAGTAGGGTTTTCCGGTGATATTTGAAGAGAGATGGGAACAGAGGAGGGGTGGCGGGGGGTCAAACAAGGTGGGAATGGAGGAAGTGAAGGGGTAAAGGGCAGCTAGTGAGGATTAGGAAGAGAGGAGATAAGAGCACCTGCGGAGGTTGGAGGTCTAAGAGTGGATATGGAGGGGGAAGCATGAGACAGCGGTCAAAGTAAGATGAAAAATGCAATATCTACACTGGAAGACAATTTAAACTTGTCTGATGCTATGCTAACAAAGAGTGAAGCAGGTACAGTCTGAGTTCTTCACTCAGATGCCACAACACCTGGTCCTGCGGCTGTTCAGAGAGTGGGCTCCTAGAAAGGGGCTGGGGCGGATTGCATCTGCCCTCTGCTGGGCTTTCTGATACTTCTTGCTGGCCGGTCTCTCCACTCTAGCCACACTTGGCTGCCTTGCAGTTCAATCATTTTCACCCCACTCTGCTGGGATAGCAATTATTTAGCATCCTCCAAGACGCTTTTAATCTGAATTTGATTAATAGAGCTTGCTGATTTCTCCACTGTTACTTGTCCCCTTTTGATCTTGGGGCATTTTAACTTGCTTATTGATCGCTCGTCCAAACCTACTGGCTTCAGTTTTAATGGGATTCTGAAGCTCCTTGCTTGAGGCAAAGGGTGGTTAAGGTCACTCATTCAAGCTGGCCACTGTCTTGACCCCGTTTTTACGTAACAATTGCCCTGTGGTCAATTTGCTGGGCTAGCAAGCTGTTACAGTCAAAAAATCAAATCAGGTTCAGAGCACAAATGTTTAACACTTTGGCTCCTGCATTCCACAGTAGGAGTTTCTCTGTGGGAAAGAATATAGCAAGAATGGATTAACAATGGATTAACCACCACTTAATTGCAGAACATGCCAGAGGGGACAAAAGTACCTGAGAAACTGGCCCACGGATCAGTGGATTCTCTGTAATGTACCTGGAGCGTGGGACAGTATCTGAAGAGTACTGGCTTAAGCATGCAGCAGTTCTCCAAGAGGGACACATTTTTGGAGTTTACCATACCCACCCTGCACACAGCCACATCAGATACCATTTGAAAGCTTAGTTTATATATGTTTAGATGAGGTATGATGTGGAACTGTTAAGTGGTGCCATAAGCCTGTAGGTGAGGTCAAACAATGGTACCAAAATGAGACAATGTCACCTTTTGCACAGTTCCAGAAACACTGCAACATGACTGACTACTGTTTTTATGGTTTAAGTTAAACACCTTAAGGTGGTGTTTACTGCTCAAAGCCACCAACTGACAATGTATTAAAAGATTTGCTATTGGTTTTGCATGAGCAAATATCTTTTTCAGCAATGACGAAGCTGTGTATTGTCATCTCTAATAACGGCAAATATCAACATTTTGCAATATACTGACATGAAATGATTTCATATTGCATTTTCTTAATTGTCAAAGTATCTTGTGTGATAATACTTGTCTGTATTTTCAATTGAAATTCCATTTCACACTGAAAGTTGTGCACCAGTAGCAACAGATTGTGTACTTATAGTTTGTATTGCATAGTGGGTAATAAATAAATATGTGTGAATTCCTAATGTTATGCTTCTCCATTTGTAAGCTGTGGTACATACAATGTATCATCTAGTCTTCCTGGTCGAAGGTTTTAATTTGTAATGGTTTCCTCAGGCAGTAGTAGCCTTTGAAATATTTTAGAAACTAGCTTTTTAATTCACAAACCTGTATACTTGTACAAAACAAAAAAGGGTGATGGTAATACTAACAATGTCCTTTGGGAATTTTACTTCTACAGGGAAGTTACAGTATATGAAGACATGAAGGATACATGCTCCTTAAAGCTTATGTCAAAGAGAAAAATTCTCTCCACAAACGCTGAAAAATGTGGTGTTTGCCAAGAAAAGCAAAAAGAAAGAATGAAAAAAAAATGGTCAAAAGCCAACAGTGCTGGGCAGAATTCTGTGATGTTGCCAACAGAAGCCAAGAGAGATGAATTATATTGGTGGCTACAGGAAAAATTTTCCTATTTGGATGATGTGCCACCAATACTCTCCCACAAGGACTGCTTTCAGTAATACATAAGCATGTCAAATTTGGCACACACAGGGTTGTATTGATCTCATGAAAGAAAACTGGCTCTGAATCTGATCAGAGCGCATGACATTCACCTGCCTCTATAGTCACCAGAATAAGAACGTCCTCTAGCGACTGGTCCTGTTGCATTGTTTGCTTGAGAAAACCCAAGAGGCAAGAAACTTCATAAAATAGAAACATTTGAGAGAGCAACCAACCTGAGGGAGGCAGCACTTCAAAAGAAAAGATGACAACATTTTACAAAGTATCTGTGGAAGACTTGGTTGCTAAGGATCCAGTTTATCACTCAACATGCTGCTCTTCCTACTTGAATAAAGCAAATCTTAAAGCAAAACCATCTAGTTACACTCCAACAATAGTCACCTTGTGGACCTTGCATTTTATCAGCAGATTAAAAAGACAGTACAAGATGTGTCTTCTGCTATCCAAGCTGCTGCAAAGCCCTGCTTCCCTCAGACGTAGCAACTGTAAGCAATTCCAATAGCAATTAACGGGCAAGATCAGAAAGACATTATAGTTCTGCAATTTCATTCCATGTACAGCATGGACAAGGCAAGTCTACCATTGTTCTACGCAGTGCAACAACATTACCGGATGCTACCCAAGCTGTTAGTAATCTGAAGCAGGAACTTAAGTTGTCCAAATGTTTTGTGGAAGTTCTTCTAGCAAGTGACCCTGATTTCAAAAGAATGAGTGGTTTTGAATAATGCCGCTTCAACCCTTTGGTCTGCAATAGCCAAAATGGAAGCCTCAGAATATTATCCAAAACCAGGTCACTGACACAGGTCAACTATTTTTCTGTCCTAACCAGTGTAACATTTTTCCATTGGTTGAAAAAGCAGCATAAAATTCAGCCAGCAATGAGTATCATCCTTCAGAAGATGTTGAAAGAAGGTGCAGAGTGCATAGTATTTAGCACCCCCATATATAAGCCTCGCTGCACAGCAAACCCACGAGTTTGGGTCTCACAATTTTATTGACATACTATCACATCCGTGGATTCTGCAACACTTATGATGAGCTGAGGAAGGTCATCACTGGTGTGGCACAAACTGAAGTAGAAAGACTCCTGGGGGGGGGGTGTTCATTCCACACCTGGTGCCACTTCATGCTGGTGGAAATCTCATCCATGAAGGAGAGGATAATACAGACATCAACACAGAGACCATTGATGGAAAGAACACCTTCCATTCAATGGCTAGAGTGGTACTGAAGAACAGTTTGCAGACAGTTCAGCATCACAAGAAATATCACTGAAGCATGGGGAAGAAAAGTCACTTACGCTCCCCGGGCAATCTTCCTTGCACAAAACTATGTACATGCTAAGGCAATGAAGACTGTCAAGGAATGATGTTAAAAATGTTGACTAGAAATGTCATCAGCCCTATTACATTTCAATGATACCTGTACACATTTATTATATTTTGTTTGACAAGATAGCATGTTGTGGTGCTTTCAGGTCACAAAGAAATCAGCTTTTGTGCCTTGACATAATATATAGTCTCATTAAGCTAAAAAAAAGCAAATATTTCAAAGTGGGTCATTTTAACGTGGTGATGGTGTCATTGTTTATCTCATTTCTATGGTAATGGCACCACTTGACAGCTCCACATCATACTTCCTCTCAAAAAGTAGGCATAATAAGCTTTCAAATGACGTATAATGTGCTTATGTGGAGAGGGGGCACATTAACTCGACCAAATCAGTGGCGTCTGCCGCTCACCTACATGTAGATAATACTCTAATTCATCATGGATCCAGTGGGGGTGTTTGGGTTTTTTTTCCAGTGTAGACTCAGTAATTTGTGGATGCTGAGATCTGGATGCTATAACAAATGCAGAAACTGATAGCACAGCCTGTTGCTGAAAGTGAGAAATGCAAGTGATTATAGAACATTCTCCTCCTACACTATCTACTTTGGTACAGGGCAAATAATGATTGTTCACCAACGTGTGTTCCATGCACATTCCTTTCCCAGAACTTTCTAGTTAGCCTTTGCTTTGGCTTAGTGAGAACTTTACACACCTGTCTCTAGTTCAACTTGACAACCCACCATCATTTTCTAGACTCAACCTATCATGTTTTTGCTAAAATTAAGTTTTTACAGCTGTTGGGTTCTCTTCTCCTAATTTTGTTATTCTATTCAAAAGCAGTTTGCCAAATGGCATGATTTTAACAAACAACAGTGCTGGCCTCTTTTTTAACAGTTAGTTATTCATGTAAGTTAGGTGTTAAACTGCCATTCTTGAAATACTCAGTGATTTTATTTATATCAAATGCTTGGTATAATCTTATCTGCCTACATCATCATCAGAAACCAAAGAGAACTTTCAGTCAAGATATCATGTACTCCGGATACTGTTTAGATTACTATGTCTCTTTACTGTGTGTTTCTACACCATCTAACGCAATGGAGCCCTGACTCATAATTAGATCTCTCTTACTCAATGCCTCACGCACAAATTAGAACATAAGAACTGCCGTACTGAGTAAGACTAAAGGTCCATCCAGCCCAGTATCTGTCTACAGACAGCGGCCAATGCCAGGTGCCCCAAAGGGAGTGAACCTAACAGGTAATGATCAAGTGATCTCTCTCCTGCCATCCATCTCCACCCTCTGACAAACAGAGGCTAGGGACACCATTCCTTACCCATCCTGGCTAATAGCCATTAAGAGACTTAACCGCCATGAATTTATCTAGTTCTCTTTTAAACGCTGTTATAGTCCTACCCTTCACAACCTCCTCAGGCAATGAGTTCCACAAGTGAAGAACTTCCTTTTATTTGTTTTAAACGTGCTGCCCATTAATTTCATTTGGTGACCCCTAGTTCTTGTATTATGGGAATAAGTAAATAACTTTTCCGTATCTACTTTCTCCACATCACTCATGATTTTATACACCTCTATCGTATCCCCCCTTAGTCTCCTCTTTTCCAAGCTGAAAAGTCCTAGCCTCTTTAATCTCTCCTCATATGGGACTCGTTCCAAACCCCTAATCATTTTAGTTGCCCTTCTCTGAACCTTTTCTAGTGCCAGTATATCTTTTTTGAGATGAGGAGAGCACATCGGTATGCAGTATTCAAGATGTGGGCGTACCATCGATTTATATAAGGGCAATAATATATTCTAAGTCTTATTCTCTATCCCCTTTTTAATGATTCCTAACATCCTGTTTGCTTTTTTGACCGCCTCTGCACACTGAGTGGACACCTTCAGAGAACTATCCACAATGACTCCAAGATCTTTTTCCTGATTTGTTGTAGCTAAATTAGCCCCATCATATTGTATGTATAGTTGTGGGGGGGGGTTCCAATGTGCATTACTTTACATTTATCCACATTACATTTCATTTGCCATTTTGTTGCCCAATCACTTAGTTTTGAGAGATCTTTTTGAAGTGCTTCACAGTCTGCTTTGGTCCTAACTACCCTGAGCAGTGTAGTATTGGTAATTACCGCTATTAGCGTTCCGGCAGGTCCGCTGGGATTTCAGATTCCAAGAAAGCAGCTCTCAGGGTCCAGTGCACACCAAGTTAGTTAAAACCCCAAGGGACGAGGGCTCAGATGGAAGTCAGCTGTGTATCTGTTTCAAACCACCATTGCAACAGCATCTAATGAATTGCACTGCCTATGACACCACCAAGGTCAGGAGACACACTCCAAGCTGAATATGAGCACAAGACTAGAGCAGTAAGGGAAAGCTTTCAGTTAAATTCTTTGCAGGCGTACACCGAGTGGACAGCTAAAAATCAAGTATAGGGAGAAGTCTTGTCTGGAAGGTACAAAATTGCTCCTGGGGGTAGCAGCAGAGGAAGGAAGTAGAACATAAACAGAAGCTCTTCTGCTGGGTCTCAGTAGTAAGACAAAGAAGTGAAGACGTAAGGCAGCAGGTGACTGCCAGATTGAGGGCTCCTCATTGGCCTGATCCACATCTTTTCCAAACAGCTTAACACCCTTGGGAGCATAAGGTGACCAGATGTCCCAATAAAATCAGGACCGTCCTGATATTTAGGTGTTTGTCCCGCATCCCGACCGATCTTTGGTTGGGATGCAATTTGTCCCGAGATTTCACTCCTTCGGCAGACACCCCCCCATGTGTCCCAATATTTTCTTCCTCTCATCTGGTCACCCTATGGGTGGAAGATCTGCTAGTTTAGACTTTACACGTACATCTGAGCCAGAGCTTTGTATCCAGATACAACTGCACTTGAAAGCAGCGTCCAGTGGGTCTGACAAGAGCCCAGGCATGATCCAAAGTGCATCACGCAGGTAGGAAGTTGTCAGAGTAGGTCCTGCTAAGATGCCCACAGCTGTTTAGTTTGGATCTAGATAAGCAGGCTGGGAGGACTGCAACAGGCTTGACACTCATTCAATCCTTTCCAAAGGGACTTAAATGCAGAGGCAAAAAGACAGCCGATGTACAGCCACACTAAGAAACTCGTAGACAAAAGCAGGAGTGAATAGAGGAGCAAGACAACTGAGGTGAGTTCTCTCCCCTAAGCTCCAGAAAACTGGTACAAGTACTGCCTGTAACTGACTCTGTCTCTGAGACAGTAGACGGACTCACAGAGTCACTGCTGTTGCTGGATAGGATGGGAGAAAAGCAACATTCAATAAGCATGTGAAATGACCACAGAGTGCATCAGTGAGGAGTTATTTCTTCCTGATACAGTATTACCCAATTGGGCAGTATATACTGCCGAGGCCCAGAAAAAAGCAGCAATTGTCTGATTCATTAACATGAGGTGCCGATGGGTTCTCTAAGGGTATGTCTACACTACGAAATTAGATAGAATGTATAGAATTCATTTTTTTAGAAATCAATTCGATCCAGTCGATTGTATGTGTCCCAGCTTAAGACCATTAACTTGACGGAGTGCGTCCACAGTACCGAGGCTAGCGTCGACTTTTGGAGCATTGCACTGTGGGTAGCTATCCCACCATTGGGTCCCGCAGTCTCCGACTTGACGGAGTACGTCCACAGTACCGAGGCTAGCGTCGACTTTTGGAGCATTGCACTGTGGGTAGCTATCAATTCGATCCAGTCGATTGTATGTGTCCCAGCTTAAGACCATTAACTTGACGGAGTGCGTCCACAGTACCGAGGCTAGCGTTGACTTTTGGAGCATTGCACTGTGGGTAGCTATCCCACCATTGGGTCCCGCAGTCTCCGACACCCATTGGAATTCTGGGTTGAGCTCCCAATGCCTGATGGGACAAAAACATTGTCGCGAGTGGTTCTGGGTAAATGTCATCAGCCCCCTCTGTGAAAGCAATAGCAATAAATCGTTTCTCGCCTTTTTTCCTGGGTTATCCATGTAGACAACATACCACGGCAAGCATGGAACCCACTCAGCTCACTGTCACCATACATCTCCTGGGTGCTGGCACACGTGGTACTGCATTGCTACGAGCCGCAGTTCATTGCCTTTTGGCAGCAGACGGTGCATTACGACTGGTAGCCTTCATCGTCGTCTCCTGGGTGCTCTTTTAGCCGACCTCGACTCGATGAGGTCAGTCAGCGGTCCCTGGGCAGACATGTGTGCTCCTGGCCAGCCTCAGTGAGGTGGGTTGGGGGTATCTGGGCATAAATGGGAGACGATGACAGCCAGAAGTCGTACTGCACCGTCTTCTGCCAAGCACCCAGGAGATGATGATGGCTAGCAGTCATACCGCACTGTCTCCTGCCAGCCTAAGATGTATGAGAGAGATGGAGTGGATCAAAATAATAAAGAGCCCAGATTTGTTTTTATTCATTTGCTCCCCCTCTCCCCGCCCCATGAATAGCAGGGAAAAGAATAGCTCAGTTGTTTCAGCATTGGCCTGCTAAATCCAGAGTTTTGAGTTCAATCCTTGAGGGGGTCATTTTGTGTGACAATTCTATAAGCCATGTCATCAGTCGCCGCTCCCTCCATCAGAGCAACAGCAGACAATCATTATGTGCCTTTTTTCAGCGCAGACGCCATAGCACAGCAGGCATGGAACCCGCTCAGATCACCACTGCAATTACGAGCACTGTAAACACCATGCGCATTATCCTGCAGTATATGCAGAGCCAGAACCTGCAAAAGCAAAACCAAAACCAGGCAAGGAGGCGATGGCAGCGCAGTGACAAGAGTGATGAGGACATGGACTTCTCCCAAAGCATGGGCCCCAGCAACGTGGACATCATGGTGTTAATGGGGCAGGTTCATGCTATGGAATGCCACTTCTGCATAAGGGCACTTTAATGGAACTTTCTGACTGGCTTTCCCCTGCCCTGAAACGCCAGAATACCAAGATGAGAGCAGCCCTCACAGTTCACAAGCGAGAGGCGATAGCCCTATGGAAGCTTGCAATGCCAGACAGCTACCGGTCAGTTGGGCATCAGTTTGGAGTGGGCAAATCTACTGTGGGGGCTGCTGTGATCCAACTGGCCAACGCAATCAAAGAGCTGCTGATGTCAAGGGTAGTGACTTTGGGATATGTGCAGGTCATAGTGGATGGCTTTGCTGCAATGGCATTCCCTAACTGTGGCGGGGCGATAGACGGAACCCATATCCCTATCTTGGCAAAAGAGCACCAAACCAGCGAGTACATAAACCGAAAGGGGTACTTTTCAACGCTGCTGCAAGCACTGGTGGATCACAAGGGACGTTTCACCAACATCAACGTGGGATGGCCGGGAAAGGTACACGACGCTCGCATCTTCAGGAACTCTGGTCTGTTTCAAAAGCTGCAGCAAGGGACTTACTTCCCAGACCAGAAAATAACCGTCGGGGGTGTTCAAATGCCAATAGTTATCCTTGGGGACCCAGCCTACCCCTTGATGCCATGGCTCATGAAGCTGTACACAGGCAGCCTGGACAATAGTCAGGAGCTGTTCAACTATAGGTTGAGCAAGTGCAGAATGGTGGTAGAATGTGCATTTGGACTTTTAAAAGTGCGTTGGCGCACATTACTGACTCGGATAGACCTCAGAGAAACCAATATTCCCATTTTTATTACCGCTTCCTGTGTGCTCCACAATATCTGTGAGAGTAAGAGGGAGACGTTTATGGCAGGATGGGAGGTTGCGGCAAATCACCTGGCTGCTGATTATGCGCAGCCAGACACCACGGCAGTTAGCAGAGTACAGGAGGGCACGGTGCACATCAAAGAAGCTTTGAAAATCAGTTTCATGACTGGCCAGGCTACGGTGTGAAAGTTCTGTTTGTTTCTCCTTAATGAGAACCCCTTGGTTCACTCTACTTCCCTGTAAGCTAACCATCCTCCCACCCTCCCTTTGATCACCACTTGCAGAGGCAATAAAGTCATTGTTGCTTCACATTCATGCATTCTTTATTAATTCATCACACAAATAGGGGGATAACTGCAAGGTAGCCTGGGAGGGGTGGGGGAGGAGGGAAGGACAAGGCCACACTGCACTTTAAAACTTATTGAATGCCAGCTTTCTGTTGCTTGGGCAATCCTCTGGGGTGGAGTGGTTGGGTGCCCGGAGGCCCCCCCACCGTGTTCTTGGGCGTCTGGGTGAGGAGGCTGTGGAACTTGGGGAGGAGGGTGGTTGGTTACACAGGGGCTGTAGCAGCAGTCTGTGCTCAAGCTGCCTTTCCTGAACCTCAACCATACGCCGGAGCATATCAGTTTGTTCCTCCAGTAGCCTCAGCACTGCCTCTTGCCTTCTGTCACCAAGCTGATGCCACCTATCCTCTTCAGCCCGCCACCTGTCATCGCGTTCATATTGTGCTTTCCTGGACTCTGACATTGCCTCCATGCATTCTGCTGGGCGGTGTGGGAGGACTGCATGAGCTCAGAGAACATTTCATTGCAAGCACTTCTTTTCTGCATTTTAATCTTCGCTAGCCTCTGGGAAGGAGAAGATAATGTGAGTGTTGAAACATTTGCAGCTGGTGGAGGAAAAAAAGGGAGAGTGGTAGTTAAAAAGACACACTTTAGAGAACAATGGGTAGACTCTCATAGCAAACCTTGCTGTTAACATTACATAGCACATGTGCTTTCGGTACAAGGTTGGATTTTGCCTCTTATTGAGGGTATGCTGGTTTGGTGTGAGAGATCACTCACGCAGGCCAGGCAACAGAATTCAGCTTGCAGGCGGCCATGGTAAGACAGTCTTTTGGCTTCTTTAACCTTCGTAACATGTGGGAATGGTTTCAAACAGCAGCACCCTCATTTCCCATACCAAGCAGCCGTTGCGTTGGCCATTTAAAATGGGTTGGCAATTTAAAAGGAGAGGCTGCGGTTTTCGGGTTAACATGCAGCACAAACTCAATGAACCCCCCCCAAACACACACACTCAATTCTCTGGGATGGTTGCGTCACCCCCTCTCCTCCCCACTGTGTGGCTAACAGCAGGGAACATTTCTATTCAGTCACAGGCAAACAGCCCAGCAGGAACGGGCACTTCTGAATGTCCCCTTAATAAAATCCACCTATTTCAACAGGAGACCATGAATGATATCACTCTCCTGAGTATAGCACAGAGAGAGAAAACACAGACGTTGTTTGAATGCTAGCAAACACCGGGACCATATGCTGTGTTATGCAATGATTCTAGACTACGTGCTACTGGCCTGGCGTGGTAAAGTGTCCTACCATGGAGGACGGAATAAAGCTGCCCTCCCCAGAAAACCTATTGCAAAGGCTTTGGGAGTACATCTAGGAGAGTTTTATGGAGATGTCCCTGGAGGATTTCTGCTCCATCCCCAGACACATTAACAGACTTTTCCAGTAGCTGTATTGGCCGTGAATGCCAGGTCAAATTAATCATTAAACACGCTTGGTTTTAAACCATGTATATAATATTTACAAAGTACACTCACCAGAGGTCCCTTCTCCACCTGGCAGGTCCGGGAGGCAGCCTTGGGTGAGTTCGGGGGGTGTTGACTCCAGATCCAGGGTGAGAAACAGTTCCTGGCTGTCAGGGAAAATGGTTTCTCCACTTCCTTGCTGTGAGCTATCTTCCTCGTCCCCAAAACCTGCATCCCTGTTGCGTGCTACTCCATTGACGGAGTCAAAGCACGGGGGTGTGTGTGGAGTGGGGGGTAGTGGTGGCTGCACCTCCTAGAATGGCATGCAGCTCATCATAGAAGCATGCTGTTTTGCCTCTCTGGGTTTTTGGTAGGCTTGCCTCAGCTCCTTAAGTTTTACATGGCACTGCTGCGGGTCCCTGTTATAGCCTCTGTCCTTCATGCCCTTTGAGATTTTTTCAAATGTTTGGGTATTTCGTCTTTTGGAACAGAGTTCTGATAGCACGGATTTGTCTCTTCATACAACGATCAGATCCCGTACCTCCTGTTCGGTCCATGCTGGAGCTCTTTTGCGATTCTGGGACTCCATCAAGGTCACCTCTGCTGATGAGATCTGCACTCACCTGCAGATCGCCACGCTGACCAAACAGGAAATGAGATTCAAAAGTTTGTGGGCCTTTTCCTGTCTACCTGGCCAGTGCAGTTGAGTTGAGAGCACTGTCCAGAGCGGTCACAATGGAGCACTCTGGGATAGCTCCCAGAGGCCAATACCGTCAAATTGTGTCCACACTACCCCAAATTCGACCTGTCAAAGTCGATTTCAGTGCTAATCCCCTCATCGAGGGAGGAGTACAGAAATTGATTTTAACAGCCCTTTAAGTAGAAAATAATGGCTTTGTGGTGTGGAGGGGTGGAGGATTAAATCGATCTAATGCTGCTAAATTCGACCTAAACCCCTAGTGCAGACTAGGGCCAAGTTTATTTTAACATAGCCCCTAGTGTTTGGACCTCTAAGAAGTTCAAGAAACAACTCTCAGTGAAAAAGGCCTTACTACCTCCTAGATGCTGCAGGCAGATGCTGCAGTGATACACTGGATGGAACTTTTGAGGTCTCCAGGGAGTTCTTTGCTAAATCTTGGCTACCAAACTGTATGAAGCTGGGGTGTTTTCCCTGTTGCTGATGGAGTTCCCCTCCTTGCTGAATATTGCTAGACTGTTCTTGAATTATCCCTGAGCTCAAACTACTTCTGGAGAGCAAATCCATAAAGACCCTTAGGACAGGATTATATTGCCCCAAATAGCTGGTGCTTCCAAAATATTTGGGGAGGCAGGGGGAAAGAATACTCCATCTTCCGCTTATTGACAAATGTGTTATTCCTGCTCCTATTTCAATTTATTTCATTCCATTCCCTGGCCTATCAGTGCACACACTGGATTTTTCAGGAAAAAACATAAGCCCTCTGATACTCAGCTGATAGCCCAAATGATACTGTCTCCCTTCCTTTGTTGTGGTGTTTGAAGACATTTGTTTAAACGGGAAACGAAATATGACACCTGCCCCATTAGATTATATTCTTTGCAAACTCACACAACACACATTACCATGGATATATTGCGTGGCAGCTCATTACTGAAGGACTGGCAGCATATCACTGAAGTACTGGTATCACCTTAGATGCACTAGGGCAGGGGTACGCAGAGATCTTCCAGAGGGTACATCAACTCATCTAGCTATTTGCCTAGTTTTATAACACTCTACATAAAAAGCACTAGCACAGTCAGTACAAACTAAAATTTCATACAGACAATGACTTGTTTATAGTGCTCTGTGTACTATACACTGAAATGTAAGCACAATATTTGTAGTCCAATTGATTTATTTTATAATTATATGGTAAAAATGAGAAAGTCAGCCATGTTTCAGTGATAGCGTGTATTTTGTACTTTTGTATTTTTATGTCTGATTTTGTAATCAAGTAGTTTTTATGTGAGGTGAAACAGGGCTACACAAGACGAATGAGACACTTAAAAGGGGTACAGGAATCTGGAAAGGTTGAGAGCCACTGCTCTAGGGCATCACTCACTAAGGTAATGGGGGCCCTTTCCTGTTGATGAAATACGCAGCAATTCTTGCAAAAGACAGTGACATTATGTCAAAAGAGTGCAAGTGTCACTGAAATCTCACTTAAAACTTTGCTCCTCTTCTGCTCATGAAGAAACAATGGTAATAGTGATGTTATGGTTATAGGGTTAGCCACAGCTCTGGCCTCAGAGCATCCCATCAGATATTAGGACTCCAATGCTTACCTATCTTGGGGTGCAATCTGCGTTTTCCCATTCTTAGACCAACATATGCTTACAACACCCCATTGATGCCAACTGCTTATTACTGGTCAGTCCCCATGAGGAGATTCAGGTGCCTGCCTGATCCTCCATTTGGGAGCCAGCTACCAGTGGTAGTGACCAACCACCTTCTTAAAACAACAACATTTATTAGCAAATGGATCAAAGCATTAGAGAAAATGATTTTGAAACAAAAGGCCTACGCGCATCTTTAGTCTCATCCAATCTTATGCTTCAGGACAAGCTATATTAGATGGGCTTTCCATGAAAGCTACAGAAAACAAACAACATTTATATTCTCTTAAGAATTCCAGGAACTCCTGGGACCCAGGCTGGTCGGTTTGTGTCTAAATGTCTATCCCAATCTGTTTTCTCTCTTAAGAGAAGCTGGGATTTTCTTCAACTCCACACTCCCTATGAGAGTCACTGGCCCCCAATTACCACACTGCTTATGGGTCTGTTACAGGCCACAGTGTGAAGTCTTCCTTTGCTTGAAATTGTTTTTTCATGACTGGCCAGCAGAGACATCTCGGAGAATAACCCCATCATGGTGACTCCATTGTTTGGCAGCTAGGCCCATTCAGCCTCCGTGGCTTGCAATCACAGGTCTTCTGACTGTACCCACCTGTGTGTGGAAGGAAGTGTGTTGAAACAGTGTAAACCCCAGATATTTGAAAACGTCTCAGAAATCCTAAACACAAGCCACATTACAAGGTACAGATTCATTGCTGAGCATCCCCACATTCGTCACAACTGGAAATAACAGAACCAAAGAAGAAAGCTTGCTACTTCCCCCACATTGGCTGTTTGTCGACCACCCTATCGTCTCAATCCTCTCTCTCTCTGCCATAGATACTGAAAGTAACTTCAACTGCACAAAATGCACCAATAAGTCTTCTTCTTTCCCCCTCAAGCATGACATACAAACAACTTTCATACAAACACAGACCACAAAATATATCCAAGAAACATCACCAGGTGAAAAACTCCTGTTTAGAACAGTCTCCAAATGTGAAACACCACTCAACTCTCATCGGCAGGCATCTCTGAAGCACATTATATATTCACAGAGGCCTCATCCTCACTGTTGACAGCATGTCAAAGAACACATTTAACTTCAAAGCATGGAAAACAGCTCACTTCAAAGTCAAAATCAAGCAAACTGTTCTTCCTCTAAGCCCAAATATACCGTGGCTGGGGATCTCTTAGATAAAGGAAAATAAAGTTTTTAGTGTAAATGGCCCACATATTGGAAACCCGAAGACACTGAGTAAGTTATAGGACAGAATAATGAGACCATCACTTTTGATGCCAGCACTAAATAGTTTATATACATTTCTATTGGTCTGAACCACTGACTATGAAAACAATTAACCAATTCTTTGACTTAACATTAACTCACCGCTACAAAGGGTAGTGCCTCAGATGTATGCAGATAACAGAACTTCCATATACAAAAGCTACTGAGTTTATTTTTTTGTAAATCAATGTTTAGCTTAAGTGGAATTCTCACGGAAAGAGTATTGGAAATATTCAGCCAGGGAGAGTCACAGTAGGCAAAGAACTATTAGGATTTCTAAACTTTTCCTGGGCTTGCTTACCGCTGGGGAGAATTTGAGTTTGCTGCTTAATAAGAGCTGCATTGGCAGGTGCAGAGCTTTCAGAGCTCAGTAGGAACATGGGTATATTCACACTAACATGACTATTAAGCTATGTCTGTGAGGCTCTGGGAATTCCACAACCAAGCTCAAATAGTTTCTACTATTGTTCTGCAGATTAGCAATTGTGTTTTGGGATGCTCATTTCTTTATGGTTTATTCCTCCTACATTTCCAGTGTTTAGTTTTCTCTGACTCACAATCAAACCTAATTTAGTTCCACCAGTTCAGACTAGCACAAAAATCATGGATATTAAAGGCCATGATCAAAGAATTTATTTTTATGTCCAAAATCAACACCAAAGACAATCTGAATAACTACAAATATAATATATTATACACAACGCAATACAAAACATAAAACTTATAAAACAAGTTTTGCAACAGCATAGTTCAAAAGGTCACATTCACAACAGATGCTGATGGTGGTGCCTTTATCCATTCCTGAAATGAGGTATATGTGCGCATCACTCTTCCTGTGCACCTGAGCAACTCTCTCACCACGTAGATGCTTATTACAAACATTAGACTAGTGTGCAGATTTGTGTTCCTATGTATTTTTGTGTAGGGCATGGCTCAGGGGTCACAGCTGGCAAAAACAGTTGGTCATCACTTAATTATTCCAGCAAGTTACAAGAGGGGCAGCGTGGAACATACAACTACACTATTGGGAAAGACATCAGTTGGTTTCTAGCACTGTTAATTTCTCTCTAGATGCCTGGAATACTTGCCAATAGTGCAGTGTGCAGTGTGCTGGACTAACCAGAAACACCCATGCATAAATCACTGGTCTGTAGGTGTGTTTTCAAGCAACCAACAAAGCAAAGTCATGGAGAAATGATAGATGAACTAACAATGAGAATAAGGAGGTTTATAGTGCTTGCTGACAGCAAAATTAGTGCTAAACTTAGAAGTTTATTATTTATTCACTTTTTAGTGACACACGTGAACAAAGTGACCTTTCTGAGACAGATTTCTCCTACTGGTATTTGAACGGCCAATCAATGGCAAAACTATCTAGTGGGCCTCATCTCCTCAGGACGATTACATGTCACTACCATTAGTGCAAGTGCAGGAACAGACCGCTACGTGGTTTAGAACCAGAGTTCCTTACAATTCCTAGCAAAATGGCAGAAATATTATTAAACCTTTTGCCTCTCTCAATATGAAGAAAACACCACATACAATTCTGAAAATATACATTACTGTATGCAGATGCTGCAAAGAAATTCACCTACGTTTTTATATGCTTTGCAGTTTACTAGTGTATCTAGATCACAGGTTCTCAAACTGGGGGTCGCGAGCTGTCAGCCTCCACCCCAAACCCTGCTTTGCCTCCAGCATTTATTATAATAATTAGAGATATACCTATCTCCTAGAACTGGAAGAGACCTCGAAAAGTCATTGACTCCAGCCCCCTGCCTTCACTAGGCAGGACCAAGTACTGATTTTTGCCCCAGATCCTTAAGTGGCCCCCTCAAGGATTGAACTCACAACCCTGGGTTTAGCAGACCAATGCTCAAACCACTGAGCTATCCCTCCCGCCAATGGTGTTAAATATATAAAAAAGTGTTTTTAGTTTATAAGGGGGGGGGGTTGTTGCACTCAGAGGCTTGCTATTTGAAAGGGGTCACCAGTACAAAAGTTAGAGAACCGTTGATCTAGATTTACCTTGAGATTCATTTAAACCTAGAACAGTAAATCCTTTTGAGGAGTTCCTACATAATCCCTGATGATCTTAAACAGTTAGGGAAGAAACCGCTAAAATAACCCAGAAAGTAACCAAGAATTAGATCAACTCTTTGAAGGCAAATTTACCTCTGGTTCATGAACTAACACTCTCTGGAGTGGCATTTTAGCTAGTCTAAGACCTTTTTCTAACTTTCAACCAGAGAGAAAACAGACTATTAGTATCTGTCAATCATTAACAATTAAAACAAAATAAGGATTTGGGCAGGTTGGTTTTTTTTTATTTAACATTTGTTAATTGTGTCCAACAGAAGGCTGGACTCCAATATGACCCCGCACAGCAACATTAGCAGATAAGGAGTAAATCTGATACCATGTACAGTGTGGCAAATATATCCATATGTACAAATGCACGAAGAGTCCGAAGCACCGAAAATAACCTCCTCCATACAACAGAAGTCACTTTATTTGCTAATGAATAGAGTGCCATGTATTTGGCACAAACATTTTACCAATTTAAGAAGTTTTGTATTTAGTGTAACATTTTGTGCAGTGCTAGTGTTAGATTCAAGCAAAAAAAATGGTATTCATTTCAGGGGGAAGATACATTATAGAACTATACATAGGGGATTGTTTCGGTATATGCAGTATTGTATAGTACCGTTGTATTGTACTAGCTAGTCCTTTAGGTTCTTGGGGAAAAATGGACAAACTTTCAGCCTGAGAGAATTTGAGTTAGGTTTTTTTTTTTTTTTGCTTTTATTAACAAGCATATAATATTAATTGGCAAAACACTGAATACAAGCTTCACTATCATAAAATCAAAACATTAAGCAATAATCCCAAAAGGCTTATTCAGACAAAAACTAGCCACCAATAGTACAAAAATTACACAGCAACACAAAGCATAAAAAATGTAAACTTTCAAATGAAACTAAGTCAAAAATATGATTTTATACTGTGATAGTTTCAGTATCTTTATATACCACATATTGAGGATAAAGGCTTAGTGGTTGCACTGGCTTATTGTCCCTTAACCCTAAATTAATCTTGTTCCAGAAAAAAAGAAGTTTCCTTTTGTCCAGTTAAATCATTTGGATGTTAAGGATTATATTAAACCAAAGTTGTAAGTTAAAAGGACTTGTGCAGGCATGCCGCTAAGTAACTCTGCTCCTGTGAATAATCCCATTGATTTAAATGGAACCATCTATACGAGTAAAGTTACAACGTTTGGATTTGCAGTATTGGACCTTTACGCCCCAGTCCTACAATCTGCTCTGGGGCAGGCCACATTGACTTCAACTAGATTCCGTGAGGGCAGAAGGATCTACTAGGTGGATCAGATTGCAGGACTCAAGCTTAAGTTTGTACATGAGGAAATTCAAACTCAATACTATTAAAAAAAATTAAAAATGTGGGCTTACCATGAGGAGCAAGTTTCCAGAAAATCTGTACCTAAACTCCACTTTCATCAAAGCGCAGAATCAAAGGGCAGTTCAAAGCTAAATTATGCACCTTAAAATAAATGTTCTCTCTGCACCTGGTACCTAAGGAAATGTTAAGTAAACCTCTCCATTATAGTTAAGTATAGTTAAGTTACGCAAAAATTCTAGCCTATACGATGGGATTTTTTCTTTTCTTTAACTTTGAAGGAGAGGAACAAATACGTAGGTTGCTTTAAAACTTCCAGTGAAGCATCCAAACTGAAGTGATTACCTGAGGAAATACAGCAACTGGATTTTTCTGTAGAGTACAGTTTAAGCTGTCTGCATTAAATGCATTTCTTAAGTACAGATTTACAATATAATTTATCAAAGACTCATCTGTTGATGTACAAACTGGTTGGCTTTTTCCTATTACACTTATCTCAATGGTAAGATTCAAATAATTGTAAGACAGGGTAGCTATACCTCTACATTTACCATTCATTGGGGAGGCGGGGGGGAGGGGGAGTCCAATGACTCTCCTAAGACTAATTATGCTGTTATGAAGACAATAGAGCCAGATAAGCTTTCAAAGGCTCAGAGCCTATAGGAAAAAATAGCACCATCATAGTTGTAGTCTGATATTTCATATGGTCCCATATCCCCAGAGGTTATAGTGTTGTGTGTAGTATTGCACAACCAATAAAAAATAAATATTCCCAGGTTAGATGGTACACAAAGATACCAGACGTAACAATGGCACAAAAACAATTTCAGATAGGCTGCAAGTCTTGCAGATTGCTTCCACAATTCACATTAATGTTTCTTGCCAGATCATTTATTTTTAAATATTGCTGACAGGTAGTTCTTGCACTTACACACAATTTTAAAACCCCAAACTTCACTTCAAAATAATAATTAAAAAAAACCCCAAAAATTAAAAATAAAAAAAAACCAATAAAAACCTATTTGAATGTACATTTTAAAAATCCCACCTACATTCCTTCTCAATTTAGCGGTAAGTAGATGCTACATTTACAATTTAAACATATGCCTTATAAATGCATGTTTCAAACCTATTGCACAAAAGCATAAGTAATGCTCTTTATCCATACAAAAACCATCAAATAAAAACTACTAAAACTCAAAGTAAAAGGAAGAAGCTTGTAAAAACATCTCACAATTTCATTTTATATGCCCGTAAATAAAGCTGGACCATTGAAACCAAAATACTTGGATGGTAAAATAAGATAGAAGGCTTAAAATAGAATAAATAATTTTATAAAGTTAATTTTTTTTAAAACCCCCAAATCTTATTTAAATTCAATATTATATATTCTATCTGAATTATCTATTTTAAATGAAAACTATATCTAGTGAGACTATGAGCGTGGGTAATTAGTCTCATTGCTGCTGAGGATAATGCAACAAGATACTTGTACTGCAATTACTTACCAGCGTAAGCAGTTGTGAAAACTACTTCACAGTAACTCCATCTTCACTAAAACCAAAATAAACTGAACATGACCAAGCAGGACCATGAGATATCTAAGCTGAGTCTGGCTTTCAGACGTTAAACAATATTTTAAAAAAATCAATAGTTATTTTTCCCCCCAATATAGTTTCGACATTAAATCAACTGTCTCAAGCTTCACAGAAGTAAAACAGATATTTCAGAAATAGAATCCTTATGGTCTCACACTGACTGTTGAATTTAATTGGATGCTACTCTTTCTACAAAGCTAAAATCAAACCAACTGGTGCAGCAAACCCCTATGGGAAATAGTTTCTGTAGTGAAGATATTCTGACATGATGCAATTTAGAAAAATAGGTATTTTTACCACTGAGGTTTTATCAGGTTAATACATTTAAAAAAGCAGAGTTACACACAATTATGAGCTATAACCACTGTTGGTGTTAATACAGGCTTCAGATTTATGTATCTATACAGATATCAACTGATATTTAAATATATTGATATAGCACCATAGCAAATTCAAGTGATTCCAAAGATAGCTACAAACTTACAAATATATATTCTGTACTGTAGATTGCTACAGAGAGAGTTAGAACTGAATGGCAGAGGGGTTTTTGAATGTGCATGTTCATACTGTTTAATCGCTCCTCAGTTTTATTACACAGGAAATATTCAAATTCTGATGTATTTCAATGGCACTGCAGTAACATCTGGTTTTACAAAATGCTGCTGCAGTGCATATTCTGAGGTAGACACATAGTGTATATATATTTATTAAACCCTTAGATGCAAATTAATCAGATTGATTAGGATAGGGTCACTTGGCTGAAGTTCCCTTACATACCCCACAATGCGGACAACTGATTAACAGTTCCACAAAGTCCTGGTAAATCAATTGACATGTAGAGTCACATCACCTAGGTTCATTTTGTGAAAAGCTCACGAAGGGCCAGTTGATAAAACTAAACTACTGAAGTCTCCCCTTTCCTCTTTTGACACTTGTATTTTTTTCTTCAAGTTATACGTAGATAAAAGTAGAATTGCAGATAGGTGCATACACGAACAGAAAGACCAAACCAGAGCTAAATTCTATTCCCCCACCCTCCAATGCCGAAATACTCCAGGCCTAGATGTGAAGTCATCCTGCCTGGCCCAAGGAGCCCTCAGTACCTTTACATCTCTCACGCCCTAGATTTGCAGAGATGGCACTCCTACTAGTCCAGATTTCCCTTGTTTTTCCATTTGCACCCATTCTGATTTCCTCCTCATTCACCTCTATGATTATGAATAAAAATAAAAGAATGCAGCTTTATAATGCTGTTTTGAAATATATACAGGTGAGACTGTGTTCTCTCTCACAAATGTGGCAGTAGGAAAGCTAAGGGAGGAGGCAAATGGAGGAACGGAAGGCTCCAGCTAAGAATTTGTAAGGAGGCACACAGGAACATGCTGTTTTGGGGAGGGGGTGGATTTCTTTCAGACCTAGGAGAAAAGAGAATGTACATGTTTGGATAAGCCAGTATTTTTCATGATTTACTTCCTGATGTTGAATCTAATTTTAAATAATGATTTTTTGCAGGGCAGAGGAGCACAACTGGATGGAGTAGGGTGATGCCAACAGGCATAATGCTTATGTTACCCAGTGACATGTGTCTTATGGAGGATTAAAAGGGTTTAATAATATGTATACAAAACTGGCGTTTTCAGCTGACAGAGTAACTTTCCCTCCTGAGCGTTTAAAAAGAAAGTAATAACTTCCAGCTGCCAGTGTGTCATACTGCACACCCTCTTTTCAGTATCTTACAATCCCTGTGTCAGTCAAATATTTTAACATTTCATATTTTTATTATATGTTATACAGTATATTGCTTGCAGAAATCACTTTCAACCAGTATTAACAGTTTTTTTAAGTCACCTATTATTAAAATGCTTTCAAGATTTTTTTTTTATTATTTTTTTTTAAGTTAACTCCCCTCTAAGCATTATCTGAGCATGGACTTGATGACATACATAGAGTAGCGTCCGGCATCTCTCAAGGCTGAACACAAAAGCTAGATTAATAGATTTTAAGACCAGAAGGTGCCACTACGATCGAATCTGACCTCCAAGATAGCTAATGATTGCACTAAAGAAAACAATGGCTTCTTAAGGAAACCATTAAAGGAAATCTAGAACTGGTCAGTAATTAACAACTGAATTTTTAAACCAGTGACATGGAAACTTGTGTAATTTTCTATGGGGTATGTTTCCCAAAATAAAAATGCTTTAACCACTAGTTACAAATTTAGCAAAAAAAAAAAAAAAAAATGTTCTCCCTAAAGAAAAAAATAGATTTCTGCAAGCCTCTACTGTATAAGACAAGTCTACCTTAAAATTCACAAATTTAGCACTTTGAGTACTCTTCTGTTATGATCGGATGCAATTTATGACACAGCAAAATATTGGGCCATGTTAAAAAAGTAAATGCATTTTCATTAGCCTCATCAGAACATGCAGAGGATGCCAAAACATGAATGAAATATAAAATGAGATCAAGCATTGTGTGAAACTCATGGAGTTTTCAGATGCCTAGATTTTTAGGAAGTTTTTAATGCAGCATAAATATCACCAGTCTCTATAATCATAAGGTACGTTCAATGCTCTTCAAAGGGCTCAATGAAAGCCAAAGTAACTGAGGCATACTAAGTAGGACAGAAACACTTTGCAGAATAGATCAAAATAAGCTTCAGAAGTTTCAAAAGATGGAAAGAAACTAAAGGAAATTTTGGTGTCAGAAACAACCTTTTAAATCACCCCCACAACATTTTAACTTAGATTATCGTAACTGCAGCAAAGAGATGAATCAAGTTGAGCTACATGGAACTGTGAAGTGTTTTCAGGATCTGTAAACTTAGTGCTGGTAGTGTCCTCTTGTGATTTATTTCTTTCGTACAAAAAAAGTATAAATATTTTCTGTCCAGAAATCTGGGCAACACGTCCCCAGAGGAAATATTCAGAAGGTTGGTTGCCTGTGAGAGCACTATAGTCTTCCAAAAAATTCTGCTGGTTCGTGTCACGTGAGTTAAGTTATGCACTAAGAAGGTGCCTGATGATAGTCTCTGCAAAAAACGCTGTCCAGAAGGACAATAAAGGTCTCTTACAGCAAGTCCATTTTGGGTCTGTAATGTAGCAGGAGAGGTGCTTTCTGCAAGATAAAATAATGAGCTAATTTAAGAAGTAAAAGCAAAATGAATCCTCCCATGTGATAGGTAATCAACTCATCAAAATACGTTATTGATTTATATTTTAAGGCCAGAAGGAACTGACCGTGTATCATCTAGTCTGACTTTATGTATAACAGATCACAGAAGTTCACCTAGTTAGCGGTATATTGAGCCTAACTATAACATCCAGTCTGCTTTGAAGAGAAGAGATGGAGAAGCCACCACTCAACCTTTAGAACAAACTACCAAGGTAACTATCTTCATTGCTAAAAATTTGTCTTATTTCTAATTTGAATGTGTCTCACCAGCTTCCAGCCACTAATTCTTGTTATGTCATTCTCTGCTAGCTTAGAAAGCCTTTTAGTACTCAGCAATTTCTACCCAGGAAGGTACTTTTACACTATAATCAAGTTACCTATCAATACTATTTTTGATAAGCTAAACAGATTGAGCTCTAAGTCTCACCATAAGGTATTTTTTCCAATCTTCAAATCGTTTTAATAGCTTTTCTCTTCACTCTCTCCAATTTTTCAACATCTTTTTTAAAAGGTAGACACTAGAACTGGACCCAGTATTCCAGTATCAGTCTCACTGATGCCACATATAGAAGTTATTTCCCTATTCCAGTTCATTACCCCCCTTTTTATATGGCCAAGGATCACATCCACAGTATCACATTCGGAGCACATGCTGAGCTGCTTGTCCACCACTATGACCCCATAATCATTTTCAGAGTTACTGCTGTCTAAGATACAGTCCCCCATTCTGTAGGTCTGGCCTGCATTCCCTCTTCCTAGATGTATCACACTGCCTTTGGCAAAAATAATTTGTTTGAACGGGCCCAGCTTAGCAAGTGATCTAGATCATTCTGCACGACTGCCCTGGCCTCATCTTTATTGAGCACCTGGCCAATCTGTGTCATCTGCAAATTTTATATTCACTGTCAGACAGTTGATAAAAATACCAAATAGCATAGGTCTAGCACTGATCACTGGGGAACCCCACTAAAAACATCCCACTCAATGACCTATTGACCATTACCTATTGACCATTACTTTGAGATGTCAGTCAACTCATCTATTTATGGGTGTTTTATTGATATTGTATAGTTCTAATTTTCAAAACCAGAATGCTGTGAAGTACTAAGTTGAACCCCTTACAAAAGTCTAAGAATATTACATCTACGCAACTACCTTTATTAACCAAATCTGTAATCGTCAAAAAACAAAATCAGGCTTAACAAGCCATTTTCCATAAAACCATATTGGCTGGCATTAATTATTTGCCCATACTTCAGTTCTATATTGTTTGAATCCTGTATCAGCTTCTCCATTATTTTGCCTGGGACTGATGTCAGGCTATTTACTCATGTCATCCTGTTTGCCCTTTGCTAATATTGTGCCCATATGCATAGTTCCAGGACAGAAGGGATCATGAGATCTTTTAGTCTGACCTCCTGCATATCACAGGCCATTAGTTTTCACCTTTTTCTATTAAGGCCAAAGACTTTAGTTAGACCAAAGCATTCCAGACCTCAGGAAACTAAACTACTGTGTGTCACAGGGAGAGAACATGAGACACCAAGGTGCCACCAATGCCTGAAGCCTCTGCAATGACAGGGAATGGATTTGGTGAGTCATTCCCAGATGATCCCAGCAGGCAAACCATATCCTGCTGCAGAGGAAGGCAAAAAAAACCCCAAGTCCCAGCCAATCTGACCTACGGGAATATTCTTTCCCATCCCCAAATCCAGCAATCAGTATGTGAGCAAGACACCAGCTGGGCATCGCGAAAGAACTGTCTGAACCACCTCAGAGCAATGACCAACCACCCAGTGTCCCATCTCCAGTTGTGGAGAAACTCTTCCCATCTTCTGGAATTTCCCCATTATTCCAAGGACTCCTAGGTGCTATGGTAATATGAATAATAAACAGCACTAGCAATCCAGAGATGTCCTGAACCAACCCTTTTAGGGCTCTTGAGTGCACATTATCTGGGCCTGCTGGATGACCTTTGGTAAGTCACTTCATCACCATGTGCCTCAGTTTCCCCATCTATAAAATGGGGATAATGTTTCTTATCTGATTTGTAAACCACTGAGATCTACTGATAAAAAAGCACTATGTAAGAACTAATTATCATCATCATCCCCAATGTCCTCAATTCCTAATGGACTGAAAAGTAGTTCATCATCATCACATAACACAAGTATATCATCTTGCTTCTTTCCAAATACAGAACTATACATTGATCACTTTTACCTTTTCTGCATTAACTTTTGCACCAGCTCCATATAGTAAAGAGGCTATATCACTGTTAGACTCTCTCTTTTTCCTGATTTATCTGAAAAACCTACTGTCCTTAGCCTTGCCAGCCATGGATATTTTCCTGTTGTCTTTAGCGTTCCCTTTCCAATTTTTTACACTTCATAACTACTAATTTATATTCATAACTATCTACTTCCCCTCTTTCCCCAGTTATATATTGTTCTTTATTTCTAGTTGTTGCCTTCACTTTGCCCCTGAACCAGGATGGACTTTTAACCAATTTTTTAGCCAGTTTTAAAGTTACTGCAGGTATAAAACTGTATACGGCAGATATTTTATGTATTCTGTTCTATAACCAGGTTAATGAGTTAATTGTAATTCTAAATATGAGTGAATTCATGAAAAAGCAGTTGTGTCGTACCTTAAATCTCCATCTAGTGACAACTACAAATTTGAGCGTATGGTCCTTGCCAAGAATTTCTTCATTGCATAATATATCCAGCTGATTGAAAAGGAAGAGAGACTTAAATTCATTAAGGGACACATAGAACACACTTCTAAGACAAGACAATGCACATGGATAAAAGTCATGTTAAACATGTCCAGAATCATCTGAAGACAATGGAAAAATCCTAACCCTTGCCATAGTGTGGGAGTTGGAGACACAAGTTGGGTGGGATAATATCTTTTATTGAACCAACTTCTGTTGATGAGAGACACGAGCTTTTGAGCTTTCACCTTGAAGTGGCTTTCACCTTGAATGGTCCCTTGAAATGTGTGTTAACTACTCATGCTAAACAATCTGTTCCACCTTGTACTCTGAGTGACAGCTAAATACACTTTCCAGACTTCAAGAAGAGCTCTGCGTGAGGTCGAAAGCTTGTCTTTCTCACCAACAGTTGCCATAAAAGATATTCTCTCACCTGCCTTGTCTCTCTAGGCATTATATGGCAGATGACAATCTGGGATGTAAGCAGTATTTTTAATGGCTGGTCTCTCCTTCACAGGGACAACGTTTTATATAAATTAACATTGGCTACAGTAGCTTTTTGCAGATTTGAAAACTAACATTTTAGTAAAAAGGTGTTAGAACCAGTAAGAGTCTCTGTGATAATTTAGATAATTTAAGTGTGTAATCACTTCAGTCCTTAAGTCTATTCTTCACTTGGGACAGGGATGCAACTTCCCTTTGTGAGAAAGGACAGTTACCTGTTCCAAAACTGGCATTCTTCGAGATGTGTTGCTCATGTCTATTCCACAGTAGGTGTGTGTGCTCGCCACGTGCACTGGTGCCGGAAGGTTTTCCCCTTAGCAGCACCTGTACTGGGGTAGCACTGCTGCGGCACCTGGAGTGGCACCTGTATATCACGCTATAAGGGGGACTGCGTGCTCCCCCCACCCTCAGTTCCTTCTTGCCGGACAACTCCGACAGTGGGGAAGGAGGGCGGGGTGTGAAATAGACATGAGCAACGCATCTCGAAGAATGCCAGTTACGGAACAGGTAACTATTCTTTCTTCTTCGAGTGATTGCTCATGTGTATTCCACAGTAGGTGATTCGAAGCAATATCTGTTGGAGGTGGGTAGGAGTTCACGATAACCCGGGATGGAGTACCGCCCTGCCAAACCCAGTGTCATCCCTAGTTTGAAGAGACAATCGCATAATGTGAAATGAACATGTGAACTGAGGCCCAAGTGGCCGCCCTACAAATGTCTTGGATAGGGACATGGGCTACGTAGGCAGCTGATGAGGCCTGAGCCCTTGTTGAGTGCGCCCTAACAATAGGTGGCGGGGGAACCCCTGCCAGATCATAGCACGTGCGTATACACAAGGTAATCCAGCAGGAAAGATGCTGGGTGGAGATTGGTTGCCCCTTCACCCGCTCAGCCAAGGCAACAAAAAGCTGCGAGGATTTCCATAACGGTTTGGCCCAATCCAAGTAAAAGGTCAGCGCTCTACGTACATCAAGCATGTGGAGGAATGGGGCTTAGGACAGAGCACAGGGAGAAAGATGCTCTGATCCACATGGAAGGCAGAGACCACCTTCGGGAGGAATGCCGGGTGTGGGCGAAGCTGGACTGTATCCCTGTGGAAGACCGTACAGGGGTGTTCCAAGGTCAAGGCCCTGAGTTCTGAGACACAGCGGGCTGACGTGATTACCACAAGAAAGGCTACCTTCCATGAGGGGTGAGACCAGGAACATGTGGCCAGGGGTTCAAAGGGAGGACCTGTGAGTCGGGACAAACCCAGGTTCAGGTCCCACTGCGGCACAGGGGGTCTCGCATACGGGAATGAACAGTCAAGGCCCCTAAGGAAACGGGAGGTCAACGAGTGGGAGAAGACCAAGTGCCCTTGCATCGGCAGGTGGAAGGTCGATATGGCTGCCAAGTGTACCCTGACAGAGGCGGATGCCAGTCCTTGGGTCCTAAGGGACAGGAGGTAGTCCAGGATAAGCTGGAGAGGTGCAAAGGAAGGAGAGACTACCCGCGCACTCACTCACTTGGAGAACCTGGACCACTTTGCCATGTACGTCCGGCGTGTGGACAGTTTCCTACATTCCAGGAGGACCCGTCTTACCTGCTCTGAACATCTGCCCTCCTTCTCATCTAGCTACAGAGCAACCACACTGTCAGATGGAGTGCTGCTAGGTTAGGATGGAGGAGGCGGTCCTCATCCTGGGAGAGGAGGGCCAGGCAAAGTGGCAGCATCCTCGTGGGGGCGGGGGGCGCCAAGAGGCGAAGGAGGGTCCCGTACCAGTGTTGGCAAGCCCACACTGGGGCTATGAGGATGACTTTCACTTTGCCTGCTTTTACTTTCTGCAGGACTTTGTCAGCGAGAGGGAATGGTGGGAAAGTGTAAAGGAGCTGGCCCAACCAATGAAGGAGGAACGCATCGGAGATCACACCCTTCCCCACTCCTCCCCTGGAGCAGAACTGAGGGCAACGCCAGTTCTGAAGGGTTGCAAAGACGTCGATCTGGGGAACTTCCCACTCTCAGAAGAGCCGGTGAGTGACCTCCAAGTGAAGAGACCACTCTTACTGGGGGGAGAAAACCCTGCTGAGGCGATCCGCTTGTGTAATGCAGTCCCCCAGGAGGCATACGGCCCTCAGGGAGATATCATGGGTTATCCAGAACTCCCATAGGCTCAGGGCTTCCCGACAGAGGGCTAGGGAGCGAGTCCACCTTGCCTGTTGATGTAGTACATGGCAGAGGTGTTGTCCGTGAGGACCCTGACCACCTTGCCACAAAGGTGCGTGTGGAAGGCCACGCACACAAACCGTACTGCTCTGAGCTCTTTGACATTTATGTGAAGGGACAAGTCCAGGATTGACCACGTCCCCTGAGTTTGCACGTTCCGTGTGGGCTCCCCAACCCAGGTCCGACGCATCAGTCACCAGGTCCATAGATGGGTTGACATCCTGAAAAGGAACCCCTTGCAGCATGCTGCTTGGATAAGACCACCATTGAAAGGAAGCCAGGATCGGGGACAGAACCGTGAGAATCTTGTCTAGCCCGTCCTGGGCCTGAGAGAATTGGGAGGCTAGCCAGAGTTGGAGGGGCCTCATTTGGTGCCTGGCATGGCGGACCACGTACGTACATGCCGCCACGTGCCCTAGAATTCAAAGGCACACCCTTGCCGTTGTCACTGGAAAAGCCATGACCAAGGTGATGAGATCTCTTAGGGCCTCGAACCTATCCGGGGGAAGAGACACTGTGGCCCTCGAGCAGTCCAGCAGTGCCCCAATGAACTCTATGTGCTGAACTGAAACTAAGGTTGATTTGGTCTCTTTCACCACTAGGCTGAGACTGGCGCATGTCGGCAGGAGCAGCTTCACGTGGATATTTACCTCGGAACGAGAGTCTCTCTTGAGAAGCCAGTTGTCCAGGCAAGGAAAAATCTGTACCCTCTCCCGCCTGAGGTAGGCCACTACCACAGCCATACACTTCGTGAAAACCCTAGGTGCTGTGGATAGGCCAAATTGAAGGACCGCAAACTGTTAGTGGTCCTAGGAAGCGCCTGTGCCCCTCAAAAATATGGATGTGAAAGTACATGTCCTGGAGGTCCAGAGCCACATACCAGTCCCCCAGGTCCAGGGAGGAGTTAATAGAGGCCAAGGAAACCATGCTGAACTTGGAGTGGGCTAGAAAATGGTTTAGACTCCACAGGTCCAGGATGGGCGTGAGGCCCCCTTTGGCCTTCAGGATCAGGAAGTACCAGGAGTAGAATCCCTTACCCGGGAATTCTACTGGTACTCTTTCCTCTGCCCCCAGGTGCAGGAGACAGTCCACCTCCTGCCCTAGGAGGTCGGTATGCTCCGGGTCCCTGGGGCCTACAGGGGAGGGCGGGTGATCTGGAGGAGGTGACGTAAACTGCAACCTGTAGCCCTGGGAAATGGTGCTGAGGACCAATGTGATAGAGGTCCAATGTGATAGAGGACCACGCCATGCAGAAGGCAAATGGTTGCAGAACACACACTGTATTAATTGGGGGGGGTCTCTCTGGCAACTGGCCCAGTGCCCCCCGCAAATGGCCAAAACCGCCTCTTTCCCTGCCTCTTGCCCTTAGCGGACCCAGGCTGCGGGGTGGAGCAGGACTGCCACTGAGACTGGCATTTTTGGCCTCTTGGTCTCTTATACAGGGGCTCATATCTGCTCCTTGTAGGTTGAGCTGGTGGTTGTGGTTTGGCCTTATCCTTAGATGAAGGATTGTAGAGGCCCAAGGTCTGCAGGGTAGTGCGGGAATCCTTCATCTCATGCAGACTGACATCTGTCTGGTCTGCGAAGTGCGCCTTCCCATCAAACGGGAGGTCTTGCGTAAGGGATTGGGCCTCCGTCGACAGTTCAGACAGAAGGAGCCACGACGTCCTGCGCATGGAGATCGCCAAAGCCATTGAGCGGGCTGCAGTGTCGCCTGCATCTGACAAGGCTCGCAGGGCCGCTTTTGCTGCCACCGCCCCTCTTCTACTAGCGCCTTAAAGTCCTTCCTGTCCTGGTCTGGGAGGAGAGGCTCAAACTTAGGCAGGAACTTCCATAGGTTAAAGTCATGTCTGCTCAGTAAGGCTTGGTGGTTGGCTAACCTGAGCTGGAAACTTGCCGAGGAATAAATCTTTCTATCAAAGAAGTCCAGTCATTTGGCATCCTTATTCTTGGGGGTAGATACGGGTTGGCCCTTACACTCTCTGTGGTTTACCAACTCTACCACAAGCGAGTTAGGTGCTGGGTGCGAATAGAGTTACTCATGGTCCTTGGTGGGCACAAAGCACTTCCTTTCAGCCTTCTTGGAGATTGGGGCCAAGGAGGCGGGAGTTTGCCACAGGGCGTTGGAAATGTTTGCTGCACCCTGGTGCAGGGGCAGAACCACGTAGCCTGGTGCCGAGGCGGACAACACGCTAAAGAGGGAATCGGAGGGGCCCTCCATTTCCTCGGCCTGCTGCTGAAGGCTGGATGCCACCTGCTTTAGCAGGTCTTGGTGTGCCTTAAAATCCTCCTGAGGGATTGGTGGCAGAGGCGTCGTTATGGTGTCGTCTGGTGCCAGGAAAGAGCCAGCGCAGAGCCATGGGCCTCAGTCATACCGAGGGGGTTGAGCCCCAGATCACAGTTCAGGTGTGGGTCTGCTGACTCGTGGCCCATCGATCTGTCTCTTAGAAGGCTGGACGAGGCTGATGGAGCCTGAAGTGCTCCGGCGACCGAGCAGGCCCCCATTTGGGCGGGCATCGGCATCCATGGTGCCCACTGGCACCACTGTCCCTGCCACTGACCCAGCTGAGGGCCCAGTGGCGGTAGCTGTCCTGGCTGAGTCGCACGGGCCAATGGGTGGCTGGGTGCCACGGCTGAGATCACCATCGAGTGTACAGTCTCACAGGAACGGCATGAGTGGCGGTGCCTGCGATGCCACCTCCCTTGGGACCTGGACCTCTTAGTCGAGGAACAGTACCCGCCCGAAGAGCTGCTTCAGTACCCATTATGGCAGCAGGGGAATTTCGAGCGCGATGTCTAGTTGAGCGGGAACTGGGAATGACAATGTCTATCCCGTCGAGACCAGCTGCGGTAGTCGCATCACAAAAGGAAACATTTCCGGCACCTCTCTCGATGCCCATGCTTGCTGGCAGGCAGCGTAGAGGGTCCACAAAACTCCCACCCGGGACATGACTGGGACGGTCTGGTCGGCGTCAAGGGAGGGCGTGAGCTGCTGGATAACCGGTTGCTGCATGCTGAATGGTGTAGGGAATGGTCCTCAGAGTGGGAACTGCGACCCGCAGGAGAGGTTTGATGGGCCCCCAATGGGGATCTGCCCCAGGACCGGGGACCCATCATTGGTTGCACGCCAGGAACCGAGAGACTCATGTCTTTTGTGGCCTGCATTGCCTCTGGCATCGACGGCATCCATACCAGTGGAGATGTGCGCACGGACGGCGCCAGGCTGCTCCGCTCAACACAAGTCAGAAGCCTTGAGCTCTGGGGGGACCCTGGGCTGCCCGACGTGAGACCGGCCTCCCTTCTTTCCTTGCCTCGGCATTGCTACAAGGTAGGGCCCTTTCCCTGCTTCTTGGACGGGGACCGGTGCTGGCTAGTAGAGGGTGCCTTGCTACATACCGACGGAGCAGCGGCAGGAGCCGAGTCTGCCCAGCACCCCGGAGTTGGGGCCAACACCGATTCCATCAAGAGAGCACGGAGTCTAATGTCTCTCTCCTTCTTGGTCTGTGGCTTGAATGACCTGCAGATCTTACAACGTTCACTGATGTGAATCTCACCCAAACAGCGGAGACACTCAGTGTGCGGGTCACTCCTAGGCATAGAATGGCAACAGGAGTTGCACGACTTGAAGCCTGAGGTACGGAGCATGCCCCAAGCCCACTCTAACAACGGAAGAAACAATTCCACAAACGGTACCACTAAGGATGAGTAGAAAGGCTGCAGCAGAGCTGGAGCACAAAGTTCCGACCACCTTCACTGGCAGCAAGAAGGAACTGAGGGTTGGGGGAGTGCACTCCAGGGGTCGCGGCGGTGCTCTCCCAGTACAGGTACTGCTAAGGGAAAAACTTCCGGCACCAGCACACATGGCAAGCACGCACACCTACTGTGGAATACACATGAGCAATGACGCGAAGAACTACTCCATGCGACCACACAGGGGAAAAAACCACTTATACATACAATTAAGAGCCAATAAAATTAAGCATGTTCCTTCACACTACTCAAATAAGATTTTTAATTGGTGACCGTAACAAGGGTACAGGTGATCTTCTCTTGTTATATACATGAAGAAGTGAAGCTGTTTCAGATGACAATTTCTATTTTAAGTAAAAGTAGCCTTCACAATAATTTTGAATAGAGGTAGGTCGGTAGATTACACACTGGTTGGTGCTAGGAGTGGGTGATTGTGGCTGTGGTCAGGTAGCAAGGGGAAGGCTTCAGAGCCTGAAAGGCTGGCTGTTTTTGTAGGTTGTGTTCTGAGCATGGGAGAGGATGTTTCAGAGCTGTGGAGAGGTTAGGTAGGAAGAGGAGAGAGAGGTGTGTAAGTGGGGACAGGGCTATTTCTGAGCAGAAAGGAGGTTCTGAGCTGGGGAACAGATAAGGAGTTGGCAGGGCTGAATATCAAGGCAACACTCAATTGGGAATGTGGCTGTGACTGAACTGGTGGCACGTCCGTTGGGCTAGGACATGGTACAGTAAGTACTAGATCAGGGGTTCTCAAATTGGGGGTTGGGACCCCTCAGGGGGTCGTGAGGCTATTACATGGGAGGTCGCAAGCTGTCAGCCTTCACCCAAAACCCCACTTTGCCTCCAGCATTTATAATGATGTTAAATATATTAAAAAGTGTTTTTAATTGATAAGGGGGGGGGTCCTATTGAGAGGCTTGCTATGTGAAAGGGGTCACCAGTACAAAAGTTTGAGAAACCCTGTACTAGATTGTGTGAGGAGAGGAGAGGACTGTTTATAGGGACGCTGTCCTTCATAATAATGTATCCTAGTTTTACAATCTGAAATGGAGGAGGTCAAAGGGAAGATGACGACCCCCTTTTTCTTCCTACTTCTTCATTCACCTCTCTTTCCCCCCACCAAATGGCTTCCCAGTGACTCACAGTCTCCTAGTTTTTCCACTTTGGAAGCATGATCAACCTGCAAGGAAGCATAGCAGCATGACCAGCAGTCCCTCCAGATTATGTTGGATACATGCTGATCCTATACTTTGGGTGAAATTCATCCTTGTGCATAACAGCAACACAAGGGCTATGGACCCCTTAAGCTACATGGCTTAAAAAAAGACTTTAGTGGTGGATAGGCCTGGCACTGGCCCTATGCACTGGGGTGAAATTCTCCATTTTCTCTTACACACATGATCAGATAAACATATAACACTAGTGGAAGACTATGCCAAAGCTTACTTTAATGACAATCATTTTAAACTGGATGTAGAAAAAGAGGAGTTAAGGTATTAAACAAGCCATGTGGCTCATACTACTAGCCCAAGAACCAACAAGGCTGAAACCCCAGAGGATTACGTTGGGGAAGGAAAGAGGTAAGTGCTTCAACATTCATATTTTAACTTATTATTTTTATAAAAAGGTTGACAGATTTGCCTAGATACAGCTCAGATGAAAAAGGTATTTAAGTCCTACTTCAATAATCACATTTTACCTGAAAAGTGGTTTGTTCAGTTCTCTCTAAGAACAAGATTACAAAGAAAAGCTTTGGTTTTAAAAAAATGAGCTTCATACACTTGCTACAAGCTTATTTACAGTGTGATTTTCTCTTATGTTAAAATATTACCTCATTAAAAGAAGAAAGGTTAAGTTTTTTGGCAATGAACTTCTTTAGATGTAAGACTGTTGCTTGTGCTGAGCAGCGGATCCATTTTCGTTTCAATCCACGCAATTTGCTGCTATTGCATTCCAAGCAGATGCTTACCTTCAGGGAAAAGCAAACACAACCCAGGGTTGGTTAACAGGATTTCCTGCAATCCTGATTATGCATTCTATAGGCAGCCTTCATTGGTCTAGTAAAATAAGGTCAAAACTTAAAAATTAAACATCTTTGCAGTCAAATGTTCACTGTAACTTCACTTAAAAGCGAAGAAGTGGTCGATCTATAACTTGTCATCTTACAGTTACACTTCACTTAACTCTTAAATGTCTCAATAGAAGTTATCAGAGGAGAGCCGTGTTAGTCTGGATCTGTAAAAGCAGCAAAGAATCCTATGGCATCTTAGAGACTAACAGACGTATTGGAGCATGAGCTTTCGTGGGCGAATACCCACTTCGTCAGATGCATGTAGTGGAAATTAATAGATAGAAGTGGATAGAAGTTGACAGCCGCCAATCTGTACATTTTAGAGGTCATTCTGACTAATTCCAGAGCAGTCAAGGTCAAACCACAAACCAAAAGTGTACACACTGTAACAAGTGTACAGTGTGAAAACCACCTCCATTTTTTCAATGACTGTTTACAGTGTCATCTTTATACAACTTTAAGGCCATGTTAACGTACACTCGGATTATATGCGTGGTTTAAAAAGGATTATCAACTTGAAAGTTATTTTATCTGAGATTTAAAGGTGTTACAAGAAAACTAGTAAAACATCAAAAGATTTTTGCTCAAATTACTGATAGGTTAGGCTATAATTTTTTCATGGAAATTTTAATAAATGTCATGACAGAGGTGCAGGGGAAAAAAAGCATATGTCACAGAAATAGGGGAAAGCAGATGGCCCACTGCACTGTGGGAAACATGAAAAGCAACGCAGGGGGCAATCTTCATGACTTTCAGGAGCAGGGAAGGTTTTGCCATAGGTGGTGCATGGCAACAGAGCTCCACTTAGCAAAGTGCCATCAGCCCCACCCTAAAATATCTTAGTGGTTTGTCACCAAATCCCACCACATTAGGCAACTTATTAGGGTCCCCATCCCAAATCAGTAGGGCCCTATCAAATTCACAGCCATGAAAAATGCATCACAGACCATGAAATCTGATCGAGTGCGCTTTTATCCTATACTATACAGATTTCACAGGGGAGACCAACATTTCTCAGATTGGGGGTCCTGACCCAAAAGGGAGTCGCAGGAGGGGTCACAGAGTTATTGGGGGGGGGGGCGGGTTGCAGTATTGCCACCCTTATTTCTGCACTTCCTTCAGAGATGGGTGGCGAGAGAGTGCCGCTGTTGGCCAGGTGACAAGCTCTGAAGGCAGCACCTCGCCAGCAGCAGCACAGAAGTAAGGGTGGCAATACCATAGCATGCCATCCTTACCCCTGCGCCGCTGCTGACGGCAGCTCTGCCTTCAGCGCTAGGCTCCCGGCCAGCAGCCACCGCTCTCCAGTTGCCCACTTATGAAGGCAGCATTGCTGTTGGATGAGAGCAGCAGTACCACAAAGACACACCCCCACAATGACCTTGCAACCCCTCCCCTCCTTTTTGGGTCAGGACCCCTAAAATTACAACACCTTAAAATTTCAGATGTAAATAGCTGAAATCATGAAATTCACAATTTATAAAATCCTTTGACTGTGAAATTGACCAAAATGGACCTGAATTTGGTAGGGCCCTACAAATGAGCCTCAGGCTTCACATATTCCTGTATGAAGTTATTAATGCTCACCCGGGACTGGCAAAGCTTACCGAGGTTCATGGCGTTGAGCCCTATATGAACCTCCTAAGGTTTGCCGGGGAGTTGGCTGCGGGTCAGAAGAGGTACAGTGTCTCCTCATGCAGTCCTGAGCAGGTGTACAGGAAGGGGAAACCCGCCCTGAAATTCTCTCACAAAGCCCTCCTGCAACCTCCAAACTTTAGATATGCAGAAGAGGGTAACTCTCCATCTTCTCACGGGGCTTTTGTCATAAACAGATGGTTACGGGTTAATGTCTCTTTTACCTGTAAAGGGTTAAGAAGCTCAGTGAACCTGGCTGACACCTGACCAGACCAATAGGGGGACAAGATACTTTCAAATCTTGGTGGAGTGAAGTCTTTGTTTGTGCTTTTTGTTTGGTTTGTTGTTCGCTTTTGGGACTGAGAGGAACGGGATATCATTCCAGGTTCTCCAATCTTTCTGAATAAGTCTTTCATGTTTCAAAATAGAAAGTAATAGCCAGGCAAGGCGGATTAGTCTGGTAAATGTGTCTTTTTGCTGGAAGGATTTTTACCTCTGTTTGCCGTAACTTTGAATCTCAGGCTGGGGGGGGGGGGGGTTGGGAAGGGAGGGAGTCCCTCTAGTCTATATGAATCTGAGTACCCTATAAAGCATTTTCCATCCTGATTTTACAGAGATAATTTTTACCTTTTCTTTCTTTAATTAAAAGCTTTCTTTTTAAAGAACCTGATTGATTTTTCCTTGTTTTAGAATCCAAGGGATTGAGTCTAAACTCACCAGGGATTGGTGGGGGGAAGGAGGAGGGATGGTTAATTCCTCTTTGTTTTAAGATCCAAGGAGTTTGGGTCTTGGGTTCCCTGGGGAAGGTTTTGGGGGAATAGAAGTGTGCCAGACACAGATTTCTGGCTGGTGGCAGCGTACCAGATTTAAGCTAGTAATTAAGCTTAAAAGTAATCATGCAGGTCCCCACTTCTTGAACCCTAAAGTTCAAAGTGGGGAAAAAACCCTGACAGCTTTGTACAGGAGAACTGACGAACAGAAAACCCCTCCCCCTTGTTGCTTCCTTTTGCCTCCCCAGGCCTGTCTCTGGAGCTTGCAGCAAGTCAAAGCAAGCTCAGCAGCTCCTGACAGTCTATGCGAAGCTCCTATTTAATGTATTAATAACCTTAAAATTAGACTAATCAACTAGCATCTCGTTTACACACATACACACACGACTAGAAGCGTGGAGATCCTTTGCTTGGGACACTCTTGGCCACATGATAAAAGTATAGTTACAGACTGCTCCATGGACTCCCACTTTGCCCACTAAAAAGCACTAAATTCCCACCCAACGTGGGTAAGGTGTTTAATCATCTCCTACTGGCATCCTTCCAATTCTTCATAGCTTGGGAAAACACAAACAGGACTTGCAGTGTGCCACAAGGAGGATGACTGAGAGCAGCTTCAGACAGGCAGCGAGTGTTCCAAACCTAAAGGAGCCTTCAGAGAATGCTTTGCCAGCAGCCCTGTATCTGTGTGACATCCTCATTGAGAGGTCAAATTTCAAGAAAGTAGGTCCCAGGCCATTTATGTCTTTATAGGTAAAAGCCAACACCTCCAACTGTAGCCAGTACTTGGGGGATGGGAAGCCAGTGTAGATTTAAAAGCACGGTTTCCTATGCTTTTTGGTGGGGGTGGGGGGAATTCCATAACAGATGAGTTAGTTTATTCTACATGTTTTTTTATCTGATGAGTGGTTTAAGCTATAGCCCCATGTAGAGCATGTTGCATTAAATTTATTCTGGAGTTGACGAAGCTGCAGTTAACAACTTCAATTGCCTGGCCATACGAAAGGTGAAAAAACTGACCTACTTTACTAATAGATGACAGTCAAGACAGATTGATAAAATGAACACTTGCCCACAACTGACAACACCCTCAGTGGAGGTGGTGTCTCTACCATTTTTTCTGGTTTTTCCTGACCAACATCACAACTCTAACTTCTATGGATTTTGCCTCAGCCATCTAGCTCTCATCCAAACAGCAGGCGAGGCAATCCATTGCTTTGCCTAGGTCAGGGGCTATGGAGCTGGTCCTATGACAGATATTTTGGTCCTGATCTTGAGCATAAAAAGATGTCATTAAGTTCTCTTCCTTCCTTTCTGTTTTTGCTACAAAGCAGCAAAATTCATCATCCGTATTAAATATATTTTAAGGTGTTAGATAAAATTCTAGATTTAAATTAATTTGCATTTTTATAGAGTAATTTTCTCAGCCACAGACCTCACATACCAGTTTTGAGGCACATTTTTTAATTCACTTCAGGCTAGAGGCCAATCACAATTATAACTGCCACTGATCCTTAATAAGATTTTCTTGATAAACAAATGCCACCCCTTCCCTACACATAAAGGCACTTGGTGCAACTTTAAACATTCTACTAAAAAGCACAGAAAAACAGTGCCTTGCTTCCATCCATTGATCAAAGTATGGATATAAAGATTATTCGTCCCTCATAGTACATAATGAAAACAGAGCTAAACGGCAACCTAAAACTCAAAAAACCTGGCTGATTTCAAAGTAAAAGTTGCCTGAAAGATATTCTACCTGTTCATCACTTCTGTGATAGTCATTATCTTCTTCCTGTTTTTCTTCTGATGTTTCTTTGTTTGAACTCTCATCAGCTTTAGTTTCACCTTAAATGAGAAAGGAAAGCATTATTAATATCTTGTAATTTCATGATTAACTGGAGGTAATCTCAATCGATAGTAACAAAAATCAAATCAAGAGAAAGCAAATGGGGTTTCATAAGTTTTTGAATGCATCAGACTGGAGGTGAGCTCATTTTATAAAAATTAAGCTCCTTTTCAATCATCTTTGGTATTTGGTATTTTCTGAATTCATACTTAGCTAGATGTAGATTCACGGGCCGTGCACCTATGTTTCAAGGGCCCTAATCCAAAACCCACTGAAGACAATGGAAAGACAGGCACTGGGCTTTAAATCAGGACATAAATGCACAGCTAAGTGAGAATGCATTTGTTGCTTTGAAGGACTTATAAGCTCTTGACAGTCACCATGTCCAAAAACATTTTTCTCCATTAAAAAAAAAGATCATCAATGCACCATTACTGCCCCAAGATTGTATTCAAAAATCAGGAATTTCAAAAACTTTAGGTTGCCAAAGAAATATCAAATCTGCTAAATATTATATATGCAATAATTTCTATTCCTCTTCCTCTCAAAAGGAAGCATTATGGTATTACATTTATTAGTAAAATATAACTCCAGCCCTAACTGCTCAGTTCCTAGCAGTAGAATGTGATATCCCTAGCTTTATGCATTGATGTGCTCTTCACTCAAATTTTAAGTAAACTCTTAAAAACTGTTGTGTGAGACTTTTTTTTTGGTCACTAAAAACTATATTTAATGGGAAATTGGGGGGAGGGAGGTTGAATTATGCATGCACAATCAATCTCTACTGACAAACGAAATTATGGCCCAAATCCCTGGATATACCATGAGTGGAAAGCACAGCTCAGGAATGTGACCTTTGCTCTCTATCAAATCTTGGGCTTGCTACTTTAAGTAACTGCCAACAGTCCCACAGGTCCATGGTGGCAACTGGGTACCAGCAGACCATAACCCAAACCGTACTCAACTTTGCTAGCAGCCAGTATCACATTAGCACAGGAGCTCCTACACCAGCACTACTCCAAAAGATCCCCCATGCTGGGGTGGTCTTCCTATGGCCAGTTAAGAAGGTTTAAGGGTAGGGGTGGTGTGATGCAAAGCGGCCTCACCACAGCCCAGGAGGTGAGCGTATAGTACTCCTGAGGGAGTTCTGCACCAAAAAATTAAAAATTCTGCAAGTTTTATTTGTCAAGGAATAAATGTGGAGGTTCCAGCATGGCATTGGGGAGCACAGGCCACTGGCTGCACAGAGGTGGGAGATTACCCCACAGCCTTCCTCCCCTGTCCCAGGACACTAAGTTGGCAGTGAGGCTGCATCTAACCTGACACAGCACAAGGGCTGGGCCTGCCCCAGAAACACTCCGGGGCCCTGCCTCTCCATGCCAAATGCACGAAGTGTAGGCAGGCAGGAACCAAGTGGGGAGGGGCTCAGTGTGCGGGGATCTAGGTGTGTGGGACAATCTGGGTGCAGACAGCTCAATGAGGAGTCCAGGTGCAGAGGGAATCTGGAAGCACAGAGGCTTGTTGGGGGTTTCCAGGAGTGAGCGGGCTTGTTGAGGTGGTCCAGGTGCAGGGGGTGGCTTAGGTGCAGAGATGGGGGTCTAGAGACAGGGGGTCTGGGTGCAGGGGCTCTCCAGATGTAGGGGCTGAGGTTCAGCAGGATAGGGTTCAGGTATGGAGAGATGTGGGGTGTGGGGGGGGGAGGTTCTGGGTGTATGGGGTGAGGCTTGACAGGAGAGGCCTGAGTATGGGTGGTCCAGATGCAGGAGGTTGGGCGGACAGGGGAGCAGCTCCCCAAACAGTGACCCCTTCCCTGCGGCAGAGGTGTGATGAGGGCAGGAAGCAGGGGAGGATGCTGAACTTCCTGCAGCCAGGGGAGGTTTCTGGGGGTGGGTCTCGCAACTGATCCCAGTGCAGAGTAGGAGCCACCATGATGATGATTTGCCTCTCCACCAGCTGCTCCAGGTGCATGAAACTATGTGCCTGAGCTGTTAAGGAGGGGTGCGTGACCACTCTTGCAACTTCCCTTTGCTTCCCTTGTCAGAAAGTCATTTTTCTGCAGGGAAGCAAAGAAATCTGTGAGGGACATGAATTCTGGGTGTGCACAGGACACAGAATTTCTCCAGGAGTAGTACAGCTTAACACCATTAGATGTTTAATGCAGTCACATTCACAATGTACAATACTCCATGAAACAATTTCTATAATTATGATTGGTGTTTAGAATAACCTTATCAGCATAATGGCATTTTTCTAAAGAAAGCAAACAAAAATAAAATTACCATTCCGATGCGAATCTAAATGTTGCTTAGCAGAGCATGTCTCCCCTTTGATGTCCCCTGGTACTTCCATGCCTAGTTTATGATAGAATTCTCTCTGCTTTCTCATTTCCGCTGTTTAAAAATTTAAACTGTTTCATTAATAAGTGCCAATGTAACATTTATAAAATTGTTTCAAACTCCTCCCACTTCCTTATAGAAGACACTTCCCAGCAAAAAGAGTGCGAACACCACTATCCCTTCACTTTTGGCTGCCTCTCTGCTCCTCCTAATTACCGCTTTACCAAGCTACACCACATATTTTGTCATTCAGCCGTAGAATAACCAACTCATCTTCTGAGGCTGCTATTACATCATTTCTGTGATTTCAGATCATATGGAATTTAAAGCTACTCCATATTTTTCCATGTAACCTTCTACAAATATCTCAGTTGAAGTACATGATACATGCCTGTTCAGTTACACACGTAAGAGATTCTGATTTTCCTTTTTTCTCCCTACTTCTAATTATTAGCCTGGAAGAATTTCATTTATATATAGTCTCTTTACTTAAGCTTGCATATTTAAAAGTGAGAGAATGTCCTCTTGACTTGACAACTTAGTTTCAATGAAAATTTTCCACCCTAAACATAAGAAAGGCAGTAAAACACTATTGAAAAAAATGAGAATGACCCAGTAGTTAGTACAGAATATTCCTTCAGCTCAAGACACCCATTATTGTCAAAATCTTACCGTTATGAGAAGAAGCACACAAATTAGAAGTTACCTGTTAGCAAGGCATTCTAACAAAAGGAAGAAAATTATGCTAAAACTAAACACTTGATCTGCATTAAATGCTTCACTTTTGACAACTAGGGAAAGCCGCAACCAAATGATTGAATAAATGTAGAATTTAAAACAAAATGTGCATACAAAATATAATGCCAACACAAAAGGTGTTATGCAACATTACACAATGTTTTAATTTTCCTGAAACATCCTCAAATTTTCATTACTGGAACATTTTCCAGTACTGGGAGTTAGCATTACTTTTGTTGAACATTAACAGAAAGCACATATTTGAAGGATAAAGTAAAATCAGTGCTAGAATTTAAGTAACTGCAGAAATGCTTCCACTGTATATTTTTCACCATTATCTTTGTCTAAAAGCAGCAGACAGGTGAAAAACCTATGCTATCCCTTAAACATGCACTGTAGCTCTTTGTAAATCTAACATTTACAGCTAAAATAAGACATACCAAGACTTACCTTCTTGAAGGCCTGGCACAAGTTTGTAAACAATATCTTGCATTGTTCTGTCATGACTGGCAAAAAAACAAAACAATTAGAATTTGAAAACTTCCTATGTTTTAATCAATCATCTCTATTCTAAATGTCATCTTGCTTAAAGAGAAAGACTCCAAGATTAAACAGATTATGCAAACAGGAATATTTTAAACATCACAGTAGATAATATTCAGATTTATAAATGGTATTTGAACATCAGAAAGATGTCATATGAGAAAATGATTTTAGTGGACAAAAGGGAGCAAGATGAGAAAGAAAGGCTGATAAAGCCCCAACAGTTGAGGTAGGAGACAACAAAATTACCTATGTGATGTGGAAGATGACATACTAGAATGTTAACAGGCTGTGTGAATTTTCTGAAGTCCACCCTTAACGGAACACAGAAGAACATGAATGATCCATCTAGAGCAGAATGTGGAATTGTGCCCAACTGCATCAAGGTACACATGTTGGTAATGCATATTTTACTATACCTTGATAGAATTTTGACCTAAGGCAGGCAATTTTTGGCTCAAGATGAGGAAAAATACACTTTAACACAGCCTTCCTATTCAGCACGGTATCAGCCAAAGGATATTACTGAAGGTTTGCAATGGTAAAAACATCTTTATAAATAACTGTACATTTCTCATACATGTGGAACAATACTTAAATTTTCATTAATTATAGTGCACTGCACCAGAGAATCTGGTCCCAGCTGTTTCTGATGCTGTGCAGCTTGACTATCTAAATTACAGGGTCCCTACAGAGTCTAGAAGATTTTTGTTTTCCTCCATACACAGCTGTTTCATGAAGTTACATACAACATTCTTTGCTGGTGGTAAATAGGTGAAATGATAACAACTTCAACAGAGATTTACCCATTTCCACAAGCAATGAATTTGCCTATATGGGATTAGACCAACACTTCTATATAAATAGATAGAGATAGACCATTTTGTTATGAGACTGCACAGACACACTAGGAGACATTAACATCCCCACGTCCTTCAAGCCTGCATTTGGGGATGTCTGGAGGAATTATCCATAATATGCTCCTTTCCTAATGAAGAGCTAGAGAAAAGCATGCATAGGAAAAGCATATAAATCAAGAAAAAACGGAGTTCAGCCCATACGTTCGGCTGTTTATAAGCAGAGGCAGTTAATTGCTCTTAATCCAACCACTTCCATTCAAATTTAAGAGCAGCAATGAGCAGCTCTAGAAGCTGTGTTGTCCAGTGATTCTTAAGCAGAAAGGTAAGGTGGCCTGACACTAGGCATGGAGGGGGAAAAAAAGAAAAACTGGTTAAGACCCTAAACCTCTAGCCCTCAACCTCCTTGGAGAGGCTAATCTACTGATTTGCTTTCAACAGAAGTTCAAACAAAGAAAAAAAAATAAAGAAAGGGCAATTCTATCTAGAAAAGTTACCATTTGAAAGTGCCAGAATATCACCAGACCTCTGAACCAATACCACCAAGTTCGAATATTAAGCAAAAACAGTGCAATAATTTAAAAAATACATCCATCCCAGCTGATATCTGGCATTAACATGGTACATTTTTCCAGGGTGAGCACTGGCTCTGACTCCAGAGCAGGAGTGTATGCTCCTAACAGAGGTCAGTTCTCAGTAGTACTCCACAACGGTGGAGACCACTTAAACCAGAAAGAAACAGTAGTAGCAGAGTCAGTAGCAGTTCATTAATTACTTCAACCTTTTAAACAATATTTTAAGAGCTGGAGGAGGACAATTAGGTTTAAATGAATTAATGGAACACTAAAAGGTAGTTAAGTCTCTAACATGGATGTGAGGGGTCTATTTCCAGATTGCAAAAGCTTCACCAAGAATATTTCAATATAAATGAATCATAGTCAAGCAGTCAGTCAATCTACAGTAACCCACCCACAGCAGCAAGCAGGTATGAAAACTTAACTGCCTTCTCACTTCTGAATCATGAGAGGTGCTTAGGTTATCTATTTCCCAGCTGGGCTGGGGTCTGTGGAGGGGAAGAAGTCACGCTATGGGTCTGCATAAAAAGTGATTAACATAATTAAGACTTATGTAAAACAATGTCCTCCCTGTACACATTCTCTATTCCAAAAATCGTATATCTTCAACAGCAGCTTGAACAAAGGAACCATTGTGATCATCTAGTCTGACTTCTGTATAACACAGGCCAGACAACATTCCCAAAATAATTCCTAGAGAATCTCTTAGAAAGAGATCGAATTTTGATTTAAAAAGTTACTTATGATGGAGAATCCTCCACGACCCATGGCAAATTTTTTCCAGTGGTTACTCCTCTCACTGTTAAAAGTTTACACCTTATTTCCAGCCTGAATTTGTCTAGATTCAACTTCCAGCCACTGAATTATGTTAAGCCTTTCGCTGCTAGACTGAAGAGCTCATTACAAATATTTGTTCCCATACAGGTACTTATACACTGTAATCAAGTCCCCCCTTAACCTTCTCTTCGTTAAGCTAAATAGATAGACCGTCTTGAAATTAATCACTTTAAGCCAAGTTTTCTAATCCTTTAATCATTCTCATGCCTCTTCCCTGAGCTCTCTCCAATTTATCAACAGACACCAGAGCTCTGGATACAGGATTCCAGCAGCAGTGGCACCAGTGCCAAATCCAGAGGTAAAATAACCTCTCTGGGAAACTTGAGTTTCCCTTTTTTATGCATCCCACGACTGCAGTAATCCTTTTGGACAGTGCCACACAGGAGTTCATGTTCGACTGATTATTCACCAGGATCCCCCAATCTTTTTCGAGTCACTGCTTCCAGAATAGACTCCCCCATCCTGTAAGCACGGCCTACGTTCTCAGTTCCTAGAAGTACGCGGTTACACTAGCCATATTAAAAAGCACATTGTTGCTTGCATCCAGATCATCAAGTGATCCAGATCGTTCTCAATCAGTGACCTGTCGTCTTCATTATTTACCACTCACCCAATTTGTGTCATCAACTAGAAAATGGGGGGAAGGAAGGGCAGGGAGTTGACTACACTTCAAAATCCACTGTTTTTTTTTAAATACATATTCAAAGTAGTGCAACTAACAATTTCATCAAATACTTTGCTTGGAGGCAGGGCAGAAATGCACCTTAAAAGAAAGAGCTGGTGTGGATGCACTGCCCCGATCCAACTTACAGAGCTGCATTTTCAGCAGTGAAAGCTGCAATGGTACAGTTCTTTAGGGTTGAACAAGCCACGTGAGGAAATATCAGCAGCTGATTATCATGGTGACCGATGCCTTAGAAATATTTAAGTTGAGAGGAAACTGTAGGAGAAAAAGTAAGGGAAAGCACAACCTGCAAAAATATTATACAGCAGAGACACAAGAGAGGACAATACAGGCAGGATACCACAGCCACGCTAGGGCATGTTGTGAATGGACATTGAGTGGCTGTGAGGATAGGAGAAGGGCAGGTACAAATCCTTAAGCATTGGCTCCAACCAAAAAAGAGGTCGGGAGCTAGTGTCTAACCTTTCTGCTGCTTTACCTCTTTTGTGTGTAAATAGATTATCCTGCAAGTTAACAGTCACTCAGAAGACTAAACAATGACAATGCTGCCACCTTCAGATTTCAATCTTTGAATAGTACCTCAAGTAAAACATTAAAACCATAGTGCATCTGCCATAACAAAAAATACATTTGAACTACCAGTCGTGAATATAATGAAATATTAGATAAACATGTAATTTGCACAATCAGAAATAGATTCTATATAACCTATGAGAACCGGATACAGTCTAACCAGAAATTACTAAATCCAACTAAACTTCAGTAGAAATTGGTAAAAACTAGACAAAATATTTCGCTTGTTCTTAAATTTGACAAAACACATTAAGTTCAGTCTACCACTTTGCTTACACAGAACCATTATTTTAATTTCAAATCAAGCTGATCACTTAAGTATTTAAGAAAGAACAGCAGGGAAGTAAGAAAATCTAGTAAAGAACTGTGCCATAATCTGAGATATCTACACATGACCTGCAGAGATTTTAATTATCTGTGATTTTCATTGTATGCAGCACACTTACCCAATATACTGTAGCGGATGGCTCTGATGTATAACAATTCTACATGTTGGACAGGTGTTATTTTCCTCCAAATACTTCACCAGGCAACTTCTACAGACTGCAGACACATTTATAATTAGGAAGAAAAGAAACCTATTAAAACAAGTTCACATTTGTGTTCTTGTGAATATTTTAAAAGAAATTAATTTACATACAAATAGTAACAGAACAACTCTCACACAATTCAGATTTCGTCCCTTAAATTTTAAATAAATAAGTTTCTAATATACCACTGAATAACACACAATTTCCATTATCTTTCATGGGAGTTCTTAGAACAATGGTAGATTATAAACAATGTATGAAGGACATACTATCTTATTGTCCTATTCCTGAACAGATAAAGCTTACTTCAGAACTATTAGAACACATAATATACAACCCAAAATACCATATGCTAGAAAGAAACTTTGAGCTGTGGCTGTAAACGAAAGGAAATTGAGGCAAGGAAATAAACTTGAGGGCAAAGAAAATATTTCCTTCCGAGAAGTTGCTGTTTAGTGACCATGCAGCTCCTAGCTGAAAGGGCATTCAGGTGCTATTTCACCTCACAACAAACACAACGTACATCACAATAGAGCACTGAACAATAGTTTGATTTTGGACCTGTTTCAAAGTCTACATACATAATTCTGTTTATTTCATTTTACAGAAATTTACAAACAAACAATTTCACATTTTAACCAAATACTATTAGCAGTTTAAAGAAAATCATACAAAATTATTTACTTGGAAGTAACTGATTATACAGACAAGATGAGTGAAACAGACAAGATTTTGATCTACACAGAGCTCTTCTTCTGGACTTCTACAACAGAAGTTGGTCCAAGTTGGTCACCCACCTTGTCTCCCTAATATCCTAGGATCAACCCAAGTACAACACTGCAAACAGTAATTACTTATGTGATAAATAAATTCCAGCTAAAGATTTTTTTTCTCTAATGATTTTTGAGTTACTAAAATTTCTGTGTATATATAAAGTGGGAAATTTGGGTAAGCGAGCATCTTTCCAATAACTCAGGTTAATTCATTATTTTTACCCAACAGTGCTATAAGAGTTCCAAAGACTAAGTTACAGGGGTATACTTTCTGCAGTTAAACAGTGCCATCTACCTCTCAGACAAGTTGATGTATGTTTGAAGAATAATTACAAATCAAAAGCCAAAAGTCAGCAAAGCAAAGGTGTAATGTATGAATGTATTACACTATTTTCAGTCAGTACATTAAAGATAACATTGCTAGCAGCTGTTGTCAATGACTTAACTAGCAGGACAGCATTCTTATCCTGAACAATAAAACAAGTCTAGTAGCACTGCTCACTGAAGCCCAGATCCTGCAGAGGAATCTGCTTCAGTGGGACTCTACACAGGGGAAGAGGTCCAGACTAGCAGAGGAAGCCCAAATCCTGCCCTCAATGAAAGCAGAATCAAACCTATCGTTTATAGCTTTAAATTCAATTGTAAGGTTTTTTCTTTAATAATTGGAGATATACCCATCTCCTAGAACTGGAAGGGACCTTGAAAGATCATTGAGTCCAGCCCCCTGCCTTCACTAGCAGGACCAAGTATTGATTTTTGCCCCAGATCCCTAAGTGGTCCCCTCAAGGATTGAACTACCAACCCTGAGGTTAGCAGGCCAATGCTCAAACCACTGAGCTATCCCTCCCCCTAATTATTTTAAACTATAATTCAGAATGTTTATTTTAAAAAGCATCCACTAGAAAACAGCAGTCACTATCCATTGCAATATCCTGCACCACCTTTCTTATATTTTCATTCCTGCTGGCTTTTTTTTTAATCTCTCTCTCCTCATCTTTTATTATCCTTTTGAATGCTGAAGATAAATATCTGTATTTGGAGCATAACTTTTCATGACACATTAAGACAGCTTTCAGGGGGGAGGGATAGCTCAGTGGTTTGAGCACTGGCCTGCTAAACCCAGGGTTATGAGTTCAATCCTTGAGAAGGCTATTTAGGGATACAGGGCAAAAATCTGTTGGATGATTTAATTGGGGACTGGTCCTGCTTTGAGCAGGGTGTTGGACTAGATGATCTCCTGAGGTCCCTTCCAACCCTGACATTCTATGATATATACACTGCCGTCCAAGTATCAAGGTACAAGATGAGATATTAAAACAATTTAACAAAAGTGGCATTTTGTTATTGCCATTGTTAATGAAAAGGCATGAACAGGAGAAGACAGTTAATAGCTACCAAAATACAGTATCTGTTGGAGTTTGTCCCAGCCAAGTCATAAGACTGGAGAGTTATAATTGCCAAGATACGTATGAAGGAAGCAAGCATAGGAAGAGATGGAGGAAATTTACTTTCCCTATAATTCTGATCCTCTGCAGGGATTCTCATCCCAGTTTTAAATTCCTAACATGACAGATGGAATCCCTGAAATTCTATAGGTTTGAGTATCCCTGAAAGCAATAAGCAGTAACCAGACATGTGAGTCACCCCGCCAGTGACCAGATAGTACCTTGGAATCTTCCGGGTTGGTTCTCAGTTAGTAGGGAAAAAAAAGATCCTTAAAATTAAAGCCAGACACAAAAATAGAATTGATTGAGAGAAGTCAGTGCCTTGAAAGCATGTAATGTGTGTAAATGTTGCAAATAATCCAACACCTTAAACAGCCTCCTCCAAGATAATATTTCCCAAAAGGGAAAATTAAAAAGGCAATTAATTTTCCTTCCTCTAAAGATACTTTTTAACAGAGTGTGTCTTGCATACTCAAGGGATATCCCAAAAGACAAACATATATCCACCAAACAGCACATGCAATATGAACAATGCCAATACCAACAAGATTTCTTGTAGTTTTTAAATTATAGTAAGGGAACATACTCCTATCACCTGTCCAGCTTAATGTAAGCCTAAAGGATGGATCCAGAAGTAACCAAACTTTCCAAAAGCACGGACAATGCAAACGAGTGACATACCTGAAAACACAAAAGCTCGAGGGGCTAGAGATTTGAGCTCTCTTATTTCAGATACAGGTTCTGCAGGATTATCACCCCACACCTGTATTCCTCGTGTCCCAATCCAAGAAATAGTGCTTGGTAAGCATATGCAGCAATGACCATATGTATGCCTTGCCTATGTGAATGGAACATGCTTGCCTGCCATGCACATTTCTGAGCTACAGGCAAGCAAAGGCTTTCCTGCCTCAGATCAAATGAGCCTTGACATGACTTTCTAGCCTTAGGCCTTGCAGATCGTATCAATCAGCCATTTAAACACAGTCCTTTCAGCGATAGCATTGCTGAAGTATGATACCAGGTGGATCAGCAAAAAAACTTTCAACTCATTCCACCAGGGATGAATCATTCCAAAACTAGACTGGTAATTCATGAAGCAAAGAGTAGCAGCAATGAACCAGCAACCTCTTCATCAGAACAGATTCCAGCACAACATTTCAGGGTTATGGGGCACAGTACAGCCCTGGCTGCCTCTACAACCAAATTCTTGCGTTGGGGTGGGAGAAATAAAAACTAGTACAGGACAGGGTGGCAAGACTGGGTGGTGTTTAATCCTAGTACCTCCCTCCGATGGCCCTTATCAACATAATCAGAATAGATAGAAAGCAGACAAAAACCACTAAAAAGAGATACTGCATCACCCCAAAGCTGGAGGGGACAAAGAGCTAGAGTGGTAACTGAAGAAAAAGTTGAATAGGTGGTTTAAAGGCAAGTAGTTAAGATTACTGTACGGGCAGGGTGTGACCACAAGTTTGGGGAGAAGGGACTAGCACTCATGGCTGCTACTACCTATAGTATACTCTAGAATTTGGGATCTCTGCCTGTCTCACTTCAGGGTGAGTTCTGAACAGACGCTATAACCAGAGAATAAGGTGTTTTGTTTTTTTCAAAACAACTTAGTTACAATTCAAAGTCCTTCTAGCATTTGTCTTCATATTCTGAAGTACAAATTTTCTACTAAGTATTTAGTATGATAATTTAACTACCAATATTGAGAATGTGAAAAATCCATCTGGTTATTGCTGTTGCGATAACTACTACTTTTTTAAATCACTGCAAGATATTTTTTAAAACCACTTCTATTTATTATACATGTATATGGTTTCAGCTCTGCGCAACACAGCTAGGGCTCATGCTTTTGCTTCTCTTGTTCTCTTCATGAGACAATATAATTTTTGCTTAAAACATGAAATATATACCAAAATTTGCATTGTTTTGGCAGAGCCACAATAGATTTTTAAACGTCAACTGAAAACTGAAGTATCTAGTATGTAAAAAAACATTAATCTTCTTTAACACACTATAGAATCACAGTCATACTCACAGGTATGTAAGCATTCTGTTACAGTGGTAGCATCGATAAGGTATCCATTGCAGAGACGACAGGTTATATGGGCATTAATATCCCAGAGTTTAATCTTTCTAGTCAGCATCTTTGGTGTCTGTAGAAGAAACACACAATTGTTAGCATCCCAGGTGTACTGATTACGTAGCAAGTCCTGGAGTAACCTAATAATTTGTATTACAGATATCAATATGCAACTTCAGGCTCCCAGGCACTTTATGTATGGAATAAGGGTATTATATAATTTTAAAGAATTTACCTGATAAAAATGGGCAGTGAAACAAACCATGTAAGAATCCTAGAATCTCAGGGTTGGAAAGGACCTCAAGAGGTCATCTAGTCCAACCTCCTGCTCAAATCAAAGCAGGACCAATCCCCAGACAAATTTTTGCCCCAGACCCCTAGGTGGCTCCCTCAACAATTGAACTCACAACCCTGGGTTTAGCAGGCCAATGCTCAAACCACTGAGCTATCCCTCCCTCTGTCTTATCTAGTGCCTTCCACTGGATGATCTTGGGGGCTGATCCAACTCCAGTAAAGGTAACTGGAGTATTTCCATTGACTCCAGTTGGCTTTAGCTCATGCTATTAGTGCATAAGAATGGGCCAGATTTCATACTAGTTGCTTAATTGACCCTTTATTTTGTATTTGAAAATTATACTTTGAAAAATGTAGATGAGAGGGATTGGTAATTACTACATTAATATAGCTCAGATTCTGTAAGCAAGTAGAAGGAGTTGATATTCTGATCTTAACAGTTTTTCTAAATTATGCCAGCATGTTGCATAACAGAGCTCCTTTACCGATGAAAAAGACTACATTTTAGGGCCAAATCCTGCTTGTTTTACTCATAAGTAATCCTATTCAAGCCAATAATTAAAGCATATGAAAGTGAGAAGAGTGGACCCTGAAGAAAGTTCATCAGAGCACAATATCAAAAGGAGTAGGTCTGGTTCGGTAAAATTTATCAAGTTGTACTTTGTATTTATAGCCTATTTTCTCTATAGTTAAAACTTTACTTAGAAATTGAAGAAAAATTGTATTTGAATAAAGTGGCTGTAAAGTAAACTGAAACGGTTTTTCTAAAAGCTAAAACTAGGTTCTCACAAAGAAAAAATATGACTTCAAACATAAAATCAGCTCTGTATCAACAAAATTATCTCCTTTGAAACTAAGAAAGCTGAACTGAACACTTTTTTCCTTCAAAGGTGAAGGAGATCACAAATACCATAACAAAAGGAAAGGAAGACAAGGATTTTAAAACAGAATAGTTCTTTTCAAACCATTTTTCATGGCATTTCTGATATCACTTGCAGAGCAAACAGAAATCTGCAAAAGCCTTTTTAGGGGATGGCACAGGCCTCTGATAATACACCACTACCAATTATACAAAGAAATAGGTATGTACTTTTTCCTCTTCTGGAATTGCAAGAAGTCTGCTTGAAATTTTAAGAACTTTGTATTTCACCCTTAAAACCATTTTAGGATGACAGATATTTATCAAGAGCACTTGAAGCCTGAGAGCCACACTTGTAATTCACTAGTATTACCTTTCACCATAAAGTTTTTGATAACCTGTATTTTTTTTTTAATTGTTTTTGGATCCAGAGAACATGGTCAATTTTTTAACACTACATACATTTTGTTGCAAAACAAATATTTTTTGGAACTGCGGAGAAAAACTTCACAAGAAAACAAAGTAAATGGCTATGATAATGCATTTTGTCAAAAAACAGCTTAACAAAGTTGGTTAAACTAAGAGCTCTCACACAAACAAGTAGCTCACACCTGAAATTAGACTACAGCATGCAAAGCTATATAGCTTCCAGATCCCTTTACTTCCACAAGCATACAGTACACAAGTAACATATATGGAATTAGATTTAAATGCTGGCCCCTAGAATATTTTAACACACTAAATCTTTTCCAAAATTTCAATACATGAGCACTCAGTGTATAATTTATCTTCTCTGTTGCTGTTAGCTGACCCTGCTGGAAAAAATGTGACTTCGTTGCTGACCTGATGCAGGTAGTTTGTTAGTCCCAGCCAGATATTAAGGAGCAAGGATTGGCTCCGTAGAAAGGACCCAGGGTGTGAACTGAGCAGCTCACAAGGCAGAATATGGGAAGCAACCAAGTCTGAGGAAAATACTTACGCTAAATTCTGTGCATCATTTTAGTTCCTTTTATTTAAACAGCAGACCCAGAAAGGGCCAAGCTATGACCTGCTAAAATCTGTGCAATTTTAAGCATGGTAGAGAAGCCACCTGCTTACACATTCTTGCTATAAAGGAACATATATTGGTAGAATAAAATGATAGAACTAACATTAAAGCAGGGAGAAAAACTGGTTTTACAATGTGTTACATTCAGCTCCCACACTGCAGGTGTTACCAAACTGCATTTCAGTAAAATGATTGACGGCATTTGGTTCAGCACTACAAATTTTAGTTTATTTTGGAATATATTTCATAATCTGAATGAAGTTCTTCAGAGCATGCAAGCTTCCCTATTTGGATACAGCAAGAAGATAATGTTTAACGTCTACCTTACACTCTCTGCTTTTTTATTCTTTCCCTCTGTTTAATTCAGGTATGTAATTAAACATGATGGGCCAGCAGAAACCAAGCTTTTGAACCAATATAAGGAGTAACTGGACTGAAAGAAGTACATTACCCTCTATTTTAAGCCACTAAAATGCATTTCACCTCTAGCACTGTAAAAACATAGCATGTGACATAAGAAAAAACTTGAAGGACTTCAAATTCTTAAGGCTGAGAAGACAAATAAATGTACAAAAAAGTGTTGTATGGAATTCTAAGGTTTCATAATCAAATGAAGTAGTGACTAGCTGTTAAGGACGCATCAAAAATGCATTTAACTTGTGTTGTATAACAGATAGGTCAGAACCTAATTCCATAGCATAGATTACTCCTATTTCAATATTCATTTTCTATCTTAGTTTCCAAGCAACTGAAAGATTTAGCAGTTCATAGATAGTAAAAGTCTCGTTAAAAAGATGGTTGCATAGAAGACAGCTGTGTTTACAGAACCCAAAGAGGATAGACTATTTGTGACTTATTCTTAAAATGATGTTCAGGAGTTGGTACAAGTAGTAGCTACTGTTAAACCACTAGATGATGGTGATCACAACAGAATTAGGTTCCACATCTGGGGGGGGGGGAGGGGGGGAAGAATCATACTGTCATGGTGACAACTAACCTTTAGATAAGGACATTTTAAAAATGATTAAGCTAGCCAAATGAAACTAGTGCAAGTAAACTTACATGTAGCCATACTATAATCAAAGGCACACATATCATTAAACAAAGTGGAAAGGTAAAAAAAACAAAAACAATTTGGTAAAATGGCAACTTTCAAGAAGTTGACCAAGCCAAATAGGAATCAGTCAGAAAATGGAAATTCAACACTAGAAGCTCATAGAAAGTATAAATTATAATAGACAGCATGTTAGTTAGGAAGGCTAAGAAGATATCGGAAGGGCAAACAGCCAAAGGCATAAAAACAAATATGACTGACTAAATATTTTAGTAGCAATCTAGCCAAAGAACTGATGAGTCCACAGAAACAGCAAGGAGTAAACAGAGTAATTAATAAGGATAAAAATACTGGCGAACTTTGAGGCAAAAAAAATTTACCTTCTCTAGAGAATGATGGGGGAATTCTTCACATTGTAAAGATAAGCTACTATCAAAACACTGAAAGAGCAACAAGTGGTGCTAGAACAATCTGAGCAGCTAGCTAGCAAAAAGCTACCAGGACCAAGTGTTACACATCTACCAGATCTGAAAGAGTTAAAGAATGAAGCAGCTGAGATACTAACAAAAATATGCAACCTCATTAAAATCTCCTATTATACCACAAAACCAGAGGGTACCAAAGGATGTACACCCATATCTAGAAAAATGCAGCAGGGGCAAACCTGGGAATGAATTAATAGTTTAACTAACTGTTCTGGTAAGGGAAGTCTTAATTAATAAACCCCGGAATGAATAGGAAAGCAGAACAAGCCAACATGGTTTCTTGTAAAGGAAAACTACACATCTCCAATCCATTAAAACTCCTTGAGCATGTTAACAAAACTAGAACACAACACTGGTTGACAAAACTTTCTTAGAACTTTCAAGGAGTCTAGATAACTCACAAGAGTACTGTGAAATTAAAAATTGGCTAGAGAATAAAAAAAATAAAGAGTAGACGTGCTTGTTCAGTTTTCAACATAGCTAACTGTTAACAGTGGTGTGCCTCGAAGTTCTGTACTACAACCAGTGCCAGATATATTTGTAAATATTTGGACATGGGGTGAGCAACAAGTTGTCAAATTATGAAGATCCCAATTACTTAGATTAGTCAAACCTGAGAAGAGTGAGGTAGTACAGAGGGAAGGCAGATAAATGGGGACATAATGGTAAATTCAACATTAATAAATGCATATTAATGCACACTGGAAGGAATCAAGTATCAGAGGGGTAGCCGTGTTAGTTTGGATCTGTAAAAGCAGCAAAGAATCCTGTGGCACCTTATAGACTAACAAACATTTTGGAGCATGAGCTTTCGTGGGTGAATACCCACTTCGTCAGATGCATGTACTGGAAATTTCCAGGGGCAAATATATATATGCAAGCAAGCTAGAGATAATGAGATTAGTTCAATCAGGGAGGATGAGGCCCTGTTCTAGCAGTTGAGGTGTGAAAACCAAGGGAGGAGAAACTGGTTTTGTAGTTGGCAAGCCATTCACAGTCTTTGTTTAATCCTGAGCTGATGGTGTCAAATTTGCAGATGAACTGAAGCTCAGCAGTTTCTCTTTGAAGTCTGATCCTGAAGTTTTTTTGCTGCAGGATGGCCACCTTAAGGTCTGCTATAGTGCGGCCTGGGAGGGTGAAGTGTTCTACCGGTTTTTGTATATTGCCATTCCTAATATCTGATTTGTGTCCATTTATCCTTTTCCGTAGAGACTGTCCAGTTTGGCTGATGTACATAGCAGAGGGGCATTGCTGGCATATGATGGTGTATATTACATTGGTGGACGTGCAGGTGAATGAACCGGTGATGGTCTGTCTGATCTGGTTAGGTCCTGTGATGGTGTCGCTGAAGGACTGTCTGGATATGTGGACTCTCTACTCAGGCCCTATGCCACCAGCACTCCCAGCTATCTCTGTGACACCACTGATTTCCTGAGGAAACTACAATGCATTGGTGACCTTCCAGAAAACATCATCCTAGCCACAATGGATGTAGAGGCTCTCTACACAAACATCCCACACACAGATGGAATTCAAGCTGTCAGGAACAGTATCCCTGATGATGCCACAGCACAACTGGCTGCTGAGCTCTGTGCCTTTATCCTCGTACACAACTATTTCAAATTTGATGACAATATATATCTCCAGATCAGTGGCACCGCTATGGACACCCGCATGGCCCCACAATATGCCAATATTTTTATGGCCGACCTGGAACAACACTTCCTCGGCTCTCGTCCACTCATGCCCCTTCTCTACCTATGCTACATTGATGACATCTTCATCATCTGGACCCATGGGAAGGAGACTCTGGAAAAATTCCACCACGATTTCAACAGCTTCCACCCCACCATCAGCCTCAGCCTGGACCAATCTACATGGGAGGTCCACTTCCTAGACACCATGGTGCAAATAAGTGGTGGTCCCATTAACACCACCCTATATCGAAAACCTACCGACCGCTATGCCTACCTTCATGCCTCCAGCTTCCATCCCGGGCACATCACACGATCCATTGTCCAAAGCCAAGCACTGAGGTACAACCGCATCTGCTCTAACCCCTCAGACAGAGACCAACATCTACAAAATCTCCACCAAGCATTCTCAAAACTACAATACCGGCACAAGGAAATAAGGAAACAGATCAGCAGAGCCAGACATGTACCCAGAAGCCTCCTACTGCAAGACAAACCCAAGAAAGAAACCAATAGGACTTCACTGGCCATCACATACAGTCCCCAGCTAAAACCTCTCCAACGCATCATCAGGGATCTACAACCCATCCTGGACAATGATCCCACACTTTCACAGGCCTTGGGTGGTAGGCCAGTCCTCGCCCACAGACAACCTGCCAACCTGAAACATATTCTCACCAGTAACTGCACACCGCACCATAGTAACTCTAGCTCAGGAACCAATCCATGCAACAAACCTTGATGCCAGCTCTGTCCACATATCTACACCAGCGACACCATCACAGGACCTAACCAAATCAGCCACACCATCACCAGTTCATTCACCTACACGTCCACCAATGTAATATACGCCATCATATGCCAGCAATGCCCCTCTGCTATGTACATCAGCCAAACTGGACAGTCTCTACGGAAAAGGATGAATGGACACAAATCAGATATTAGGAATGGCAATATACAAAAACCGGTAGGAGAACACTTCACCCTCCCAGGCCACACTATAGCAGACCATAAGGTGCCCATCCTGCAGCAAAAAAACTTCAGGACCAGACTTCAAAGAGAAATTGCTGAGCTTCAGTTCATCTGCAAATTTGACACCATCAGCTCAGGATTAAACAAAGACTTTGAATGGCTTGCCAACTACAAAACCAGTTTCTCCTCCCTTGGTTTTCACACCTCAACTGCTAGAACAGGGCCTCATCCTCCCTGATTAAACTAACTTCATTATCTCTAGCTTGCTTGCATATATATACACACTTGCCCCTGGAAATTTCCAATACACGCATCTGACGAAGTGGGTATTCACCCACAAAAGCTCATGCTCCAAAATGTTTGTTAGTCTATAAGGTGCCACAGGATTCTTTGCTGATTTTATTGGAAGGAATAATTCCTACTACTCGTATTACTGCGTTCAGTATCACCTTTAAGCACTGAGGCCCAGATTTTTAAAGGTATTTAGGCATTACTGCACTCAGCGTCACAAGGCTTGAATTACTTAGGGCAGCGGTCCCCGACCTTTTTCACAGGTGAGCGTCAGACAAAGGACCGTGGCGGCGGTCGAGAACCCGCCGAAATGCTGCCGAAATCCGGCGGTGATGCCTTTGGATGACACCACTTGTCGGCGGCAAGCGGTGTCATCCAGAGGCGTCGCTATCGAATTTCGGCGGCATTTCAGCGGGTGCTCGACCGCCGGCCAGGACGCGGGCGCATGCTTAGTCCCGCGTTGGTGACTCCTGACTTAGGGGGTGTCTGCACCACAATCAGGAGGCGTGATTGCAGTTTAGGCAGGCATACCCACGCTGACCTTAATCTAGCTACTGCTGCTAAAAATAGCAGTGAAAATGCAGCAACACAGATTCCCAGCACAGACTAGCAATGCGAGTACTTACCCAGTGTTCTGGGCAGAGTTCTACAGCCCACGTTAAAGCCTGTGATTACTCTTAGGCACTTAGGCCCTATTTTTTATAACTATTTAGGCACTGCTCATCTCAGCATCACAACTCCTAACTGACCAAGGAGCCTAAGGAGATGTCTATCCTACATACTGCAGTTGACTCAAGCCACATCAGCATACAGCTGCCAAACTCTGCCTATTGCTCAGGCGTGTGCATACTTGGCTGCTTGCAGCAACACTGCACATAGACAGACATTCTGGTGAGTATGTAAATTGCAGTGTACCACAGGTAGGTATCCCAGTGTGCCACTGTCCAGCACAATACCTTTTGGGAAATTTTTGCAACACGTTGTGGGATAGAAATGGCTTGCCCAGGGATCTCTTGGAGCTAGGGGTCGAATTCCCTGCATGCAACTTTCTCGATCCCACAATGCCATCCGTATCCCATAATTCTGACACCACTTTTTAAAAATCCAACAAAGCCACATGGCACTTTTTGGTGCTTGCCATCTGTGACAAACATGGAGTTTACAGAGCTCTGCACTATTCTCATAAACACTGCAAATACCGGATGAACGATTCTCCTGTATTTGCAGACCTGCAAGTAGCACTGCAGCAATGAGAGACAGGAGAATTTCTCCAAGGACAGCTTGCTGAGACACACAGCGAAAGACAATTCAAGGTTGCTGGTGGCATTCAAAAAGCAGTTGCAGACTGTGCAGCACTGCTTCTGAGCCTGAGAAACAAGCACTGACTGTATCACAGGTATGGGACAAGCAGCAGCAGCTGCAGCACTTTAGGATGCAAAAGGCCACATTCCAGGATCTATGTGCAGAGCTCGCCCCAGCCCTCCAGCACACGGACACCAAAATGAGAGCTGCATGGACAGTGGACAAGCGGGTAGCAATCTCACTCTGGAAACTTGCAACATGGGAAATCATTTTGAAGTTGGAAAATTCAGTGGAATGTTCTTTGCGCCTGGAGCTTTAGACGCTGTTTGAACTGTGTAGTGCTTGTTGTACACATTCATAAATATGACCAGGGTTTTTCCTGAAGCTATGAATTCCTTGGTGCTTGGTGTGTATTTATAAGTACTGAACGCTTTGACTAACTCTGCATTCTGCAATATTTGTTGTGAACTACTAAAGATAATAAAATTACCCAAAAATAGAACTTTACTGAATGGGAGGGGGGGGAAGAGAAGTGCAGAAAAACAATATGCTAAAAAATAAACCAATCTTCCCGCACCCCCCACCCCCGCACACACACACAGACAATGTTAAACAAGTTTCTAACAAATCAAGGAGATAAAAATTTAAAATTAGAACAAAAAATAATTTTGTTCATTTGAGTGCACAAATGTAGTCTGTTATGGCTACAGATATAGTGAGCTGTGTAAACCACAGATTAGCACATGCAAAGGTGTGGTTTTCCTTGCTGTCCCCCCACATGGACTGGTAGGAGTAAGGATGCAGTCTGTGATGACATGTGGTATTTTGGGGGGTGTAGGAAGCAGTGATCATGGAGTTCTCCAAGGACTGCAAAAGGGTACAATCCAGCATTTTTGGACTTGTAGGTCAACTAGGGTCTGCAGCATTTGAGCAGGCAGCCTGAGAAAACCCATTATGTCCAGGTGCATTTCCCTCTTTTTGTCCTGCTAGAACTCCTGAGTCTTTTCCTATCCTCTCTGCCTTTCTCCATGCTGCCCTCCAAGCCCTTTGTTCAGTCTGATGCAGCACTGGCTTGAAAGATCTCACAGCACATGTCCACCTAACTCCTCTTGTTTTCATCATAGTCAGCCGTTCTGAGAGTGTGAAAGGGACATCCCTCAAGTCCACCACGCCAGAAGTTGCTGATAAAAACGGAGACTAAATCCAGTGGTGCCAGTCACAATTCAAAGGGAAAGAATTTTCCAAACTCCTTTCCCTTATTCCCATAAATACTTTTTAATAAGAAATTCTTATTAACACAGCAGCTTCAGAAGGCCTCGGCAAAGCATCAGTCTCCTGCCCCAGCCATGGTGAGCATGGCCCACGAAGGGTGAGAGTGGGAAAATATTTTCTCTTACATGAAGCTATAACATTTCAGTCCTTATTCCACGGGTAGGAATATAGGACAATGGCACTGAGTATTGACACTATTTTCCACAGGCAGTGGTTATTTCAGCTGATCTCACTCCTGAGCACCACAAAGGCACAGCTGCTACTAGCACCCCAAAGCTGCCATGGCCTGTAATGCTTCTTGCTTGTTTAGTCTCAAAACAGATCCTGGCTCATAGCATAGCTGGAGCCTCCACCACATCTCCCCCTCACTTTTCATGTCAGGGGTTGGTGTCTTGGACTCCTCCGAGGTATCCACAATGGTCTATGCGGTGCCGGTGGGGTCTCTACCAAATATGGCATCCAATTCCTTGTAGAGGCAGCAGGTCTGCAGTGCAACACCAGACCTATACTTGCACTCTCAGGCCTGGGGTATCCCTGGGAAAGCTCCTTCACTTTCACCTGCTACTGCTGCTGTACCCATCTGCCTGCATCATCTCTGCAATCTGCTCACAGGTCTCCACATTTCTACAGCTGTATTTGCACTGCCTTTTCTCCCCACAGGCCCAGGAGATCCAACACTTCATGTTTACTCCAGGCAGGGCTGCATCTGGTGCATGCAGCCAACATGAGTTGGGCAACTGCACACAACAAGGGTGAGCTGCTAAGCGTGCTCACCAAGTTTGGCAACCAGAAGAGGTATTTTAAAAACATTCAAGAGCTTTTAAAGGGGGGTGATTTCCAGCCTCTATGCCCCTGCGCAATGGAGTTTAAAATTGTGACCAGAGTGTTCACACCAGTTAGTAAATATTAACCCTTTTAGTACTCTTTTCCTTTTTATATATTAAATTCACTTGCCTATTAACTATTCTTTATGGTATCAGCCGCCTCCATTGGCCCGGAGTGGCGAACCGCAGGCAATGGGAGCCGCAATCGGCCGAACCTGTGGAGGTGGCAGGTAAACAAACTGGTCCGTCCCACCAGGGTGCTTACCCTGGCAAGCCACGTGCCAGAGGTTGCCGATTCTTGCAGCAGAACCTGAGAGTTACGAGCACCAGAGTGACAAACTGACCAGTCAACCACACACCTCATTTAGAACTAGAAGTACACAATCAAGCAGCAAGAGACCAACAAAAACCAGAGGCAAATACTGTATAGTACTTTGTTAAATGTTAATTACTAAAAAAATAAAGGGAAAGATTTGACAAGGTAAAAAAAGATTTCACAGGGTAAGGAAACTCTTTGAGCTTATTTCATTTAAATTACGACGGTTAAAAGCATTTTCTTCTGCATAGTAAAGTTTCAAAGCTGTATTAAGTCAATGTTTCAGTTGTAAACTTTTGAAAGAACAACCATAACACTTTAGTGTTCGTAACTCTGAGGTTCTACTGTAAAAACAAGACTGAGTGATTGATAAGATTTAGTTATGTCCTTTGATTGAGGTGGATCTTGTTATTGCAGATGTTTTCTGTAATGGATAAAGTAAGGATCCAATGAAAGATGTTTATGTTAACTCAGTAAGAATTACTGGTTTGTCACAGCTATCAGTAATAATGATTGGATTATAAATTCCCTTCATTTTATCAATCATGTAACCCAAAGAGAACACAGGAAATACCAGAAGTAATCAGGTAAAGAGAAAACGTCAAAATAGGACACAGTGGAAATTAATTGTGGGAAAGCATTTTTCCCTCCAAAAAGGGGTTTCTTTGTCTCAGACCCTAAAAAGAGAGAGAGGGGTTTTGGAAATTAGATGGGGAATGCAAAACTGTCAGCATCTCACCAGTTACAGAGGTGCGAGAGACAGAGGCCAGCTCCTTCCCTCGCATCCCACAGTAACGTATCTATTCTTTCTGTATAATGCTGTACTAATCTCTGATTGATAATCTTTGATTAAATAATACTGAGATAAATGAAGAGGAGAGTAGCTCCCTTTTATGGACACTCAGCAAGCCAGTAGCTATAAAATCCTTCTTAATAGCTGTTCTGTAATTGCTCTACATGTAAAAGGTTAAAAAGTCTCACTGCTATGCATAGGTAATAGGAAGTGAGTGGGCACCTGGCCAAAAGACCCAATGGGAAGGCTAGAAACGCTGTAAAATTGAAAAAAGGAATCCCCTTTTGTCTCCGTCTGTCTGTCCTCCCAGGGAGAGACGGACAGGGCAGCAGCTATGCTGTAAGAAGCTTGAGCCAGATATGAAAAAATCATCAGTATCACACCTACAAACTACTCATTTAAAACTCCAGATACGTACGTAGATCAGTAAACATCTAGGAATACATGATTTGGTTTATCCCTTTTATTTCATTATGGCTTGGGGAGTCCTCTGTGCTTTTGTTTTGCTTGTGACCTTTAAGCTGGATCTCAAGAAGGCTATGCTTGGTGCTTAATCCTTGTAGTTGCTCTTTTAAAATCTAGCAATAGCCTGAGTTCCCAGATGTATTTTCTTCCTTTCTTTTTTATTAATAAGATTTACCTTTTTTAAGAACAGGATTGGATTTGTGTCTTAAGAGGTTTGGGCATATGTTGATTAATTAGCTGGTAGCAACAGCTGATTTCCTTTTTTCCCCTCTTCTTCCTCCTCCTCAGCTCTTCCCCGAGGTGGGGGTGGAGGGTGAAAGGGCTTGAGGGTACCCCACAGGAAGGAATTCCCAAGTGTGCCTTCCTGGGCTCTCAAAGGGGTTCTGTACTTGGGTGGAGGCAGCATCTACCAATCCAAGGTCAGAGAACAGCTGTAACCTTGGGAGTTTAATACAAGCCTGGAGTGGCCCCCACCTTCTTCACCTGAAGTGTCAGAGTGGAGAATCAGCCTTGACAAACACCATTTAAACCTGTTGTTTAACAATCAAATTATTAAAATCATACACATAACAGTGTACACTGTTGCAGAGAATGAGGCACTGTGGGACAGTTTGGAGGGCTGTTAAGGTTGCCAAAGGTCATGCACTGTCTACACTCGCACTATGTCCCTCTGCCATTCAGGGAGGTGGTTTTATTGTGTCGCTGTGAAAAGGCACTTACATTGGCCAGAGACAAACTGAGTGTTAGACCATACATGTAGACACACACATAGACCTAACTTTGTAGTGTAGATCAAGCTTTACATACTATTAAGTTTCAGTGAGAATTAGACTCCTAAATGCTTAACTTTTGAAGAGAAGACTTAGGCCTTGCAATGTTGAGCTGAACAATGCCTAAATACCTTTAAAAATCTGTAAAAGCAACAAAGAGTCCTGTGGCACCTTATAGACTAACAGATGTATTGGAGCATGAGCTTTCATGGGTGAATACCCACTTCGTCAGACGCATACATCCGACGAAATGGGTATTCACCCGCAAAAGCTCATGCTCCAATATGTCTGTTAGTCTATAAGGTGCCACAGGATTCTTTGCTGCTTTTACAGATCCAGACTAACATGGCTACCCCTCTGACACTTTACAAATCTGGTCTTTAAGACCTCGGCCTTACTGTGGATGGCTCCACACTGACAGTCAAATAAAAGAACAAGTGTTAGTATACACAGAAAACACTGTATCATTGATTTATCACCTCAAACAGTGTTTTCAGTTATGGTCACACAGTCTCAAAAATATACAGCAGACAGAGGGGTTCTGAGCCAGTTAAAGAATGACTTCTACAAGATTTGCACTAGAAAGGCCAGACACGGTTTCATTTAGAGAGGAAATGAATAAGGAAGACATGAAGAAGTACAGCAATTACTGATATACAGAAAGTAATTTGTATCTTATTCATCTTCCCTCATAATGCAAGAGAAGGTTCAATAATATAAAAACAACAAATATAGGTTCAAATAATATAAAGACAACAAATTTTTAAAAGAACAAAAGGAAATATCTTGTAGCAGTCAGTTCCCCAAGCTGATTATGTATTGTGTATAGTATTGAGGGCAGGATTATTGATACCAACAAAACCATGCAGAATTTTTTCTTGAGAACTATGAAATAGTTGAGTAAAACCCTCTCCCTTGATGCTGAGGTGGCACTTACTATACAGCTCCTCACTCAAGGAGAGTCTCTACCTCCTGCTGGAGGATCTCCTTGGGAAAGGGTCCCTGAAGATGGGTTTTGGAGGCAGCAGAGAATGGCTACACCTCTGAGTTTCTAAGTGGATATTTGGTACCCATTTGTCCTTTGTTATAGCATTCCAGTTGTGGGCAAGGTAAGGTAGGTGGATGCCAAAAGGGGAGTATGGAAACAGATGGCGATGGCGTCACTGTTAGGTTGCATCTCTCAGGTGTCCTGTCAAAGGGAATCTTTAGAAGTGAATGAGGCTGGGTGACTGTCATTGAGGTGGATGGAGCTGCATACCTTGGCCCGCACCCTTTGATGCTTGTGTTGCGAATCATATGGTTGCTGGTGACGGAAACGCTGGGGAAGAGGCCTTGGCTTATGTATGCCTGTTTGTGTTGCCTTCCTCTTCAGGGCCAGAATATAAATGCCCAGAGATCAGAGGGATGTCCTGGAGACATTTAATGAGTGCAAAGACTGTTTTCTCATTAAAGAGATTGGTTCTGCCAACGAGCAAGTCCTCAATGGTGCTGCTCACAGTTCAACAGGCTCTGTGATATGCCCTCAGTTTATCAATAGTCTCTTGGAGGAACCCTTTCACCTCTGCAAGTATCCAAGCAGGTTTTCAAAACAGGAGTAGGATTTATTAGTCAACTGGAACACAGCACTGGAAATCCTTAGGTTAGCCCATAGAAATAAAGGTTAACACACTAGTCAAGCCAGATCAATTCACCAGCCAAGCAGTAATGAACTCCATTTTCAGACTCTGTCTCTGATTTTCCTATTCAGTCCCAGTAGACAGCAGCCTGCCTCTTCCAAAAATCCACTCCCACCTGAAACCTTGCTGTCAAGCCAGGGGTCTCTGCTGAGCTCCCTCCTCCTCCCTCGGGGTCATTGTTTCTTAGCCGTCAATGTTCTAGTGATTGGGGGTTTTCCATTGTCTTCTCAGGTTTTCCACTGATATTGGTCTGCTAGTCTTTTTAATGACCTAGTCAGTCTGCTCAGATAGACCTGGGGTTTTTACAACATACTGCTTCCACAAACCCAATCTTCCTACCTCCACAGCATCTTAGTTGTGGGAGATCAGCAAGCAGCAACAATTTCCAAAGGGAGGCAGGCTAAGGAGCTGGTAGAGGATTGCTCAACCAATCCAATTTAGCTTTGACAGTGAAAAGGGAGTGCTGAATAATAGGTATACATTCAACATCACGTAGCCATCTCACAATTTCTGAATATCGTAAAATTCAGAGACAAGCTATTATAGAGCTCACAAGAAGTACCTGGATCCTTACCGGGACTGAAGTTTAAATGCAGTTATACATTTTCTGTTTATAATAATAAATAAAAAGTATCCATACAGAGATTAAGCACCCTGATAATTATTTCAAACTGACGAAGACAAAGCACAATAAAAATAATTCACACCTACCTAGCAGCAGCAAATCAAATACTAAGGCATCATATCAGCCTATTTAAGCAATATGTGAACTGAATTTTCTTACCCTTTGGACTTCTCGCCAACTGCAGTGAATACCTAGGAAAATCTTCAAGTTCCTTCGCCAAATCCAAGTATAAATTAACAACTCTCTATGATCAATTAGTGTAGTGTGAACACATTAGGTACACTGTCGTGTTAGAAGACTGGCAGTATAGGATTCAAATGGAACTCAAACACTAGCTTTGGCAGGAACTTGAAGTAGGATGAGGATGAAAATTCTGACTTTTTCCAGGGCTGGAGCTGCACTGCTAATATACTAGGCTGCATCTGAGATTTTAATGGTCATTGTGGAAATCTGGATGGGAGAAACACACCCTGCATCCCTACCCCCCGTTTAAGCTGTTTTAAGCAATAGTCCACAACAGCAGAGACTCACAGATAGACCAAACAATATGTAACATTTTGCCAAAGATTTTCATAATCTAGTGACTATTGAAGGTTGGACTTGAAAACTTTAATTCTTATCCCAGCAAAAGGAGCAAGTGCCAAAAGTCATGAGAGGTAACATATGTTAGTATTGTAATCTAGGTTTGTGGACTATAAAAATAAGATACTCTGGAGTCTACAGTAACTCTTTCTAACTCTGATAATCATGAAACCTTTGTAAACTCCAGGATAGACCTGAAGTTAAGCTGAGTCCAAGTTGTTCAAAGAGGGAACAGGAAGCCTGAAACATAGGTTAACCCTTGGCAAAACTGAGCTCTGGTGAGCTAGTCTTTCAAGTAGGTGGGTTCTTGAAGACATTGACAATGGAACTTAATAGCAAGTGATGCCAGACTCTAAGTCAACAGCTGGAGAGTCACTACTAACCCAAACAGAAGCAGTTTATACTGGGAACGGTCATTGTTCAACCTGAACTAAAAGCACATACTTGTGGCATGGTGGAGAAATGTGAAACCTCCCCAAGTTTGAGAGTTCTGAATCTATCCTGACAAACAAGGAAAAGATTATAGCTGTTACTTTGAAAAAAGTTGCTGAGCTCTCACTGCACTAAAATTGGTTGATGCTTCTTCCTTTTTGTGCATAAGGGGGAAAAAACCTATTCTTGTGAAGCTCTCCAAAACCTAGTTCTATTGTTCCTAATTGAAGGAGGAATACTCTTCCTCAGTTTGAGAGTCATCCTTAAAATGGACAGGAAAACAGAAGGGTGATGAAGCAGCATAGATTCAAATTGGAAAGGACTGCCAACTCTAGCATCTGTAACACTAAGTGTAGACATGATCATATACCAAATCTGGAGAGGGAAGCAAAGCAGTCCCCTAAGAGATGGAACATGGAGGCCAAACTAGAATCAAGGAGCAATACCAAGCTCCCTCTCAACATACCTAAGTTATTGCTTTGATAGAAGCTGTGGCTGGAACCAAGGCAGTTGAAGAGAGTACTGATGAGGATATGATTTCATTGCTGGATCACTGGGACTGTTTTACAATGCTCTTTGCATTTGATACCCCAAGAAAGCCAGTTGGGGTGACTAAGAAGGGTATCTGAAGTACTGTCCCATCCTAAAGGAAGAAAATCTTTAATTGGGGAGGGGGGGGGGGAAGGGAGAGATAGGCTGGGTATTAAGCTACAGTCCCAGTCACCTTGTAGTTTCCCAGAGTATTGTTCTGTCAACAATAAAGAAGTCAAGATCATCAAACAGAAGGTTACGCAGTTTATTCTGAACCTCTTATAGTAAACTGAAGATTTTAAGTGGTGACAGTGATGAGACATTCTTTCTGGTGCGATCACAAGCCCCCTGTTCAGATATGTGAAGAGATTCCAGCGCTGAAAATAGAATTTTATTTTTCAGCATGGACTATAGAAGTACTGCCCAGAGATTTTTGAGGACCCATTTTGGTCTAGTGGAAGTTCAGTTTGGAGCCTCTTCATATTTTCTGAGACTTGACTAGAGGACAAGCTAATGGACATCCCTTGAAGGAATGGCCTTGTCCCCAGTGGTGTATATGCTAGTCAGGAATATTTCTGGCTACATGAGGCATACCTCTTAAAACTGCATTTCTTTTCAGAGTCTGCCATCCAGAGACCTGAAAAGACAGAAAAATAATCTGAACGTTAAACACTAGAGCGGCCAGAAATCCAACCACTCCTAATAAAAAGATTTAACCGACCAATTCACCTAATACTAATCTAAATTTGCTCATCTAACATTCAGCAGCAAAATTTATTACTTTCTGTAGAGGAAAGAAAAAGGAAGGAAAACCCTGCCATAGCTAGTAGAAAAAGGAATTCCAGGAAGCTCTCATATGATGTCTCTTAACATGGCTCATCATATCATGGGAAATTACTTAAAACTCAAGTGTTTCTGTCACCATGTGGTGGCCAGAAAGAATGATATCCACTTATCTGCACAAATAAGACAATGACAAAAAACTCAGCAGGCCCACAAATTACATGCTTAATTTCCCATCTGAGGTCAAAAGATTTTGGACAGGAGCCAGTTTAACCACCACCAAAGTGAATTTCAGTATTTCAATTTTCAAGCTTATTTTTAAAAGCTTAGGCTCTGTCTACACTACAGATCTTACAGCAGCGATGCCGCTGTAAGGACTCCTGTATAGCTGCTGTATGCCGACAGGACAGAGCTTTCCTGTTGGCATAAGTAAACCATCCCCAATGAGTGGTGGTAGTGCTGTCCACACCGGCACGTCTGTCGGTGAAACTTATGTTGGTCAAGGGTGTGTTTTTTCATGCCCGACTGACAAAAGTGCTCGTGTAGATATAGCCTTATCTGCTATCTATTTCTATTAGATAGTTTCATTTTGGAAATATTTGTGCAAACTCCCTATTCCATTTATACACACACACACACCCCTGAACACTTTTACAATTTAAGTGTCATAAAAGGAAATTGTTGTCTCCATTATTTTCAGCAAGGGGATAAAGTCATCGTATGTTAATGGTTTTAGTTTGACAAAAGAAAGAAGTTTTTTATTACGCTAACTTCACACTAGAAATACTCAGGTATTATAAAGACAAACAGTGAGAACTCCCTCTTCAGTCTCTTTCCTTAGGTTATGTCTACACTTAAAATGCTACGGTGTCTGCTCTAGCACCTCAGTATGGATACTTACTACAGGAACAGGAGGGGTTCTCCCATCGCTATAGTAAATCCACTTCCCCGAGAAGCACGGAGCTAGATTAACAGAAGAATTCTTCTGTTGACCTAGTGCTGTCTACACAGAGACTTGGGTTGGCTAAGCTACGTTGCTCAGGGGTGTGGATTTTTCACACCCTGAGCGATGAAGGCGGGTCGATCTAATTTTTAGTGTAGACCAGCCCTTAGAAACTGAAGAAATAGCAAACAGTAAGATACAATTCACAACCACCCTTGTATTAGACCAAAATTGGGATATAATGCAACAGAAAAATCTACCGGCAACCCCTGTGGGAGCATTTCTGCTGACTGCATTCAGAGAGGAATTCACCATTGCTGTACTAAAAGCAGTTTAGATTCTTTGGAGTGACATGAGATGTCCCTGTGCTGAAATGGACAACTCGGGCTTTTAAACTGAGGGAGTTCCTGGACACATCTGTATATAAGAGTAGGAAACCCAAGAGCAAGATTCTAACAGGTATCATTTGATACCCCAGCAAAAAAAAAACCCAAACCACCAACATTAATGCTGGCAATAACATTACAATATTGTGACTATAAAAATTGGGCCAATTTTACAAATAGAGCATTTTCGAAGTGTTTTGTGTCTCTTAAGAATACACCACTTATCTCTTTGCAACCCAAGCCTAATTCAAGTGTATGTAAGGGATCACTAACATTCTCTCCCTTACTGCTTCCCAGCTGCCTGGAAGGGATGTATAGCTCCCCTGTGGTACTCACCGCTCACATGACCCAGGGGAGAAGAGTGTGTGACTTTCCTATATTACGTTTTTGGGTTTTGGTTTTGTTTTGATGGGTGGCACATTCCAGTTCTCTGCTATTGAGGCAAAGTCAGGGTTGATCATAAGCATGCCTTTGAACTTTCCAATACACATGTATCTGACAGGGCTCAGCGTTGGAATGTGCACCTAAGTGATGTGAAAGTGAGAGAGTGCATACACACACCCTGGGGAAAGCTGACAGCAGCTCTCCCTGTTGCTGCCTGCTCTTTCACTAGTAGCAGCAGATGGGTAGTTCCACACTTAGTATTGTTAAATATTTAGGCAAAAGTAGCGTTCAGAGACATCCTGAAGGATCAGGTGCCCTCATTATGCTCAGTGCCATATGAGAGAATAGAATACCCTATGACTAGGACTAATCTTCATGATCAAAGCATTTAACAGGGCCTGGTGGCATAGGACCTTCATGCTTTGGACATGACTCGTCAGTGATGTGCCTGGTCTACGCTTAAAACTTACACTGGCATAGCTATGACTATTAGGAGTGCAATATTTTTACCAACACAGCTACGCTAGTATAAGCCCTGGTATAGATATGCTTTTGTGGCTGGTATAAAGTACTTTTGCTGGTATGTCTTATGTTTCTCATTGAACTGTTGTAAGTTATGACAGCAGAAGCAATTTTATGCCAGTATAAGCTACAGCTACACTAGGAGGGTTTGCCAGTACAATTACACTGGTATGGCACTACCAGAAAAACCTTTCTAGTGTAGACGAGGCTGTGGAGAGAGAAGAGTGAAATTGATCACTATTAAGACTGGCTGCTGGTGGCCAGGCAAGTGTGTTTTTGAACTTAAAATACGAACATTGTGACTTGGTCCTAAAAATGTAAGTCAAACAAAATCCATATTAGTAGAGTTCACAGCCTTCTCAAGGGCTGGCACAGGACTGGGCTGAATTCCCATAGGAACTATGAACCACCAAAAAAAAAAAAAAAAAAAAAAGTCATCACCTCACTTTCCATTTGCTAAGCATACTATGACCTTGCTTTTACCAATATAAATACACTGCAGTATACAGTTTGTACATATTCTCCTCTTGGAGAGAGGGTAAGGGGAAAGAGTGAACCACATGTGACAGATGTTCGTCACACAGCTCAGTGAACTACTGGAAGGTGTTCAGATATTGTAGTGATGAGGAGATTATTCTATAAAAAAGTTTTGACACTGTAAAGTATGTATGTTCTATTTCACAACTGTTGGCATTAAAAGAAAGTGAAAATTCTAGCTTCAAGAACAATCACCACATTACACATTCCCATGAGTCAGCCAAACATCTTGGAAAGTGTGGAGGGTTTGATCAGGATAATAAATCCTGCCTAACACATACTTACCTGACCTGTATCCCTATCTGACATCTTGTTTCTGCTTGGCTACACCGATTAGATGAACCGAAGTGGCCAAACCTAGGTGAAGGTTAATTAAGCTTTAGAGACAGACATTGCCTGCCCTGGCGACCAGCTTTATAACTCCTATTGGCTACCAACAGTTTTCAGTCCAAAAAGCTCTCTTCAGACTTTACAGCTCTTTTCAACTGGTTCAATAATTACCAGCTTATGCCAGCTAGACAGGAGATGCCTGCAAAATTCTGATTCCAGTAAGAACAGCCTATCCTGAATCCTCTCTCACTATAAACATACTTATCAGTTTAGCTGAAGTGTAATATCACTGCTCAAGAGATCATAATCAATACTTAAAGCATGATGTAATTGGAAGGCAGTATTGCATTGTCATGAGGTCACAGACATGAAGTATAAAAACCAAGAACCTTAACCTCATTTCAATCAACAGGACTGCAGTATACAAGTGAACAAGACAATGACATCATGACTGACCAAGTTAAACCACCACAATACTACCACTCTCTATTTTTCAGTCTTGAAACCAAAGTTCATATCAAAATGGTATGTCCTGTTCTACCAACACTCTTTAAAAAGCCGCACATAGCACACACACATACCCCTTGACATGTTGGAGACATTTTGATAGTATTTATATCTATTTTGTGTAATTTTCTTCCTTTGGACACTGTCATTTACGGTTAAAAACAGATTTAAACCCACACTGTAAAGGATGAACGAAACAGGTTGTGCATCATCAGGTCAAGCCATGCTCCACTTCCTCACTCTGCTAAGTACTGAAGGAATTTCATAGGACAGTCTCGCACTCAGCTGCTACAGGCCAAAAATCAAGGAGTAATTTAATGAATGATACTGCCACCAGATAAATGCTAATACTTAGCACCTCTGCAAAACCTTTCCATCCAAGTATATCAACATGCATTGCAATCACCAGTTGACCTTCAGTACATCTGGGGATATCATCCCCTATTTTGTTGATCAACACTTCCTATACAGCAGGGTGGACCAATTTTAATCAGAGTGATTTAAATCACTTATTTTAAAATCAAGATTTCAATCACTGGGCAGGAAACCTTTAATGATCGTATTTATATTTTTTAGTTAATTTTCTTAAAGGTTGATTTCATTGGTTGGTAACCATTAAAACATGTGATTTGTAACTAATTATTCCCTTTACACTAAATGTGGTGCTTCTTCTTGCTAATGGGGAGGACACACGATATCTATACATGTTTATTTAAGCAGTTATATAGCTTAATTTACGTTCATTCAGATCCTTAATTCTACATTTCTTTTTATCATGTTAGAAAATTGTGACTGACTTTTTTTTTCCTAAATGGGTTTTGTGTGTGTTTCTGTGATTTCTGTCAAGTTCTAGTTGGATGGAAATTCAAATTCAATTAAAATACATAAAAAAGCATTTTTCGTTAAATAAAACTATGTTAAATGTACTAGATATACAAGACAAGTTTAGTAAGACATGTTTTGTTAAAACTAACTGATTGGTTAGACAACATAATTATTCATCTGGAGTTAGAGAACTGAACTGATTGTTTCTGGTCACCATGTCCTTCAAGATTTTAGATCTAGTAGATCTCTGTGACATTCTATATCTTGGGGGAGCACCCTGTAACCCCCATATTCCTTATTTATATATAATTGTGATCTTGCATATATAGCAGACCATGTAAGGTATCAGGGGAAAGGTTATGATCTGGTGAAAGTCACTGTTCTATGTAAATATATATATATTATTAGTACATATGAAGTTATGAGATTATGGTGTTTGGCTGTCAGTAAAACCCACTGTAAACTGGGGAATTGGCCAGATATTAGCTCCCCAGAGACAACAGTAAGGAAAGTAACCAATGCCCGGGTGGGTGTGAAACAACCATCAACAGCCATTGTCCAACAAGGAAGTTACAATTCAGTGACTTACCTGCATAACAAGGCCACACCAAGGGAATTGCTCAACCTTGCCTGGGGACTAAGCAATGCCTACCAGACTAAGCAATGCCTGGACTTGTGTTCTCCAAGCACATGGACTAAGGGTATAAAACAGAACGAGGGTCACATGCTTGGACTTTTCTTCCTCTCCCACCTATGCTGCAAGCAACAAGGACACTCAGGAGACTGAAGACTCCAATAGAGGAGACTGGCCCAGGTTTCAAGAGTGAAACTTGTGTACTATGAACTGCAATACCCAGAGGAGTGAGAAAACTGCTTAATTTAGATGTTGCCCAGTCTAATAGGGTTGAGAGTTTAGACTGTGTGCTTATGTTTTATTTTGCTTTGGTAACCACTCTGACTTTTTGCCTATCACTTAAAAACTATCTTTTGTAGTCAGTAAATTTGTTTAACTGTTTATCTTTACCAGTGAGTTTGCCTGAAGTGTTTGGTAAATGTGCTTGGGTTTACAAAGGCTGCTGTATGTCCACTTTCCACTGATGAAGTGGCGAACCAATTAATAAACTTGCATTGCTCAAAGTGTCTCAAGCAGTGCAAGATGGTATATTCCTGAGGTACAAGGCTGGGAGCTGGGAGGGATCTGGCTGGTGCCTTGCTCTGTGTGATTTATAGAACTAGAAGGGACCTCGCAAGGTCATCTAGTCCAGTCCCCTGCACTCGAGGCAGGACTCAGTATTATCTAGACCATCCCTGACAGGTGTTTGTCATGAGTGCTTTGGGAGTATTTACACAATCTAGCTGGGTGCAGGGCTCCACATGCGATTGTACTGAGTGATAACAGCACCTGAAGGAATTTGCTGCCTGTCACTAGCAAAGCATTGTGAGAGGCAGCCCAGCCTGGAGAGTTAAGGGGGCACAGAGGTCCCATAGTCCCAGGCTGCAGCCTGGGGATCCCATCACAATCTCATCCTCTCACCTTTAATTTTTATTCATGCTTTCCTGCTTTAATTCCCAATTGGTTTATCATCTTTGAATGACAGAGTCACTGAATTTAACTAGCTGAATAAAATGAAATGAAGAAAAGTATCCTCTGTGCACCTGGAGAATAGGCTACTGCTGTCAAAAGCTAGGTTGGCATTTCAACCAGCTCTGGCTTTAGGAGCTTAGCCAGTGGCTTCAACTAGTCTAGTGGTCTGACTTTTTTAAAAAGTGATAGCAAATATGTACCGATTAATATTTATTTAATTTAAATTATTTCAATAGACTAAGGTTAGGCCTGAACACAAATTGTCAATTTCAAGATTAATTTTAAATATTTTAAAGAGATCGCTCATTTAAAATTTTAAAAAATCTGATTTAAATAAAAAAACACTTTTTTTTAAGAAAGTAATTGATTTTATCCACACTGCTACAGGTATCTAAAGTAATGTGGAGAACAAAAGGACAATCTATTAGATACAACATAAGAGACTGAAGGAAGAAAGGAGATGGGAAAGCAGAAGTTTATGAGGTGCTTTGGTTTAAAAACAAGTTGTTTGTTTTCAGGAGTTTTTGTATTGTTGGTTTTAATGGTTTTGGCCACAAACCTGCTAAACAATTAGCCAACCATTTAATAGAGAATAATAAGTTCAAATATGGCTCCAGCTATAGATTTTCGCAAAAATATTTACCAAATGTAAGAGTAAAAATAAAAAAGTTTCATGAAATGTTTTACAGTCCTAGTAGAAAAAGGTTAAACAAATTTCTTCCTGCAGCATTTGCAACTTAAATAATGATAGCATTGTGCTACCAAGAGTAAAACTATCTAGAAACAAGTGAATAATTTTCATTGTCCATGTGGAATGAAATGCAAGAAGTAAATTCACTTAAAGAGCAAAAAGTGAATTTGATATTTAAAATTCTGTTTTAGGAAGTCAAGTTATTAGCAGCACGGGCATGGTCATTTGTTAAATTATCTGACAATGCGACCAGTGTAATTCTGCATAAAAAGTTGTTGGGTATGATGTGCAAGCTTCATATATATGTATAGAAATATATATTATGCTAGCCATATTTTTTAAATTCTCCAAAATTTAAGTAGTACTCTTTTCCTCTTCACAGAAAAATAATAGCTCCAGTAGAGGGCACCAAACCACCAACTTTAAAAAGCAAGCACATAAGCTAATAGATTCATTTTCTGCAGGTCTGGGGAAAGAAGAGACTGAAAGCCCAGTCATGCAAGCCTGCATGAATGCTCTTCTAATGCAGTCAAAACCAGCTTCATACCAGGGGCCTGAACCTCAGAGGTGCCAAAACACAATAGCAGCATACACCTTTTAAAAGACGGACGCTGTGCTGTATTTTGACAGTACATGAAACAATTAACCCAATCAAAATCCTCAGTAATCAGAGCTATAAACACTTTCTATACCAAACAAAGTTGTAAGGAATCCATTTCAATTCCAAGCCCATTGAATTCCAGTTGATTAACTGGTTGTGATTTCTGACACAGAAACAAGCATTATCATAAGCAGTTCAGTTCTCACCCGTTCTTGGGAAGATCAGTATTTTAACCATTTTCAAGATTGAAAAATCTGAGCTACTCTCATTTCTATGCCACAGTAACAGTCCACCATCTGTTTTGTTTGTCAGAGTACCTCCCTCCTTCCTGAGCACTGGTTGGCTAAATAATTAAGCTAAAAAGCTTATCATATAACGATTGGTCCTCAGGTGAGTATTAAGTGATCTGAGGTTAAAAGAGTAATAGATACCTTACTTTAACACAACCCATTTCAAAGCAGATCCACCCGTCTTCTCTGGCTCATTTATGTCAGGCCAAGACTGAAAGGACAACAGGATATAGGTCACTGAATGCAGCCCTAAAACATTCAGTAGAGCCCTCTCTCTCTCTCTCTCTCACTAGACTCTTCAAGTGTTTGAGGGCAGTCTTTGGGGCAGGAACTGTCTTCTTATCTGTGTTTCCCCAGCAAAATAGGTCCCTGTGACTTCAGGCACCATCATAATACAAGTATTTACTCTCTACCACTTTGAGCCTCATGCTCTACAATACAGGAAGTGTGTTAGTGTCAAGTACAGGCGAGTGGGTACATACTTCACTGACAAGTCAGAGGACAGCAGAAATGAGGAAACACACACCAGGACACTCTAGCCTTATTTTAAAGAGGTTTCTTCTAAAGTAAAATAAATGGTCTGGAGGCTCTCACATACTAGACTTAAGAGAATAGTTTGGGTGTTTCTGAACAGGATCAAGGTGCTCCTCCACCAAGATTTAAAATAAATGTTCATTCTATAAAATCCTCTTAATTGAGACATCTGTTACATATCTTCTCCCAATTAAGAGAAGATGCCATTTTTATAAAACTGAAAATCCTTAAAATATACTAATTAATAACAAACACAAGACAATCAATTTTAATTCATTACATCAGAAAATCTAATAGCTCCCTGCAAAAAAGAAAAACCTTCACGAAAACCTAACGAATACACCTGATAATAAGCATGGAGAATTCCTTTAATAAAGGATTTTTCTGGAAAGTTTAAGGGAAGTCAGCCATGGATTTAAAAGTGGTGATTGGAGTTAATGGTCTGCATTTACAGCCACAACTGAACCTTAAGCTATCAGAAAGCTGGAGTTTAGACTGTATACTTACTGAACAAGTCCCTATTTAGAACTTTAGGGTATGACTACACTGCCATTAAAAAACCATGCCACCATGTCTCAGAGCCCAGGTCAGCTGACTGGGGCTCACAGGGCTATAAATCTACAGTGTAGATGTTTGAGATCAGGCTAGACCCCAGGCTCCAAGACCTTGCAAGGACGGGAGGGTCTCTGAGCCTGGGGTCCAGCCTGACCCTGAACAGCTACACTGCAATTTCATAGCCCCGCAGCCCCAGCCTGAGTCAGCTGACCCAGGCCAGCCACCAGTCGCAGATCTTTCATTGCTGTGTAAACATACCTTTAGCTAGTACTATTTCAATTAAGCAGAAATAATTGTTCATTAACACCAAGCTAAACTGATTCCCCTGAAATGTCTCAGGGATAGCCTGTCATCTGTACAGTAATGTGAATAAAGTCCAACAAGCTATACTCTAAAAAGATGAATAAACTTACCCCAGTTTCTCCAGTATTTGAGTTTCCATCCAATTTAAGCCCCGGGTCTCCTCATCTGAACAAATTTACAAATAGTATTCCAGAATCAGTCTTAAGTTCTCTTCACTAAAAGGGAAAAGAGAACAGGAGATGATGCTCAAAACTGTTTAGATCTCCACATACAACCCTTAATATCAACATACATCTCTTACCACGGCATAGAAGGGCAGGAAAGTGAAGTCCCAGGCCCACTCTGAACACTTTAATTAATGTGCTTTCACATGTGCATAAAGAGAGAAGAAATATTTTTCAAGTGTGGCCGAAACTTTAAGAACATTCTCCCATAAAACACAATTAATTTTGAATCTGGTGCAAAAGCAGACCACACTTGTTGCCTGAAGAAGCGTGTTTAAAACTAGAACAAAGATGCTTTTCACAATTACTTTAGGGAGGACTTAAGTGCCTGAGGCAGATTATTGATTTCTTCCTAGTACTGTGTATTAGATGAATTTCACACCTTAAGTGCACTCTATTAACATAAACATACTTTGTCTATTTCCTAATGAGACCAGAAATAACTTGCATAGCAGCACAACTCTTAACATACACTTAAGAGGCACGCGGAAGATGGGAATATGAAAACATCTGGAAAATAAATTTGTATTCAAAGCTTTGGACCTTGAGTATTCTTCACTCTTGGGACTCTCTCAGTTCTTCACTCAATATTGCAGGATTTTTTAAGAGACACCATCATTAACTTACATACCATTTCTTGTTTGATGGACAGCAAAATAAAATCATTAAGATAATAGGTAGAAACTTTTCACTATATCTCAACAGCACTACTGTTACACAATGGTTGGCCAAGGTTTTAGAAAACTGGTAAAGTTAGGCTCGTAGGCTAGTATTTTTAAGGGGCCTCAGGAAGTTGGGTGCCTAAGCTCCTTTGAATATCCCAAGCAAGAGCCCATAATTAGACAGCTCATAAGTGGCCTGATTTGTTATGGGTGCTGAGAATCCAACAGCTCTTGTTAACTTCAATAAATTTTGTAGTAAAATGGTTGATAAGTAGTCACTGCCATGTAACTAGGTCTTAATATGGCTTCCTGAGTAACTGCTTCTAGCCCAATTTGAAATATTGGCAATACACCTCTACCTCGATATAATGTGACCCGATATAACACGAATTCGGATATAACGCAGTTAAGTAGTGCTCCAGGGGCCGGGGCTGCACAGTCCGGTGGATCAAAGCAAGTTTGATATAACATGGTTTCACCTATAACGCGGTAAGATTTTTTTGGCTCCCGAGGACAGTGTTACATCAAGATAGAGGTGTATTTACTATTTTAGACAAGTTAAAACATCCAACTTACATAAGAACATAAGAATTTCCATACTGGGCCAGACCAAAGGTCCATCTAGCCCAGTACCCTGTCTTCTGGCCAATGCCAGGTGCTTCAGAGGGAATGAACAGCACAGGCAATCATCAAGTGATCCATCCCCTGTAGCATATTCTCAGCTTCTGGCAGAGGCTAGGGACACTTTAGAGCATGGTTCTGCATCCCTGCCCATCCTGGCTAATAGCCACTGATGGACCTATCCTCCGTGAGTTCATCTAGCACACTTAATGCTACTCTATGTTCTGTTGCCAATTCAGAAACAGTCAAACATCAGAAACCTCAGGGAGGTATATTTTTATTGGGTTCTTCAAACAGCTGACTCAATGTAACTTTTATTAAGTAAAAGAAAATATGTATAAACAGGCCTGATCTTCAGCCACAGGCTATTTGCAATGGTTAAGGTATTAAACCCTTAAACATAGGTTAAATAAATAAAATAAAAATAAAACAAAAACAAAAAACTGAGAAGACCTTAGTAGTAACATCAGCAGTCAGGTAAGACAAAAAGAACAAACAGATGGTAGAGCACATTACTTCTGTGTAAATCTTCTGAGAGACTCACTGTATGATCAGATACAAATTTAATATAATCTAAGTCAACACCAGGTTTTACTCAATACTGTGACTTAGCACGCTCAAGGGGCCAGATCTAGTGCAGGCTGCATTTATATCTACTTTGAATACACTTTTCTGATTCTTAGGTTAAGGGGATATTTTAGTTTACTCCTGTGATCCTGGCAGTTAAGACTGTTTAAAAAAAGTCATAATTAGGTATACTGACGTTCAACATGACAGAGAAATAAAAGTGACATGGTGATGAACAAATAAGAAACAGTCACGACAGAACACGGATGGACTGGATAAGTTTTGCAGTGTATTACCTACAAAGAATTTATTTGTAGATTGAGAAAAGACAAAATTCCAATTCTTGGCTAGACACTTGACCTAAGTACTTCTGATGTCTTCACCACAAAATATGTTGTGTTAGCTATCAACATTTATAAAACACACTCTTTTTTCCCCACTGAGGATATAGCCTTAAATGCCACAGTTACAGACACTATTAAACTGAGCAAAAAACTCACAATAAGGCACTCTATTAGGAAACTGCATCTTTAACGTATGTGTGTTTTAAAGCAACAGCAACTATGGTGACATAACACTTCTAATAATTCCTCTGACCAATCTGCAGCGGGGAGAAATATCTATTTCCTCCATGCACTGCAGCAAGAGCTTGAAACTTGCTGGCAACATAAAACCAATCCAGCTTTGGGCAAGTTCTGGAGCTAAATTAAGATGGTCAAATCACTGGTGGAAAATTACCAGTACAGCTTACTCCCACTTTGCTGCCAAAAACCTCTATAATTCTGTCAACACTGTGGCTTATTCCAGCCAAACCACAGCTCCAAATAAGAAAAAAAATGTGTAACTGATTTATCAAAATAGGCTTTGTACTAAGCTAAGGTGCAGTAGACTAGGAACCTGGAAATCATGCGTTCAAATTCAACATTTACCGACTTGTGATTGTCCTATCTACTTCACTACTAATTGAACAAGGCCTCCTATCCCACTGAGAGGTTATACAGCTGGGAATAGAACAGCTCTTTAATATGACAGACCTAAGTCCCAGTCATTTCAGATACAATGGGTATTGCTATTGCAAGCCTCCCAGCCCACATTGACAGAGTCTGTGTAGCACAGCTCATTCTAGTGCTCTAAAAATAACTGTAGAGTCAGCACTTTGAAGTTGCAGCTCAAGCTCTGAAACCCAGAGTAGGGTGGGCTTCAGCATCTGGAGCACAACTTCAGAGCTCTGTCTAGAGAGCTATTATCAGAGCACTAGCACAAGCCCCTCTAGTCCGAGTCTGCCAACCTGAGCTGGGAGGCTCACTCCCGCTCACTCCAGAACGCTGCGTAGACATACCTAATGTCTCTATAAAAAAAGTTGGCCCAACTTTAATTATTGGCTATGCTGTTTAAAATGGGGCTATTCAGGCACATAAAACCTACTGTAATGGAGTATTATGCAGCAGCATCTCCTAGTGGGTGATGCACAAATGGTAACAGGTTACTCTTTCTGACAACGTTTGTAATTAATATCTTAGCACAGGTGCTAGTAATCTGTGCTGTAATGTTGGAGAGTTATTTGCACATAATTCTATTTGTTTTACCTTTAAAAAAAAAACTAGTAAATTACATAAAGAAAGTGACAAAAAAAGTTAAGGATAGAAAAATCAGATAGGTTAGGACAACTAGAATAAAGCTTACTTGTTTAACTTCAATTCACTAACCACCAGCCCCCTACCACTTGCTATGAATGATGAGAGTCTGTAATTACATGAGCACATACTATTTTTTCCACAGGACCCCGGCTTCATTCAGTGGATAGGATGGATGGTGCTCAGGGAATAAATCAGGGTTGTGTAGGGAATCAGGCTGTCGTCTGTTGAACTTCTGTCTCATTTGTTGTAGAAGTTGAAACGTGTGTAGCAAATGAGACAGGGGACTGCAGAAAGAGAAAGGATGGTCATAGTGTTAAAGAAGTTGAATACCTACTCCTGGGGAATTCTGCACCAAAAAATTAAAAATTCTGTACTGTAGTGGGGCGGCTGCCCCACTCCCGGAGAGTGTAGGCTGCAGCAGGCCAGTGCGCCTGTGCAAACAGGCTGCCAGTTAGAAAAGAGCTTGTTGGGAGCCAATTGGGGCCAAGATTGGAGAAAGCCAATCAGGGCCAGGCTCAGCCCTATAAAAAGGCTGCTCAGGAAAGGGAGAGTCAGTCTGTCCCAGACCTTTGACAGGGGAAGGTCTGTCTCCAGAGCTGGGAGACTAGCACCGTGGACAGAGCAGTGCTGGCCAGGCTCGGGGAGCAGAAGGGAGCTCTAGCCCGTAGCCTGCAGGCCTTGAAGGGAAGGGCCTCGCAGGTGCAAGGGGCCGTAGGGGAGGGTCCTGGAGGGTCCCTGGGCTGGGACACAGAGTAGAGGGCGGGCCTTGCAGTACACCCCACCATCCGCCATGGGAAACGGCCATCACAGACTACGCCAGATCCCTGACAAGAGGGATTAGACTTTGGGGATGTGGTTGGACATGGTGGCGGGGGCAGAAGGAAGACTGCTGATCAACACAAACACACACACACACACACCTGGAAGGGGTGAGGATGGACAAAGGGGCACTGCCGGAGGACAGTGGTCCGGAAGAGGGTGACGCGAACTCAGATGCCAACCAAGGGCAAGACAATGGGCAGGCCACCACCAAGAGAGGGCGCTCCACCTGACTGAGCTAATTCCCAGAGACAACCAGTAGGAGGCACTGCGGTGGCGAGTCCCAACCTGGTCACATGCACCAAAAAATTAAAAATTTCTGTGTCCGATACTTTAAAATTCTACAAAATTCTGAATATTTTAGTTGTCAAAATAACACAATTTAATCACTCTGGTTTCAATTATTCTGGTAATTTATTTAAACTGCACCTCTATCCTGATATAACATGGCCCTCCGGGGCCCTCAAAAAATAAAAAATAAAAAATAAAGACACTTACTGCACTATAGGTGAGACCACATTATATCAAACGTGCTTTCGCCACCCTGCTCATTGTCCCCTGACCACCCCCCCTCCAGAGATTCCCACCTCTAATCACCCCCAGGACCCCACCCCCTATCCAACCCTTCTGTTCCCTGTCCCCTGACTGTCCCGACCCCTATCCACACCCCCAAGCATCCCTTCCCGCTACTCACCGGCAGTGGCGGAAAGCAAAGCAGCCCAGCCCCAGCCCACTCCACTCCGCTTCCCACCACCGCTGGGTGTGGAGAGGTTGGGGAAAGGACACCCCACGTACTCACCGGTGGTGGGAAGCAGAGCACCGCAGCCCCAGCCCACTCCGCTTTCCTTGCCCCAGCCCCAGCCGTGTCGCTGGGGGGGGGGGGAAAGGCCCTGCACTCATCGGCAGCAGCAGAAGCAGAGCAGCCCAGCCCCAGCCCACTCCACTTCGCTAGCTCCCAGCCGCGGCGCTCTGCTTCCTGCCACAGGGGTGTACGGGGGGGGGGTGGTTCTTTCCCCAACCTCCCCACACTCACTGGCAGCAGGAAGCGGAGCACCACGGCTGAGAGCTGACGCGCTGATCCTCCGGAGCGCTGCTTTACTGCATCGTATGCAAACCCGTGTTATATCGGGGTAGAGGTGTACAATACAATGGATGGAGAATGGGAAGCAGTGGAGGAAATTCCCAAACCCCCTTGCTAAATAGTGATGTAACTAGGTTTGACCCTTTATTTCTAGTTATTAGTCAACAAATATATGCAGCCATATGCTCTGTACTACATCATAGGTAACTGAAGAGCAAGTAAGGGCTGAGGAATAAGACTCACAATTTATATTGGCTACTGACCATCTCCAGAAAGGTCAGCAGCACACAGTTCATGGAGTACATTTTAATAGGAATCTTTCAGTCCAAAAATTTACACCAGTTCTAATCACGAAAGCACATAAGCCTTTATAGGGCCATACTGTGCTGCCCAGTTCAGCAGTCTGGGAGCTGACCTTGTTTGTGAAGACAGGAGAGGCTGAAGGAACTGGGATAATTTAGTCGGCAGAAAAGAAGAATGAGGGGGGATTTGATAGCTGCTTTCAACTACCTGAAAGGGGGGGTTCCATAGAGGATGGATCTAGACTGTTCTCAGTGGTACCTGATGTCAAAACAAGGAGTAATGGTCTCAAGTTGCAGTGGGGGAGGTTTAGGCTAGATATCAGGAAAAACTTTTTCACTAGGAGGATGGTGAAGCACTGGAATGGGTTACCTGGGGAGTTGGTGGAATCTCCTTCCTTAGAGGTTTTTAAGGTCAGGTTTGACAAAGCCCTGGTTGGGATGATTTAGTTGGGGTTGGTCCTGCTTTGAGCAGGGGGCTGGACTAGATACCTCATGAGGTCCCTTCCAATCCTGATATTCTATTATTCTAGCCCTCTGGCAATGTGAAGAAGCCTTAAAACTTTTACACCTGCTTTATACTCCTGGAGGAATTCACAAAGACAATGGGAACAATTCTCTAAGCAGACAGAGCAGAGGGGACAGAGCATGCCCCATGCCTACCTCCTCAGAAACACCCTGAAGCCCTGCCCCTCCACGCCGAGCGTGCTGCAGTAGAGAGAGAGAGACACAGAGACAGTGTCTCTCTCTCGCATGACTGCCCAGCCCTCTTCCCATCCCCTGCCTTGATTTACATCTCTGCCAGCTGCTCCAGGCACCCGAGCCAACCTGCCAAAATTCCACATTCACCTGAGACATTTTCAATACAGTCTTTTGAACTCAGGTCTTCCTTCAGTCACATCTCCCCACTACTGACACTACAAGCAATTCTGGCCCACAATAATACATAAACTATATGCTATACAGTCTTGCAAGAAAATTGCAGGAAATTGCCCTATCGGTCACATTAAGAATTTTGAAAAATTCATCCCTGAGGCCTCAAGTTTGGCAACCAATCATCAGGAACACGAGATTAGCAGACAAGTTTTGGTCTGAGGGCCTCAGTTCCCAGTATATGAAAGCCCTCCATATCTAGAAGTGTGCTGTCATAAACAGATAGCTAAGGGTTAATGTCTCTTTCACCTGGAGCACCTGACCAGAGGACCAATCAGGAAACCGGATTTTTTCAACTTTGGGTGGAGGGAAGTTTGTGTCTGGGGTCTTTGTTTTCTGGCTGCCTGCTTTCTCTGAGCTTTGGAGAAGTAGTTCTGTTTTCTAATCTTCTGTTTCTAAGTGTAAGGACAAAGAGATCAGATAGTAAGTTATATGGTTTCTTTTCTTTGGTATTTGCATGAATATAAGTGCTGGAGTGCTTTGATTTGTATTCTTTTTGAATAAGGCTGTTTATTCAATATTCTTTTAAGCAATTAGCCCTGTATTGTATCACCTTAATACAGAGAGACCATTTGTATTTTTTCTTTCTTTTTTATATAAAGCTTTCTTTTAAGACCTGTTGGAGTTTTTCTTTACTTCAGGGAAATTGAGTCTGTACTCACCAGGGAATTGGTGGGAGGAAGAAATCAGGGGAGATCGGTGTGTGTTGAATTGGCTAGCCTGATTTTGCATTCCCTCTGGGGGAATAGGAAAGTCCTTTTTGTTTCCAGGATTGGGAACGGAGAGGGCAGTTTCACAGAGCTTGTGTCTGTGTATCTCTCCAGGAGCACCTGGAGGGGGGAAGGGAAAAAGGATTATTTCCCTTTGTTGTGAGACTCAAGGGATTTGGGTCTTGGGGTCCCCAGGGAAGGTTTTTCAGTGGGACCAGAGTGCCCCAAAACACTCTAATTTTTTGGGTGGTGGTAGCAGGTACCAGGTCCAAGCTGGTGACTAAGCTTGGAGGTTTTCATGCTAACCCCCATATTTTGGACGCTAAGGTCCAAATCTGGGAATAAGGTTATAACATGAAGAAAAAATACAAATGGTCTCTCTGTATTAAGGTGATACAATACAGCGCTAATTGCTTAAAAGAATATTGAATAAACAGCCTTATTCAAAAAGAATACAAATCAAAGCACTCCAGCACTTATATTCATGCAAATACCAAAGAAAAGAAACCATATAACTTACTATCTGATCTCTTTGTCCTTACACTTAGAAACAGAAGATTAGAAAACAGAACTACTTCTCCAAAGCTCAGAGGAAGCAGGCAGCCAGAAAACAAAGACCCCAGACACACAATTCCCTCCACCCAAAGTTGAAAAAATCCGGTTTCCTGATTGGTCCTCTGGTCAGGTGCTCCAGGTGAAAGAGACATTAACCCTTAGCTATCTGTTTATGACAGAGGGACACCCATGAAAAAAAACAGCATGTAACCACAGCGCTACCAATTAATTTTATGACAAGTTGCATGATATTTGATGTTTCTTAAAGCCCCAGATCCTGGAGTCCTGCAACTACATGGAGGTTTTCAGCTTTCATTTAAAGTTTCTAGCCTTCAGGTTTGCAGAGAAAAGCTTGAACACATTACCCAATTGTACCTTAAAAATTCAAAATCCAAAAATGCAAATAAGAACCAAAAACTTTTTTTCAGCCAATCTCATGATTTTTTCGAATGCTTGGTATTGGCAATACTGCAGTCATGTAGCTGAAGCCGATAATGCATAAGCAGGAAGCAAAATTATGTATAATCAAAATTATTTTGAACATTTATCTTTTCTGGGCTTTACTTTGCAAGCTTAAAAATTTTAACCTAGGTTTTCTGTACATACAGGACCTTGGTAAAAAGTGAATCAAAGTTATTGTCAAGTACCAGCTTTTCCCAATGACAAAGTAAACAAGTGCTTGGTTTATCAGTGACAGAGGAAGGCAGAAAGAGTAAATGGGAATCATAAAACACTAAGAACTGTACTCATTTACAAGTGTGCTTAAGTATAACCAATACATTATTGCATTTGATCTAGTGCAGTACTGAAGTTACAGCTTAGGGTGATAATGAACATTAACACGAAAGGAAGTCTTAGGTTGCTTATACCTGAATTTGTGACAACCATGCAGTAGGCTGCAGAATCATGAAATCTGTGATAAGGCCTTCAATCTGAGGCTCTCAAAGCACCTTACAAACATAAAAAAACCTATTACATCACCCATAAGATAGGCTAGTATTACTCCTATTTTAAAGGTGATACAAAGCAACTTGCTCTAGGTTACACAGAAAATCTGTGGCAAATCCAGGAGTAAGAGGCATGTCTCCTGTCTCCCTGTTCTGTATCTTCAGTTCAAGACCATCCTGCCTTCTCATGGAATCAACTATAGATTGACATATGAAAGCATACTATTTCATATCTTTGACCTTCTCAGTTGCACAAAGCCCACTAAACCACTCAAAGCAGGGCTATTTCTAACTCCAAATTTAGGAGGAATTTGCCAATAGTCCTTTTTCTTTAAAGTGTTTACCATAAAAGTGATGTCTTTCACAAATATGGGTCAAAAATAAAAAAAAACCCTTAAAAATCAGATAGGTTTTTCAAAAAAACCTAAGGGAGTTCTGGCACCTTACTATATCAAATTTCAATGGGATTTTGGTATTAAATCCCTTAGGCTCCTTTGGAAATCTCAGCCTACACAGAGGTCACAGGTCTGTTGGCCAAGATTTATCTTATTCAATCCTGCACCAGTGACCAATTTAAGATCTATTACCTCAACATCTAGAAACATTCATCACTGGAGACCCGAGTTTCATAGCTTTCCAGTTAAATACAGCACTGACCTCCAGCTCCGGTAAGCCACTAGACATCAGACCTTAGGACCATGCAATCTTGGATGGGGGCAGAGAGAGGGGTATTTTAGGAGGGTCTTCTAAATCTATTTAAAGTCTATACTGCTACTAAGTTCATTCTCCCTCTGCCTTTATAGTTATGTTCATAGTATTAGAGCCATCTGGCTCTTCAGGAAGATGGAGGTTAAGAGTAGCTTTAAAAAAAAAAAAAAAAAACACTCCACAAAACTTAAGTGAAACATGACTTCACAGCCTGATGGTTTAAAAGTTGCATAGTCTTTTGGAATGACCGTATTTCATTTCTGCCCATTTGATTCTGAACTTAGGTGGAACAAGCGGAAGGTGAGACAGAAGTTATTTCAGCTCCCTTCACCAAGGTAGTATGATTGTCATTTATCAGTGAGGTTGGCAACCTAAAATCTTGTTCTCTGATAACCAAATAGGAGAAGCTGCCTAATGCGATTTCGCACTGACCTCAGCAAGGTGATCACTTGCTCATTCTAATGGAGATCTCACCAGTGTCATTCATACCTTTGTCACCTTCAGACTGAATCACAGCAATTTGCTTTTGTGAATAAAGAGCCAATGTAGTTTTTATACATTTTCACAAAATGTATACTTAAATCTTAGAAATATACTTCAGCTTGCCAATATGGCATAACAGGGACCAGCAGCCTTTCAGAAGTGGTGTGCTAAGTCTTCATTTATTCACTCTGATTTAAGGTTTCACGTGCCAGTAATACACTTTAATGTTTTTAGAAGGTCTCTTTCTATAAGTCTATAATATATAACTAAACTATTGTTGTATGTAAAGTAAATAAGTTTTTTAAAATGTTTAAGCAGCTTCATTTAAAATTAAATTAAAATGCAGAGCGCCCCAGACTGGTGGCCAGGACCCGGGCAGGGAGAGTGCCACTGAAAATCAGCTAGCATGCCGCGTTTGTCACGTGTGCCATAGGTTGCCTACCCCTGCGATATAAACTTGTGGCTTGTGATTTTCAAGAACCATAAATTTATGTTTGTGGGTTATAACTTGACACACACAACTATAATATTTGCTGTCTAAAGTGCACTGTCAATTCTACCATGTGTGTGAACTGGCTATGACAAGTTGTCATATCTGTCCTACTCAGATCTGAACTTTAGAGTTCAGAACATGAGAAGCTAGCACGAAACCTCCAAATTTAATTACCAGCTTGGATCTGATATCGCTGCCACCAGCCAGAATTCCAGTGTCTGGCTCACTCTGGTCTCCCCAAAACCTTCCCTGGGGAACCCCAAGACTCAGACGCCCTGAGTCTCACCACCAAGGGAAATAACCCACTTCCCTTCCCCCTCTTTACCTCCTCCCAGATTTCCCCACCCTGGGTTCCCTAGGAGATTCCCTGCTTTAAGTCCTTGAAACACAAGTACCGAGAGATCAAATCTCTCTCTCCCCTCACCCAGAGGGTATGCAAAGTCAGGCTTTGTAAATCCAACACAAAGAGATGTTCCACCTCCCTTCGTTTCTTAGCCTTAACCAGTGAAAAACACTTAAATAGGTCTGAAAAAGAAAGCTTTATATAAAAGGAAAGAAAAAGACATAAAATGGTCTCTGTATCAAGGTGACAATATACAGGGTCAATTGCTTAACAGAAAAAATGAATAAACAGCCTTATCCAAAAAGAATACAATTTAACACATTCCAGCAACTACACACATGTAAATACAAAAAAACAATATAAACCTATTGTCTTACTATCCTTGTACTTACAACTTGGAAACAGAAGATTAGAAAGCCTGGAGATAGAAAGATCACTCTCAGAGCCGAGAGGGTCACCGAACCAAGACAAAGAACAAAGAACTCACACCCAAAACTTCCCTCCACCCAGATTTGAAAAAGTCTTGTTTCCTGATTGGTCCTCTGGTCAGGTGTTTCAGGTCACTTTTTGTTAACCCTTTACAGGTAAAATAACATTAACTCTTAGCTATCTGTTTATGACACAAGTTAACTCAAATACCCCAACTCTCCAAAGCAGAGTTAGAGACCACTTTTGAAGTTATGTTACTTTCCACAAGTGAAGTCAGCAGCTTTTCACAGTTTAATTGGTCAGAGTATAGCTAGCTGGTTGTAAATAAATGTATACTGTCAGTATAAAGTGGAGTCAAACTTACTTGCTTTTACAAGTTGCTTATTAGTACACAACTCCTTCACTGAAAGGCACGTTACTCAGTCTTACTACTACAGAGTCATGATCTACTTATTTCTCACTTCTCCATTCTTATTTTCATCTGTTTTATTTTTGGCAATTCTATCAGTGTTCATAGGCCCAGCCTCCTGCAAACGATTAAGAATAGTTTACAGCGCAGCATTACCCTTTCCAGACAAAAAGGCATCCCCAGACAAGTTAGTCAGTAAATCACAAAGTGCAATCAGCACCCCTTTTACAAGCTTTGTAGAACAGTAACACCTTCAAGAATTTATGCTCTAAAGAAAATAACCATACATTTTGAGAACAAGGACCAGAATTAGAACAGTTTTACTGTTCACAGGGCTCATGAGGACGGAATCATAGTCCAATCATACAAGACACTAATACAATACGCTTTGCATGATATGATGGAAAGGCCTCCAGCAGGGGACCTCAAAGGGCCTGATACAGTCTGTCACAGCCCCTTAGTCGTGTCTTTTCTAACTCAACAGTGCCAAGTTTTTTAATTTCTCTTCACATGGAAGCTGTTCCGTATGTCTAATCATTTTTCTTGTCCTTCTCTGTACCTTTTCTATTTCTAATGTATTTTCAGAGATGGGAGACCAGAACTGCATGTGGTATCCAAGGTGTGAGCAGATTTATATAGTGGCATTATATTTACTGTCTTATTATCTATCCCTTTTCTTAAGGATCCTAACATTGTTAGCTTTTTTGACTGCTGCTTCACATTGAGCAGATGTTTTCAGATAACTATTCATGATGACTTCAAGATCTTTTTCTTGAGTGCTAACAGCTAATTTAGACCCGTAATTTGTTTTGTTGAAGCTAAGGCCTCAAACCTTTCCAAATCCGTAGTAATCCTACCCAAATAAAGAACTGTCACAGGGACAATCTTTTTTTTTTCTTTTTAAATTAGCCAATCCCATTGTATTCTTCTCTAAATACAGTCTAGCTCATTAATAAGTGATCAGGCACCAGTGTTTTGGGGGGGAATATTCATTTTCATATGCTATCCCAAATTAGGTATTCTAACAAAAGTTACGGAAAGAATTTGCAATATACTAGGAGAAAACGTTACAATGAATTTTTTGTTGGGAATTTAAAGCCACAAATTACCAGGCATTAAAAAGGCATTTAGATTCAATTTAGATCACAGTCTTGTGTAAAAACATGCATCAAAAGGAGATGAAGATTCTTAACTTCCAGTTATTAAAGAATAGTTTAAAGAATCCTCATACTTACATCATGGACCTTCAAAATCATCAAGACATCAACAAAAGGCAATGCTGTGGTGACACCAACCACCACTAGCTGCTAAACGCAGAACGGTGCTGGAATTTAATTGATTGCATCTATTTTATTTGTAACTTCTCATTTTTACTGGGATGTTACAAGTTTTATTAAACAAAGCCTGAATTAGAGCATGACAGTCATTCAACTCTAACTAAACTTCAGGCTTCAACTGAAAATCTGAATATCTGTATATTTGTGCTACCGAAAGTCTCAAACAATGATCAAAGTCTTCATGTTCCTTGATCTTTTTGACCCAGGGACAACTGTCTCCTATTAGTTGGTAAATCAGAAGGTGAAAAAGGTCACTCTGTGAAATGCTCCATAAAAATCCTTGTAACTGCAAGAAAATTTCCCTCCTCAAGTTTAATATGTAGACGTTTGAGTCCAGGGATGCCTTCACTTATCCAAGAGCCTTACAGAGTTCAGTGGAAAATGAGCCCTCCATAAACTCCTTTGGTCAGCAGCTCTTGAAACCCACAGGATGGTGCCTGCAACAACATACAGAAGTACTATGCTCTCATCTTGCTACCTACTCTCCCCAGCATTTTACTCTTTCAGAGATAAACTGATTGTACAGTTTGTTGACATCATTTAACATCTATATCTAGGGGCTGGGAAAGCTGCAGTTCAGGTTTCTGTGATTTAACTATCCTGGTCCTCCAACAATGTTGTCAAACTCCAACAAAAAAGGAAGGTTAGAAGCTGATGTTCTGCTTCGTTTACTTACACAATTTTTTTTAATATGACTTTTTTTTTTAAAAAAAAAAACTCAAGATTATCTTTAATCATGAAAGTAGTAACAGGCCCCCACTAATTGATTTTCAGTTCATCTTTAAACATTCTCCACATTTAGGTCTTACAGATCACAGAATATCAGAGTTGGAAGGGACCTCAGGAGGTCATCCAGTCCAACCCCCTGATCAAAGCAGGACCAATCCTCAGCAGATTTTTATCCCAGCTCCCTAAATGGGACCTTCAAGGATTGAACTCACAACACTGGGCTTATCAGGCCAATGCTCAAACCACTGAGCTATCCCAGACATTTCCTAAACTTTAAAGAACTATGCAGCTAAAGAGGCAAACCAGATTAATTATTAGATTGTAAGCACTGAGGCAGGAACTCTCTTACTATATTAATGCACAGCTTCTAACGATGGGACTTTCTTCTCAACTGGGGCTTCTGGTACTGCTGCAGGTATAGCCAAAACAGAATTACAGAATGTGCATTTAAATGTGGTATTACACCCAAGATACAAAACTTTCTCTTTGTCCAATAGAAATTAAATTTTTCAGAGACAATAGGCAAATTGATCTGTTAACCTGCAAGTTTCTTTTCTTCACATAATTAGATCCGGAGATGCGTGACAATGAATACTTCAGCCTGTTTGCGGTTTAGGGGCGGAACCAGACCTGTCAGCCACTGGAAGCAGGAGAATGTCCCACACTCCAAAGCTCCCTCTCCAGTTGCCATCCAGCACCTCTCTTCTCCACAATAAAAGACTGAACAAACAGTGCGAACAGCTTAGATTCATCAGCAGAAAACTAGTCACTTGTTTTACCTGGCTACTGAGTAAGAAGTTTGAAAATGTATCCAGAGTAACAATTCTTCATATAAGGACTTTCTACTTTGCTGATACAGAAGGATTTTGCATTCCTAGGAAAAGAGACTAATAAAATTCAGTGAGTAACAGAATTTAGCCTATGCATAGTCTCTAATTTCCAATAAAGTTTAGAAGTAAAACTTAATTATAAGAAAGCATTTAAACACAGCCCATAAATTCAAGCTATTCATTAAACATTACCAAGTCTGCAGAGATACCGTACGGTTAGAAACTATAACATAGCTACAGGTTAATCTAGATAGAGTAGAAATTTATAATCTTAATTTACTTTGTCACTGTCATAACATTAGTGTTAACAGAATTCCCCTTTGTCAACTAAAATTAAGTTTCACAATAACAGTTTCCAAGAAATCACGGTCAATGTGAACATAAGACATTTCAATCAATTTAAACACCTTCAGTTGAAAACATATTGGTTTTACCTTCAGGTAAGTGTACAACAGGTTGCCATCTGAAGTTACTATTTATTGCACAGATAGTAAGAAAACGTTCTTATCACTATTGGTCAAATTAGAACACATAAAAGCACACACAGCACTGAGCAGTCTAGTATGATATGTAACTTTCACTAATCTGTTGGGCTTGCCTTGTTTCAAAACAGATACAGTTAAAGCAGAACCACCAGCTAGGCCCGGTCTACACAAATTTTGTCAGCATAACCCATGTATGTTAACATGCAGGGATGAAAAAAAAAAGCACACTCACATTTGTAACAAGCCTAGCCATGCAAGCAAAAGATCTCATGTAGATGCAGTTACGCTGGCAAAGAGTTATTTTGCTGGAAGAGCTGATTTTGTTCAGAGAGATAGCATAAGCTACCCTCTTGCCAGTATAAACTCCATCTCCCCTGGGAGATTTTTTCCAGTATAGCTATATGGGCAATCTCTTCCTTGTGTAGACAGTTATACTGAGAAGAGTACTTATACTGGCATAGCTTATTCCATCCAGTTATGGAAATAAACTATACTAATATAAGCACCATCATATAGGAATAAATGTGTGAATTAAAAAAACAAACAAACATGTAATGTCTCCACAACAATATCAGGGTAAGAAAAAAATAATCACACCCTAACCAAGAATGTTAATTTGTACAAAAAACTTTTTATCTTGTTTTCTGATCTCCAAGGTCTGATATACACTTAAAATTAAGACTGACATGGCTACGGCATTCATGGGCATGAAAAATCCACACATCCTGAACGCCGTAGCTCTTCCAATCCAACCCCCATTGAAGACGCAGCTAGGCCAACAGAAGAATGATTCTGTCGACCTTGCTACTATTGCTCGGGGAGGTGTATTCCTACAGTGACTGAAAAACCCTTTACAATTTAAAGGGTAGCTGCTTCTACACTATGAAATTATACTGCATAGTTATGGCACCATAGCTATGCTGCTGTAGTCCCACGGCATAGAAACGACCTAAACTACAACCCACATTTACACCCACTGCATTAAGTAAGTTGTTTTAATTCACATAACTGGCGGTTTACCTCATATTAACATCCTAGAATAAACAGGGCAACTTGTAGTTTTCACACATTAGCAGGTCAAAAAAAGACGGTTACTCACCTTTGTAACTGTTGTTCTTCGAGATTGTTGCTCATATCCATTCCAGTTAGGTGTGTGCGCGCCACGTGCATGTTCGTCGGAAGATTTTTACCCTAGCAACACTCGGTGGGTCAGCTTGGGGTCCCCTAGAGTGGTGCCGCTATGGCGCCGGATATATACCCCTGCCGACCCAGCCACCCTTCAGTTCCTTCTTGCCGGCTACTCCGACAGTGGGGAAGGAGGGTGGGTTTGGAATGGATATGAGCAACACATCTCGAAGAACAACAGTTACAAAGGTGAGTAACCGTCTTTTCTTCTTCGAGTGCTTGCTCATATCCATTCCAGTTAGGTGATTCCCAAGCCTTATGTAGGCGGTGGGGTCAGAGTGAAATGTGGCAGAATGTAAAACTGCTGAGCCAGAGGCTGCAGCATCTCTTGACTGTTGAACCAGAGCATAATGCGAAGCAAAATTATGGACCGAGGACCATGGAGCTGCGCGACAGATCTCGTGGGTAGGTACACGAGCCAGCAAGGTGGCAGATGAAGCCTGAGCCCTGGTGTGGCTTGGGGAAATATGAGCCAAATCATAACAAGTGCGAATGCATACCATCACCCAAGATGAGATCCTCAGATGAAATGGGTAGGCCTATCCTTCGGTCTGCTACCGCAACAGAAAGTTGGGGGGGGGTTACGAAATGGTTTTGTCCACTCAATATAAAATGCAAGCGCTCTACAGACGTCTAGGGAGTGCAATTGTTGCCCCCATTGCGTTGAATGTGGTTAACATGAAAGGCCGAAACCACCTTAGGGAGGAAAGCCAGGTGTGGTCGTAACTGCACCTTGTCTTTGTGCAACACAGTGTGTGGCGGAACCACCGTAAGAGCCCGGAGCTTGGAGACTCGTCTGGCTGATGTAATGGCTACAAGGAAAGCGGTCTTCCAAGACAGGTATAGCAGCGAGCAGGTCGCTAACGACTCGAATGGGGGAGACATAAGTCTGGTTAAAACCAGGTTGACGTCCCAGGTTGGGGCTGAGCGGTGTACTTGAGGGTATAAGCGCTCCAAGCCCTTGAGGAACCTCGAAACCATAGAGTGTGAGACAACAGAACGTCCACCTTAGCCAGGGTGGAAGGTAGAGATGGCTGTCAAGTGTACCCTCAGCAATGATACCGCTAGGCCCTGTTTTAGGCCAGGGGTAGTCCAAAATAGAGGGGATGGAGAGCTCAATAGGAGTAAGATCAAGCGTTTTGCACCTGTAGGAGAAATGTTTCCACTCGGCCAGGTATGTTGACCAGGTGGAAGGCTTCCTGCTACCCTGGTTTAGCTACGCAGCAGCCACACCGTGAGGTGAAGAGACTGCAGGTCCGGGTGGCGAAGTCTGCCATGGTCCTGAGTTATGAGGTCTGGGTGGAGTGGCAGGGTAATTGGGTTGGCTATCAACAGGTCAAGCAATGTAGTGTATCAGTGCTGCCTGGATGACCATAATGATGCGTGCTCTGCCCCTGCAGAGTTTCAGCAGGACCCTATGAATCAGCGGGAACGGTGGGAAGGCATAAAGGAGTTGGCCCTTCCACGGCATCAGGAAAGCATCCGAGATCGATCCCGGGGAGAGACTTCGGAAGGAGCAGAACATCTGGCATGTCCTGTTCTCGCAGTAAGCGAACAGGTTTATGTGGGGAAAAAATCCCCACTTCTGGAAAACAGAATGCATTACATCGGGGCAGATCGACCACTCGTGAGACAGGAAAGACCTGCTGAGTCAATGTGCCAAGGTATTCCGAACGCCTGGGAGAAAGGACGCTACCAGATTTATCAAGTGGACTATGCAAAAGTCCCAGAGATGGATGGCCTCCTGACAAAAGGGGGAGGATCATGTCTCTCCCTGGTTGTTTATGTAGCACATGGTCGTTGTGTTGGCTATAAACACTGAGACACCACGGCCTCGCAGCTGCTGCTGGAACCCCTGGCACACCAGGCAGACTGCTCTCGTTTTTGGACATTGATGTGGAATGCCAGCTCCTGAGAAGACCAAAGGCCTTAAGCTCGAAGATGACCGAGGTGAGCAACCCAGCCGAAAGATGACGCATCCGTCGTCAGGGACATTGAGGGCTGGGGCGGATGAACGGCATCCTTGCCCACACCAGGGAGGGAGTTAGCCACCATTCTAGGGAGCCTAGGGTGCTCAAGGGAATGGTGACTATTGTGACCATTGGGTCCCTGTCCGGGCGGTACACCGAGTTGAGCCAAACTTGGAGAGGATGGAGGCGGAGCTTGGCGTGTTTGGTTACAAACTTGCAGGCAGCCATGGGACCCAGGAGACCAAGACAAGTGTGAGCCGAGGTCGTTGGGAAAGTCTTTAGACCTCGGATGATTGTTGCCATCGCCTGAAACCGCGGCTGTGGTAAGCAGGCTCCGGCTACATCGGAGTCCAGGATAGCCCTATCATAACCTTAGTCCCAGATTTGGACCTTAGCGTCCAAAATATGGGGGTTAGCATGAAAACCTCCAAGCTTAGTTACCAGCTTGGACCTGGTACTTGCTGCCACCACCCAAAAAATTAGAGTGTTTTGGGGCACTCTGGTCCCCCTGAAAAAACGTTGCCTGGGGACCCCAAGACCCAAATCCCTTGAGTCTCACAACAAAGGGAAATAATCCTTTTTCCCTTCCCCCCTCCAGGTGCTCCTGGAGAGATACACAGACACAAGCTCTGTGAATCCAAACAGAGTGACTCCCCCTCTCTGTTCCCAGTCCTGGAACAAAAAGTACTTTCCTATTCCCCCAGAGGGAATGCAAAATCAGGCTAGCAAATCCAACGCACACAGATTTCCCCTGATTTCTTCCTCCCACCAATTCCCTGGTGAGTACAGACTCAATTTCCCTGAAGTAAAGATAACTCCAACAGGTCTTAAAAGAAAGCTTTATAAAAAAAGAAAGAAAAATACATACAAATGTTCTCTCTGTATTAAGGTGACACAACACAGGGTCGATTGCTTAAAAGAATATTGAATAAACAGCCTTATTCAAAAAGAATACAAATCAAAGCACTCCAGCACTTATATTCATGCAAATACCAAAGAAAAGAAACCATATAACTTACTATCTGATCTCTTTGTCCTTACACTTAGAAACAAAAGATTAGAAAACAGAACTACTTCTCCAAAGCTCAGAGAAAGCAGGCAGCCAGAAAACAAAGACCCCAGACACACAATTCCCTCCATCCAAAGTTGAAAAAATCCGGTTTCCTGATTGGTCCTCTGGTCAGGTGCTCCAGGTGAAAGAGACATTAACCCTTAGCTATCTGTTTATGACAAGCCCTATGAAGTCTAACCTCTGCATGGGAACCAGAGTGGATTTTTCTATAGTGATCATCAGGCCTAGACGTGTGAATAGGTCCTTGACGATGCCCACATGCTGAGTGATTTGTGTCTCGGAGTCTCCTCGGATAAGCCAATCATCCAGATACGGAAAAACGCATATCCGAAGTCGGCGGAGGTAGGCGGCGATGACGGGCATACACTTGGTCAATACCAGCGGGCTGTAGAAAGCCCAAACAGCAGGACCGTAAACTGGAAGTACTGAAAGTTGGCTAGAAAGCGGAGGTATCTCCTGTGCGGAGGGAAGATGAGGATGCGAAAGTACGCATCCTTCATATCGAGGGCAGCATACCAGTCTCCAGGATCCAAGGATGGGATAATGGTTCCCAGGGATACCATGCGGAACTTCAACCTTATCATAAACTGGTTGGGTTCTCGCAGGTCTAGAATAGGGCTGAGACCTCCGTTCGACTTGAAGATTAGGGAATAACGAGAGTAAAACACCTTGCCCCTTTCATCCATCGGCATCTGCACCTCTTGTAAGAGGAATTGCTCATGAGAGGGGTCCCTGAAGAGTGACAGGGTTGGAACAAATTGGAGGTGGTACCCATACTCCAGCGTGCGTAGGGCCCCAGCGATCTGAAGTTAACTGGGACCCCACCAGGAGGAAGTAGGAGTGGGATCCCGGCCTGTAACTGGTACGCCGCCCTCGGGCGCACCTTCGGAAGTTCATCTTTGGTCCCGGTGGTGGTTGCGAGGGACCTTCATCTTGGCCCTCTTGAGGTCCTGACGATCGTCTGCAACCACCTCGGCCACACCTCCTGCCAAAGTCCTGTCTCTGGCTAGGCATAGAGTACGGCGGGTGTGGGTGGAGACGGAAAGGCCTGCGTTTGGTCACTGGCGTATGCACACCGAGAGAGCACATTAGGACCCTGTTGTCCTTTAGGCTTTGCAGCCTAGGGCAGTCTTTGCCACGAAGAGGCCTTTACCATCAAATGGTAAGTCATGAATGGCATACTGCAGCTCTGGCAGGAGGTTTGAAACCTGAGGCCATGAGATGCGCCTCATGGCAACATCCGAGGCCAGAGTCCTGGCTGCTGAGTCTGCTGCATCCAACGAGGCCTGGAGGGAAGTTCTGGCCACCTTTTTCCCTTCCTCCATGAGGGCAGCGAACTCATGGCGGGAGTCTTGAGGGAGAAGCTCCATAAACTTACCCACCACACCCAGGTGTTATAATTATAGCGGCTAAGCAAGGCTTGTTGATTTGCCACCCAGAGCTGTAAGGCCCCTGCAGAGTACACCTTGCGGTCGAGTAGGTTAATTCGCCTAGCCTCCTTCGATTTTGGGGCTGGCGCCTGCTGGCCATTCCATTCCCTCTCCTTAACAGACTGAACGACTAGTGAGCAGGGAGGATGACGGAGATACAAGTAGTCGTACCCTTCAGAGGGCATCATATATTTACGCTTGACTCCCCTGGCCGCAGGAGGGATAGAGGCTGGGGATTGCCATATAGTACCGGCATTCGCCTGGATGGTCCGAATAAATGGGTAGGGCCCCTCTAGCGGGGCATCCAGCGATAGAATGTCCACTACCAGGTCCTCTACCTCCGGGGCCGCCTCCACTTGGAGGTCCATATTGAGTGCTACCCTCCTTCGGAGGTCCTGATGGGCTCTCAGGTTGTTGGTGGGCACATCAGAATCGCGGTCCTGAGCATAAGAGCTGTCCGCGTGGGATGACTCTGATGCGTGTCTGGATGGCCATGGAGGTGCAGAAAAGCCATGGGCAGAGTCTCTGTCTCTATTGGACCTTGTCCAACTCGGCACCGGGGAAGCGTACTGGTACCTGAAACGAGATCCGGACCTGCGGCCAAAGTGGTGCCGGGAGATCGACCGAGATCTTGAGGCTCGAGGTCGGGAGCGGCTACAGGAGTCACGGTGCCTGTAGCGGTGCTGGGAGCTGGAACAGTGCTGAGAGTAGCGGTTCGGCGAATGGGATACCAACCGGTGCGGCAAGTGTGCCCAGTACCGAGGAGGAGAACAGCACCGGGATTGCAAGTGGCGTCGAGAGCGAGAGTGCCAACAAGACCTGGAGCGTCTGCGGCACCGTGATCATGAACGGTGCCGCTTGGCAATGAGATCCCTCGCCATTGGGAATGTCTCCAGCATGGAGGGAACAGTAAGCTCAACCACAGCGCATACCGGGGAGCTGTCAGGCACCGGATTCGACGGCCCTTGTGGGACCGGGATCGACGGTGCCGACGTCGTTGGTGCTGGGTGATCCAACTTAAACAAGCTCTCTGGCTGCTGTGCAGTTGGCACTGAAGCAGCAAGAGCAGTAAGCTCAACCACGGCATGTGCCGGGGAACTGTCAGGCACTGGATTCGGTGGCCCCGTGGCACCGGAATCGATGGTGCCGACGTCATCGGTGCCTCTGCAGGTGGCGGTGCCGGGCGATCCGACTTAGACGAGCTCTCTGGTTGCGGTGCAGTTGGCACGGAAGCAGGAGGAGTCTTAGGCTCTCTCGACCTCGGAGAGAGGGAGCATTGCTGAGTCAACGTCGGTGCCGTCTTCTAACAGGCTTAACACGAACCTTAATGTTGTCATCCCTTCCTGTTTAACTTTTAGGATAGTTTAACTTCAGTCAATTAATGGAAAGGTTTTGTCTAATGTGCCCATTCTCAAACTTCAATAAATGTTGTTTTCATGTAGTTACTCCATAATGATATTCAAAACCACCAAGAAAATCCCCAGAAAGGGCACAGAAGACACTAGTTTTTACCCAACCTAAGGAAGCAGCACTGGGGAAGAATGAAGATGGAGTAGATATAGGAAAGAAAACAGATGGAGTAGAGGTTCCCAATTTGAGATCTGCACAGAGCTGGCTGCTAACATGTTGCTGATCCTTTGTTCTATGTGATAAAAACTGAACAGATGGGGAAGATGATGATGAAGTGAAGAGCGAAAGTGGACAATGTGAGTAACTGAAGGGACAAAACACAGACTCTAAAGACAACTTTAAAATAAATAGGAAAGCAAGAATGAAGTTAGATAAGCAATGGTGCAATTAGGCTTGTGCAGACCTTTCACATACAAATAGGAATATTTTACTGTATTAATTTGACAGTGTTACAAACACAAATATTACATGTAAACATAAGCTAACTTCATGTACAGCACAGAACCTCACTAATTCACAACAATGATTGAGAAGCTTATTGAAACTAGCAAGTAAAGAAAAGAGCAAAATGATCTATCAAAGTATATTTGATAAATAGTTCAACTTGGTTATGTTCCTTTCTTATGTATTATATATGTAATACACTTGGAGGCATGAAGTCAATTTGAGAACTTTTGACACTATATAACAGCTTTGTTGATAAGTAGGTAAAAGCCACCATTTTCAGTGTGCCAATTAGCAAGTTTCTGCATATACTGTATATACACCCAGTATCTGAACTAAATGTTGGGTGGAAGGGATTTCCTGCATTCTGATGGGGTTCATCCTTCTGTAATGAATCTGACGCTCCATACCATAGATGACGTATTCTTAGCAACAAGACCCCTCTAAAATCCAGTTGTTCGCCTTTGTAGTATAGTATCCTATTATTTGATGACAGGTACTTTCTAAAAGCGTTCTTGGGGAGATTAACCCTGAAGCCCCCGTACTGGCCTTCATTCTTCCCCCAGCTCAAAACTGCTCAGTTCAAACACTGGATGAAAATGAAGGTGGTAGACATGAGGGGGGATAGGTGATTTTTGTAAAGACGCCAAAAACTAATGCAGTCTCTTCAGTGGTACTCCAATTTGGATCCTGGCTGTAAGTGATCAAGTACCACTCTGGCTGATCGATTTGTGCCATAAGGCAAAATTTGAAGTATCAATCATTATGCTCATCTTAAACAGACAGAATGATCCAACATACCCTAACTCACAGAAACAGTTTACTTACCTACATGTAGCCAAGCTGTGTTATTCATCTAGTGGGATCTCACTTTACTGCATCAGTCTAGCCTTTCCAAGCTGAGATATGTTTTCCTTTCCTTCAATGGCTATCCATACAGGAGACCAATTGTTATACAGAACTGTCCATTTAATAACTTATTTAGACCAAGTATAATTTATGTCTATCCTTGGAAGTTATACAAAATATGAAGTTATTTAATGAAGCAAATGTTTGCTCTCACAAAGTCAGAAAGTGCAACTACTATAAACCTAGATTCTATCACCTGTTAGAGCTAGCTGATCCTCCAAGGTGGCCAGAAAAGATCACAGATGCTCCAGAACTGCAAGTTCCATTGTTGATTTTAGGGGCTGGAAGATATGTTTCATCAACATGTCCCCCTTATTTAAAAAGAAAAAAGAAGTGTACTGTGTGCTTTATGTTGAGAAACCCACTTGCCCAGGCACAAGTGGCAAAACACACACTTTTCCTTGCAAGTGAGGTGGGCCTAAACTGTTCCTGCAGAATTTAAACAGTTTCTAGCTGCAAAGGTAACTATCCAGATATGAAATTTGTTAGTCCCCAGGGTGCCACAAGGACTCCTCGTTGTTTTTGCTGATACAGACTAACACGGCTACTACTCTGAAACTTATCCAGATGTTAACTGTCTGTTTTTTATTTGCTTTCATACAAATATAGTGCTGCTCACCATGATATCTAGGCACTGATATCACCTTCCTCAGTCTGGAGACAAACAGCTCCAGTGCATCTACTGCTTGCTGCTTTCCCTAAGCAGAGGCAGAGCAAAGTTAACAAAACACCAGGCATATTCTCAGCTGCTATTCAGAATGTTGCGGGCAACAGTGAAACAAACAATATTCGGGCCAGTCTTGCTTAGCTGCTATGTGAAGAGGCTGCAAGCACCTAAAGCTGGCACTGGGAGGTGTTCAAAGAGAAGATTTCAAAGAGTAGCAGAGATGCACCAGTCCCAACAGGTCAGGAGTTCTGGTCCAAACAGTAGTAGTTCTTGCACCAATGAAGTACCCCCCCTACATTTTGGTGCACAATGCTTAACACCTCCTTTTGCCACCCACCCTTTTTGGGAAAAGCTGTGGCTTCTCAGAACTCAACTGGCCTTTGACTAACCTCTGGCTAGCTGAAGTCGTCTAACTTTTTCCTGCTTTGCCCAGACACTACCAATTATTTAAAAATAAAACAAAACAAAAAACAAATAAACATTTCAAATCAATTAAAAAATATTTTAATACTTAGGGAAAAAACTTATAAATGTTATCAGATTTAAACCTACATCTAGCCACACGGCAAATTTTTTATTTTTTACAATCTTTGCTGTTTAAATTGTTTTAATACAAACATTTTTCCTTTTTCTATTTAAATCTACAGTGAAATAATAATGCTGAATGACAAAATTTCTATGGTAACGACTATCAGCAGTAAGAGGATTATGACTTAATTGAGAGATCAAATAGAAAGATAAACCAGACTGAAGAAAACTATTAAAATATAAACAGCAGCAGAACAAGATAGATCTAAAGATCTGTATGAGGGATTTTTTTTTTTTTTTACTATTTTTTGTTTTAGGTTGAAAGTACCTCTTAAAATATGACTTGCACATTGTGACAATCAGAAATTTATAGTTATCCAGCACTGCCATTACTGCCAGATTTTTTCCTTACTCTTTGTTTGATAACCTTTTGGACCATTTTGTTATAACGTGAAGTGTTAAAAGCGAAAAGTTTGGATGGCTGGTAGGAGCGAGGATCCCACTTGGGAAGCCACATGAACAGATCTGCACACAAAATACACCCAGATAATTTAAGAGAGTGATTCTCCGCCAGGGGCATGTGTACCCCTAGGAGTATGTAGAGTTCTTCCAAGGGCACATCACCTAATCTAGATATTTGCCTAGTTTTACAACAGGCTACACAGAAAGCACCAGTGAAGTCAGTACAAACTAAAATGTCATACAGACAATGAGAAAGTACGCATTTTTTCAGTGATAGCAGGCTGTGACACTTTTGTATTTTTATGTCTGATTTTGTAAGCAAGTAGTTTTTAACTGAGGCAAATTTGGGGGTCTTGCAAGACTAATCAGACTTAGTACAATAGTCTGGAGAGGTTGAGAGCCACTGATCCAAGACACTCTGTTCAGAGGCATTTGGTCCCTTTTTGCTCTTAGGTCTAGAGAAAATCCAGGGAATGTTTTTGAAAATTCTTTCCTTTTCAAAAAAAATCTTTAATACTTATTAATGACCATACTGGTGATTACCTAGGGAAGTGGTTCATTAATATGGGGAGCTTTGAGTGACTAAGGCAGTTTTGAGAGAACTCACAGAGCAGCTCACCTTACTTATTTGGCTCCAATGAAGGGGTCACAGAACAATGCCAAGGCCAACGGATTAAGGCTAAAATGGAGAAATACTTTCCTCTTAACCACTTTAAAAAGATTGCATATCTGCACTTCAAAAGGTAAAAAAAAGAAAAAAAAAGAGTACAAACATATCTGCATGATGCATTTTTGGTCACTGTAATATATTCAGTTCAAATTTGTTCATATTATAGAGGCATGATAGTGGCTCCATCGTTACGGCTGTATTTAAATTTACACTTAAATTTAATCTTGTTTTACGTTTGCGTGTTTTGAGAGGAAGGATTATGCAGTGGTTAAGGCACTAGCCTAGGATTTAGAAGACCTGCTTCAAGTCCATCAACAAACTTGGGTAACTCACTTAACCTATGTGCCTCAGGTCTCCATCCGTGAAATGGGAATGTTACTTCCCAACCTCATAGGAACGTTGCGAGGACAAACACACTGCAAGGCTCTCAGACACTACATTATGGAGGTCATAACTATGGAGTAACTCCAAACAGAATATGGTGTCTTATAAAGAGTTGCTGACTTTACTGGGACTACTACCGAGATAAATGAATATCCAATTTGAATATTGGTAATACAGTGTTATCCTCTACATCAGGAGTAGGCAACCTATGGCACGGGTGCCGAAGGCGGCACGTGAGCTGATTTTCAGTGGCACTCACACTGCCTGGGTCCTGGCCACTGGTCCAGGGGACTCTGCATTTTATTTAATTTTAAATGAAGCTTCTTAAACATTTTAAAAACCTTATTTACTTTACATACAACAATAGTTTAGTTATATATTATAGACTTATAGAAAGAGACCTTCTAAGAATGTTAAAATGTATTACTGGCACGCGAAACCTTAAATTAGAGTGAACGAATGAAGATTCCGCACACCACTTCTGAAAGGTTGTCAACCTTTGCTCTACATGCTTACAGCACTTACTCCAAGTATAGACTATTTTCTGAAAAGTCACAAGTAAACAATTCATGAGATAGCATTTGTAAATGCTCCCTTTAAGAGATCTAAGCAACATTTTTAGCTCCCCATAGCTAAAAATGACACAATGACAGTTCACTCAATTTATAGATCTTTGGGAGGGAGAGGAAATGGAGGAGAAAGCGGGAAATGCATCATAATCAGATTATCTGAAATACTCAAATTTTGGTAGCCACCCTAACCCAAAGTTTGAAAACCCTACAAAAATGTAAATAGCATGATATGTGCTTTGGCCAAAGACTTCTAAATTCTAAACTAATTTTTAAAGAAAGCTGAGCTTTTGTAAATTTATAGTTCTTATCTTGGCAGTCTAATATCAGAGTTATGGATTGGGTCAAAACAGCAGGGCCAGCTGGCACCAGTCACCTCTAAGTCAGAGAAAGGTATAGCCATTGTTTTACTTTACATTACATCCTTCCCATACTAATGTTGGCACACAGGACAGAAATGAGTCTCTTTCCATTCTTCTCTGTCATTTGCTGCTGCTTCCATCTGCTCTATTGTGTTAAGATAAATTGTTCTGTCCTCCCTGCTAGGAGCTTTTCTTAACTGTTTCTTCTGGGAGCCCCTGTTTCTTCACAGCAGTTGACTTCCACCTGACAGCTTCATGTGAGAGTATGTATGTTGGCATCCAGTATACATGTCCCAAATACATCCAGCACTTCCTTCTGATTCTGGGGGAAAACAAGCTTATTGGCTGGTGATTTCTCTGATCTCTCCACGGGTAATGAAGTCTTTCCAACCAATGTAAGAACTTATTTTCAAAGCTTCCAGTTTTCTGTCTATCACTTTGGCAGATCTCCAGCTTTCACAGCCATATGTTAGCACTGAGATTACGTTTGAATTGCAAACTCTCAGTTTTGTTCTGATGCTCTCTTCTCCTGCCCTCCAGCTGCCATATATTAAGTTTAGTAAATGCTGTGGGTGCCTTTCCTATCTTGATGTCATTTCTTCTTAAGATCTGTTGACCAATATGTTGCTCCCCAAGTAGATGAACTGTTCTACTTTCTTGATATTTTTGCCTTCTAATGGAATGTTACTGCCTGATGTCTGAGTTTCCAAAAATGTTGTTTCAGCATAACAAATTTTGAGCCTGGCTGACCTGCAGTTTTTGCCAGTTTGTCTGTCTTTGGCTGTAACTTTTCAGGGGTGTCACTCAGTAGTACAGTATCAGCAGCAAAGTCTAGGTCTTCTGGGCATTTGCCATATGCCCACGATATTCCAGTCTTCGTGCTGCTAATACACTTAGGCTTGGGCTGCACTACCAATTTATTTCCGTAAATTCACAACTCTGCAACAATTATACCAACCTAACCCCCAGCGTAGACAGTGGCATGTTGACATAGCTACTGCCTCTTGGGGAGGTGGAATACCTATGCCAACATGACAAACTCTCCCATCGGCATAAGCAGTATCTTCACTAAGTACTGCAACTATGCTGTTGCAGCGCCACAAGTGTAGACAAGCCCATAGACTCAGACTTTAAAGCCAGATAGCACCACCGTGATCACCTAGTTGGACCTTCTGCACATTGCAGGCCACAAAACCTCACCCACCCGCTCCTGTACTAGACCCATAACTTTGGCTGAGTTAATCAAGTCCTCAAATCGTGATATAAAGACTTCTAGTTACAGAGATTCCACCATTTATTCTGCTTAAGCCAGCAAGTGACTGATGCCCCGTGGTGCAGAGGAAGGCAAAAACCCAGAGGATCTCTGCCAATGTGACCTGTAGAAAAATTCCGTCCAAACCCAAATATGGTGATCAGTTGGACCCTGTGCATGTGGGCAAGACCCAACACCCAGACACCTTGGAAACAATTCACTGTAAATTCATAGCTCTCCGCATCTAGTGTCCCATCTCTGGTCACTGGAGATATGTGCTACTAGTAGTTGCAGATGGGCCATATGCCATTGCTGGCAACTCCATTATACGATCCTCACCATAATATTACCAAGCTCAATCTTGAAACAAGTTAGGTTTTTTGCCCCCATTGCTCCTCTTGGGAGGACGTTCCAGAACTTCCCTCCTCTGCTGGTTAGAAACCAGCATCTAATTTCAAGCCTAAACTTGTGAGGGTCAGTTTAATCCATTTCTTCTTCTGTCAGCATTAGTGTCTAGCTTACATCTTCCTGCTCCCTTCCTACTGTTTATCACTCTCATGTATTTACAGAGAGCAATCATATCTCCCATCAGCCTCCATTTGGTTAGGCTAAACAAGCCAGGCTCCTTAAGTCTCTACTCATAAAACAGATTCTCTATTCCGCTAATCATCACAGAAGCCCTTCTCTGCACCTGTTCTACTGAATTCACTTCATTATCCAATCTATGTAAATGCCAAACAACAAAGGTAAAATGCAGTCGTGCTTCACACCAGTGTCCACATTGAATCACTCTATTGTCTGGTGGTTCGCCCTTACAGAGCACTTTGCATCTTTGCACCTGGCCTTCATGATATTGACAATTTTAGCTGGGATTTCATCAGACTGAAGACTATTCCAGAGTGTGGACTGGCCATCACTTTCTGTGAAAACTACTACAAAGCAGTTTAGGAGAAGTGTCTCACATTCAACAGACACTAGCCTGCTGAGATTAATTCTTTTCAATTTATTACAATATAGCAAGTTAGAGCACCTATTGGATTTGATTTTGAGAGTTAAAATATACTTTGCCAACTTTATCACAACCAGGTTGTCCCTTCCAGTTGGAGAAAGGCAGCCTTACTCCAACTGTGGGACACAATGCTTCAGGAAAGCAAACCATCAACTGGGATGTGTGGAAGTATTGTGTAAGATGGGTAGGCCTTTAACACATGGCATGGGGGTACATTTTATTTATTTTCCTGAAGGGGGATTATATAGCAAGAGTTTGGGAAACACTGTGCATGTGGAAACAATTCAGGGTTCACAGCAGACAAGTAACTCATCACAAGATCCAAGGGCAATGCTTTGGCAAAAAAAAGCTAATGTGATTTTTAGATATCTAAACAGGAGCAGGAGTAATATGCAGGCTTAGGGAGGTGATTTTACCTCCATGTACAATATTTGTGAAATCAGTAATGGAACACTGCATCCAGTTGTGGTATCCGTATTTTTAAAAGGATGCTGAAAAGTTGGAGAGGTTGCAGGAAAGAGCCACAAAAATGATTCACAAGCTAGAGTCAGTGCCTTACAGTGAGATTTAAAAAGCTCAGTCAAAAAAGATGGATTATGGTATATAAGTACCTTCACGGGAAGAAAATACCAGCTACTAAAGGGTCTTTAATCTAGCAGAGAAAGGCATACCAACAAATGGCCGGAAGTGGAAGCCAAACAAATTCAAATTAGAAATTAAGCAAGATACTTTGGGGTTTGGACTGGCCTAATCTGATGACAGTTTGTGAACAAAATTGTGAAAAAATAGATGGCACTGTCACAGCCAAAGTTCTCAACATTGGGCTTAAGAGAAATGTTGAACACATACTGAGTACCCTGAAGCCTATTTCTGTAGCCTTGAACAAAATGCAGGGAAATGGCTGTTTTATTGCTGATGTTGCTGAAATTTGGAAGGAACTGAGTGAGATCTTAAAAAGAGAACTATGCAATGACAAAGTTAAATTACAAGCATTAAAAAAACAAAACGAATGGCACACACACTATCTCCAGCTCATTTTCTTGCAACTATTCTAAATACTCGGTACCAGGGTCAAACCTTAACTGCTGAAGAGGAGGAGTTGGTTAGGACAGGGACATCCAGCAATCATCCCTCCACAATGCCAACGATAATAAGCTTCAGAGCTCAGGGTGAACAGTTCAAGAAATATATGTTTGCTGATGATGTTTTAAAGAAAGTCAAACCAATGAACTGGTGAAAGTCACTTCAGCACTTGGATTCAGAGACTGTTGTTGAAGTGATAATCTCACTTAACAGCAGTATCTTCTTCTACTGGTGTAGAAATAACATTTTCTGCCTTTAGACTAATTCATTCCAAATTGAGATATCGTTTGGGACCTGAAAAAGCAGGAAAGCTTGTTTTTCTTTTCCAGATTATGAATAAACAGAAAAATGATGGTGAAGACGACTGAGTTAGCTGCAGAAGCCAATATTTTAAGTTTCTCACGTTGACCTGGCTGACAGTCGATTTAATTTTTTTTTTAATATTTCATTTAAATATTTTAGCTAAAAATCAATTTTAACAAAAACAAACCTGATTTTAAAAAAACTTGATCGTTTAACTAAATTCAAAAATTCATATGCTTGTTTTGTTAAAATATTATATGTTTGCTGTTGAAGAAAAAAATCCAGAATACATAACATTGTTATTTTAGTTAAATAAAACAATTTTAAAATGTCTGTCTGGTGATGCTCTCCTCCTAATACAGCATGGCAAAAAAATCCTCCAAATATTAATGATTAACCTGTTGAATTGGAGATAGTTCACCTCTCAATGACTTCATAAATATCTGCTTCAATTACCTTTGGTAAATGAAATAACCAAGCAATCATTCATTTTCTGATATAGCAGTAAAACTAATCTGAAAAGTTTTCAAAATAAATCACTTAAAAATGCATAGTGTGTGCCTTCTAAAAATGAAATCTACATCTATCTGAGTTGTGAAGAATACGTATTAATATTATAACTAACAAGAATGCACTTTTATGTAGAAATCCATGATTAAATCGAGTCTTCCTGACTAGTGATTTAAATCAAATCCACCCTGATTACACCAGAAAAATGCCTTGCTCCTGTCTAATACGTTAACACACACAGAATTAGTAATCAATTTACTCATTGCTTCAATTATGCCAATCTATGTACTTAAACCAATAAATGACTCCCACATACTAGGAAACACTACCTGCAAAAGTGAACCATAGCTTTTCTAGATAAAATACATGAAAGTACAAGAGAACTAACTAACTTCAAGTTGTTCCTTCAGTTGATAAAATGAAAAAAGCATTGTATAAGAATGATATTTCATACAAAAGCTGTGCAATCTGGAGACACCAGCTGGGTTTACATATTGTTTTAAATAGGTTGAGGTTTATATTTGTACATGGTTAGATTATATTTTTGAGTGCACGCTGTTAGAGAGCCTCTCAGAGATAATCTATTGGGCTAGGTCTTAATTTAAATTACAGTCTTAATTTACCTAAGATTTAGAATACATCCACTGCCACTGCAATGGATATATGTTCTATTGAAGATACGGAAATGTCACATATTGAATATCTGGATATAAGAACAACGGTGAAAAATTATTCATGTGTTAGTTAAACTGAGAGGTTTGTCGACAAGATAATCATTTGCAAGTCATCAATTCAACGGTATTCATTTTTAACTAGCTGAAAAAACTTGCTTTCATAATTAATCAGCTACTGCACAGAAGCATCAGGTGTGTACTAAGGAATAAATGTTTCCCATCTTAACAGAAACCAAGACAAAGCTATGCTATTTATGAAGTGTAGACAATTATCCCCAAGTTCACCTGATACTAACAGAAGTTATTGCCACTGAATTACAAGTTTTAACCTTAAAACTTTCGGACATTTTAAGTTACTGTCAAGTGACAAGGTTAGAATATGAAAGGATCATAAAGTTATGTGTCAATAGCAGCTCAAACACATGTCCATGGGGATATCATAAATTCACTTCCTGTCACTCTAGAGCCAGATAAAAATAATGATTTTGAGGTAGTTGAAAGAAATATGGAAGGAACTTTCAGGTGAGAGGGCTTTTAAAACACACGCACGCACTCAAAGACTATAATGATGAAAAGTACAAAGATGAGGAACTGCTACTTGGGGTTTCCTTGAAGTAAACTATTCTCATGAGGCAAATCCACTTTTCAAATTAATCTTCTATAAAATATTTAAAAATGTATTTGAGAATATCTTAATAAAACACTCAAAAAACAAATGGGAAGGCTGCATTCCAGTATCAAATGCTTCATACCATCATCAAAGCAATGCAAATGCACTTTAACATGTTTCATGAATCAAGTTCATTGCAGTACATACATAGGTAGATACCTTTCCAGAGTTTGCACACATCAGTGCAGCTGCTGATCAGAAGAACCTCTGGGGAAAAGCACTATTAGCACTAGTTCAGGTATATACAGCCACGTTACAACTGATTTGGTTATAGTAGGAAGTGGCCTTTTTCAATAAGTAAATACAGTAACTATTGTGTCTGGCAAGGGCTGACAAGTCACTTCAGGAACTGACAATTTTCTGATTTTCCCCGGAAGAGAATTTTCACTATTTTGCACAAACATAGTTCTGTCTCTGTAGTTCCTTCTGAAAGGTTAAAGAACTCTTACTCTCAACCAAACAGCAGCCTCTCTTGTGAAAGAGTAAAAAAAAGTGTCTGAACTATCAAGCCATTGTTTGCTTCTGTTCCAATCCCTCCTCCCCACAAACTTAGCCCCGTAACATGGAGGGAAGAATTCTAAACCTCTGAGATGACAGGTTTTGTTAATGTCTTCAATAGCAGTCAATGTTTTCAACTCCATGAGTTCTCACCACTTTTCTCCAGTTTCTTTTCCTCTCCTTACGCTGTGAACTTGATAGACAAGTAGAGTATTAATTCGGAAATGTGAGTTATATTTTCTTGAGTGAATCTAGTATGGCAATGTTTCTAAACTGTTGAAAATTAGTACCATTGCACTACAGTACGAATGTAGCGCATGGATCTCTTCTACCAAACTAGTGGCATCATCTCTAACAAAAAGCCCATGACATTTCACAACAGCTGGGATGTCTTTTGGTGCAAAACAACTTTCTTTTATCCTCACTAGTCTACAGGAATACAGCAAGCAAAGAGTCTTTAAGCCAGTCAGCCTGACCCTTATTTAATTGCTTAACATTTGCTTTTAGTTTTACTATGAATTTAGTTTACACCGAACTTTTGTTAATAAAAATGAAACACATAACTAGCAGATTCTGGACATTGACAGTATCTGCCCAGATCTGAACTTAATTTGATCAGACTGAAGGGCAGAAAAGAAAGAAAACTAGCACAAGACAAAATTGACTGTGTACTTATACCAACACTACTGCATAGCCCTAGATGACATTCAACCATTTTTATTAGTGATATCAAAAAGTAGTGAACATTCAAGAGCACCTGGCGGTGGAAGAGCTAAAGTTAGTTGTATATCACCAAGCACTATGTGCTCCAAATTATTAATAAATGCTTCTAAGTATTTCTGTTTCAAACTATGTACCAAGTGGGCCACCTGCCCAATATGAAAGAACACCAAAAAATGCTGCCATTCAAATTCCTGCAAGACATCTTGCTCCACGGCATGTTTTTAAGATATTACAGCCTCAAAGACAACAGTTGATGGGAAGCAGATGATTACAGACTTGAATGGTTTACAAAACACAGGTTCACACCAATTCAACAGGTGATCTCCCTAACATCAATAAGCCAGTTGGTGTTTCCATGCAGAGATTTATTTTAATGTATTCCATGGGCAGTTTACTGTAGAGTCAAATTTTCAATAAGATTCTAATTTTCAGCTCTGAATAATCACCACACTGTCCATTTTTTCAGTTAACTAAAACCAGTGTAAAGAGTCATTTAGGAACATAATATTGAAGTCCATTAAAGCAAAAATTTAATAATCAAGTATGTTAGTGGAGAAATAATATTTAGTAAGGTTACCTGTTTACAATATAAGTCTTTCACATTTAGTGGACATAGTTTGGGCAGGTCTACACTACAATGGGGATGGACACTCTGAGATCGATCCACCAGCAGTCGATTTAGCGGGTCTAGTAAAGACCCACCAAATCAACTGCAGAGCAGTCTCCAGTCAACCCCTGTACTCTACCCCAGACAAGAAGAGTAAGGTAAATTGATAGATTTTTCTCCTGTCAACCCCCTGCGATATAGACCCCACATAATTCGACCTAAGGTACATCAAGTCCAGCTATATTATTCACATAGCTGGAGTTGCATAGCGTAGGTCGACTTACCACGGTAGTGTAGACATAGCCTTAGTCAGATGAGTCTATGATAATGCAAGATTAAGTTGATCAGAACTAATGATTATAGTATTGTACCTTGAGATTCTGGTTCAGAGTTTATCTAGTAGTAAAAAAAACCTTCATACAATGGTGTTTAGTTTCATCTAGATAGCAATGCTAGCACAATATAAATGCTTATCGAATCTCAATCAGCTTCAAGACAACACAGAATTTAACAAGCATTCATCCTTGACTCACATGATCAGATTTGGCTAGATCAGTCCATATTGGACCAAAAATCTGTCATATTTTTTATTCATAAGGGCTTTGAAAAAATGAAATCTTTATACCAGCACCCAAATTTAAATCAATTAACTTTTCTGCTGTACCTTCTATAGAGCACTCTTTAAAAAGATTGGTATCCCTCATCTTATGGGGGTAAATGATCACTGACTTCTTCCAGTTCCACACAGAATGTATTCCCTTACATACACTTTTAATTAATAGGTTTTAGTGGGCAACTAAAGACATTTAAACAAGGCCTTCTATGAAGTGTACAAGTCATCCATTCCCAGAAAGGAAACTTCTCATCTATTAAATAAGTCTTATGAATTACAAACAAACCTTTACAAGGCACATTACTGGTTAAAACAGATTTTTATTTAAATCAGTCACTGAGGGATCTTAACAATATGGAACACTTAGCACTAAGAAAGATTGGACTTAAGTCCTCAAAGCACATGGAATTGCCATTAATAATATGAACTTTAGATTGTTTCATAGTATAGAACGAACATTGGAAGTGACATATCTGATTTACAAGTTGTAGTACACATTGCACCTTGAGGTATACATGCCTATAAGAAAAAAACTCTTCAAATTTATAAGTATATTTGTTTTTCTAAGAAAAAAAAGTAGGACAGTTTGGCAGTAATAAAGCTGGAGAACATCAAAGTTTTTAAAGGAAAATTCCAGAGCACAATACGATAATTAAGCAGAATCTATAAAGATTGGATTTGATATATTGGTAACCAGAAACCTGAGTGCAGAAAAACAGTTACACTAACCCTGAATTAAAGTTATGTTAAACTAGAAGTATTTAATTTTTTCAGACTGAGTTCCACTTGCATTAGTAAAAGGGCATTCAACCAGTAATAGGGTGTAAGTACCAAGACCTTTAACCATGATAGTATCAAGTTCATGATACACTACATTTCTTCACAGGCCAGTCTGACATGACACTACTCACTTGTGGACTAAAAGACACTGCAGTGTTACTATTAAATTTGCACCTTGCTGAGAAGACACAACATTACAGTTGAAAACAACCAAACTTCAGTGTGTAACGTCAGGCCATGAGAAAAATTTTGGCAAAAACAGACCCATTATTTTACCAGCTGGTACCACTTCAGATGATCCCTTTCACAAGCCTGAAAACCTACTTCCAGATTCCCACACAAACACACACACACCACTAAGAGCCATAGCTATCCACAGCTAAGGTCACTTCTCACCCAGTTTAACCTCACTTCTCTCGATGGCCCCAGGGACAGACATTTTTCAAATGCTGGGTTTTTCTTAGCAATGTAAACCAACCCCTAACTGGGGGGGCGGGAAGGGGGGAGGCTCAGAAGGAGACTCAGCCAACCCTCACCCCAAACCCCCCCTCACCGTACTCAGACACACCTGAGACACTGCACAACAGGGGAGTCTCTGCCAAGCTGATGGGACAGAGGGAGCTTAGCCGGCTGGGGGGGCACTACTAGGGCAGGCCGAGTGGGCTCCCCCACATGCCAGGCAGCTCTGCATACTGGGAGAAGGGGGGCTGCAGAGAGGAGAGCCCTGACCATGCAAAGGCGGGGGAGGAGGGGCGGGCGGACAGACAGACACACACACGGGGATTGGGGGGGGGGAATAGAAGCACAGACACCCACCCACCCACCCACACGGGGATGGGGAAAAGGAGCACAGACACCCACACCACAGGCGGGGGCAGGCTGGGGGGGCGGACAGACAGGCACAGCGGGGACGGGGGAGGGACGAATGAACGCACACGGGGAGGGAGGCACGGACTGACAGTCACAGTCGGGGGGGGCGGACAGACAGACTGTCGGGGGGAGGGACGAATGGATGCACACCGGGGGGAGGGACGGACAGACACACAGTGGGGGGGATGAATGAACGCACACGGGGGGGAGGGACGGACTGACAGTCACCCTCGGGGGGGGCGAATGGATGCACACGGAGGGGAGGGACGGACAGACAGACACAGTGGGGGGGAGGGACGAATGGATGCACATGGGGGGAGGGACGGACTGACAGACACGGGGGGGAGGGACGAATGGATGCACATCGGGGGAGGGACGGACTGACAGACACGGGGGGGGCGGACAGACACAGTCGGCGGGGGGGAGGGGTGCAGACGTCCTTGACGAGCCCTGCTGCTGCCGACACAGAAAGTTAAAGAGCCCCCTCCCCAGGCTGTGGGGGCGGAGGGACCGGCCCTGCTCCCCTCTCCGCGCCCCCTCCCCGGGGAAGGGCTGCGGGGGGGAGGCGATGTCTCCCGGGGGAGTGGGCGCCGGACCCTCCCCTGCCCCACGCCGGGGGTCTCGGGGCTGCTCCTCGGCAGCCTGCCACGGCCCGGCCGGCCGGAGCGGGCTCAGCCCCGCGGGGGTAAGGGCGCCCGGGCACTGACCTGGCGGCGCGGGGACCGGGCGGCGGGGCGCCGTGTCCGCCCGCGGGGGGGCTCCGCTCCCTCCGACTCTCCCCAAAAAGAAGGAAAAAATTCCGGCCGGAGTTTAAAACAAAGAGGCGGAAATAGCCGAGCGGCGCCGAGCGCGGCCGAGCGGGGGCGCCGCGCACCAGGAGCATGCGCACTGCCCGCGCCCGCCTCCCCCCTCCCTTCCCACGCGCTGAGGGGAGGGGGTTGCGCTCGTGCTGCCGCCCGCGGGGGGTCGGCTCCCAGCCCCGCGCGGGGGCGGGGAGGTGACGTGTGCGCGCAGTGAGCGTTAGAGCAGTCGCGTGCCCCCTCCCCCCGTGCTGGGAGCCCTACCCCCCCCCGCAGGGAATCCCCATGGGAACCTGCCCCGTGTCCTCACCAGTGAAGGGGGGTGGGAACGCCCCGCCCACCGACACGGGGTGCGGGGCCCAGAAGCACCTAGCAGCACCCTAGCCCCCCCCAACCCTCCACTAAACAAACTCCTTCATCCCCACCCCCCCACGGACCACCCTCATCTTACAGGGCTGGACACCCCCTAACCCTCCCCAAAAAAAAACCCTTCTCCCCCACACACTCACCCTCATTACACAGGGCTGGACACCCCCCCAAACCTCCACTAAAACTCCTCCCCCCGCACACACCTCCTCATCTCACAGGGCTGGACACCCCCCATCCCCACTGCCAGACACCCCCCCAAACCTCCACTAAAACTCCACACACACACACACACACACACACACCTCCTCATCTCACAGGGCTGGACACCCCCCAACCCTCCACTAAACAAACCCCTTCTCCCCCACACACCCTCATCTCACAGGACTAGATCCCTTCCCCCCATACACACACACCCTCATCTCACAGAACTGGACACCCCCATCCCTCCTGCCAGACACCCCCTAACCCTCCACTAAACAAACCCCTTCATCCCCACCACCCCACGGACCACCCTCATCTTACAGGGCTGGACACCCCCTAACCCTCCCCAAAAAAAAACCCTTCTCCCCCACACACTCACCCTCATTACACAGGGCTGGACACCCCCCCAAACCTCCACTAAAACTCCTCCCCCCACACACACCTCCTCATCTCACAGGGCTGGACACCCCCCATCCCCACTGCCAGACACCCCCCCAAACCTCCACTAAAACTCCACACACACACACACACACACACACACACCTCCTCATCTCACAGGGCTGGACACCCCCCAACCCTCCACTAAACAAACCCCTTCTCCCCCACACACCCTCATCTCACAGGACTAGATCCCTTCCCCCCATACACACACACCCTCATCTCACAGAACTGGACACCCCCATCCCTCCTGCCAGACACCCCCTAACCCTCCACTAAACAAACCCCTTCATCCCCACCACCCCACGGACCACCCTCATCTTACAGGGCTGGACACCCCCTAACCCTCCCCAAAAAAAAAACCCTTCTCCCCCACACACTCACCCTCATTACACAGGGCTGGACACCCCCCCAAACCTCCACTAAAACTCCTCCCCCCGCACACACCTCCTCATCTCACAGGGCTGGACACCCCCCATCCCCACTGCCGGACACCCCCCAACCCTCCACTAAACAAACCCCTTCAATCCCCCCCCCCACACCCTCATCTCACAGGACTAGATCCCTTCCCCCCATACACACACACACCCTCATCTCACAGAACTGGACACCCCCCATCCCTCCTGCCAGACACCCCCTAACCCTCCACTAAACAAACCCCTTCATCCCCCCCATGCACACACACCCTCATCACACAGGGCTGGCCACTCCCCAACCCTCCACTAAACAAACCCCTTCTCCCCCACACACCCTCATCTCACAGGGCTGGCCACCCCCATCCCCGCTGCCAGACACCCACCAATCCTCCCCTAAACAAACACCTTCTCCCCCCCACACACACACCCTCATCACACAGGGCTGGACACCCCCCAACCCTCCACTAAATCCCTTCCCCACACACACACGTTCATCTCACAGGGCTGGATACCCCCCTATCCCCACTGCCAGACACCCCCCAACCCTCCAAACACACCCTCACACAGGGCTGGACACCCCCAACCCTCCACTAAACCTCTTTCCCCACACACACGCTCATCTCACAGGTCTGGACACCTCCATCCCCACTGCGAGACCCCCCCAATCCTCCACTAATGGCTCTAGGACAACCGCTCCACACACATACAGAGGAAGGACAACCCACATATTAGACAGCCAGATACCCCCAACCCTCTACCCTAGCACTAAAGCCTCCTTGACAACACACCCCAACAATCTCCTCAGAGACAGGGCTAAACACCCTGAAGTGCCAGCTCACCATAACACCCAGGAATGTGCGAACACCACCACAAGCAAAAGGCTCCAGAAATATCTGCTGGTGCCCACTCCGAAACACACAGCACCAATCCCCCACACCCTGCTAAAGGCACCAGAAAAACATCTACTGAAACCTCCACACAGCATTGCCAAAAGACCCAAGCCTTCAAAATCATGAGTCACCCCCAAAATCATGATTTGCTTAAAAATCCTGACCATTTAAAGACAATTAGTTTTTGATTGCTTTTTACTTGCCTTCCAGTTTGAGTCTCAGGTTACACATCTTTTTAAGCTTTTTTTTCTACAACTTTGAAGGCTAGAAACATAACTTTTTAAAGAAAAAGAAGAAAACTGACATTCAATCATATACCTCCATGAGCTGAGGTTTCTTAATACACCAGTTACTGTGAGACTCACAGTGAGCTGGCAACACTGAATTATATGCAAATTACCCAATGAGCTAATTTGCAGATAGACCATACACTGCAGTTTATGAAAGTAAGTGGATTTAGTGCGGGTGAAAAGCATTGGTTTGGTTTGACAAGTGTACATGAAGTCCTCTGCATTTAGTGGATTATCTTCTCACATTGCCATTAGAGCAATACTGATCTGGGGGAGGAGCTTCCTCTAGGAGTAAAAGGGGATACCGTTCAGACTCCATGGTCCATGCAGTTATTACATTCTATCAGGACTTTCAGACCTAAAGAAGAGCTCTGTGTAGCTCGAAAGCTTGTCTCTTCCTCATCCACCTTGTGTCTCTATCAAGTCTGTCAATTCATGCAAGCATGGTGGTGAGTTTGTGATGTGGGATCTGTAACTGAGGCCCAAACTCCTCCCAAATAGGGGATACTAATCATCATCCCTTAAAGGGAAAATTATAAACTCTGCTGAGCTGGACTGGGGTCAAACTGGTAACCTATAGATGAAAGGCTCTGTAGCTTGTAAGTAGTGCCCTGAGGCATCCAGTCCCTCAGTAAAGTATTAATAATACACCTTCAAAAATTAGGCTTGTTTTTTGAAATATAAATTTATTAAATGCAGTTCTAATACAATATTAACACAACAGCCAAATTCTCTTCTCAATAGATTGTGATCATGGAATAGTTCTAATGGGAAACGGTATTATATTGCAGAAACATTTTCACTGAGGGGAACAAACAGAGACAAAAAGCACAGAAAAGAACATTAAGATTGCAAGACAAGTACTCCAAAATTAAGACTTTCCAAATTAAAATTACCAGTGCAAACCTGCATCTTCCCCTTGTGCATATGTTCCATAGTACACTTTAGTTACATGCTCACACACTATTTCCCCACATAGTTGTTCAGCAGTATTTTAACCCAGGACTTTCAGAGACAAAGCATAGGTGGCTTCCACTTCAACTAGAAGAGCAATTGGTAGCACAGGTAGGCTGTCCCTGTGTGCTACAGTCCCTAAAGGGGACACAGCACTTTGTTCGTGGGTTACCCAATATTCCACCATTGTCTTAAACATTTATGTATCTATTCCTCAGGTCTGTTCCTGGTTCTAAGAGCAAAGTGTTATCTAGTGGCTAGATCAGTGGGTACATACAGTAAGCCAAACCTATAGATTTGGCACATTTAGCTTCAAAGGCAGTATGGCCAAGTGGAGGAGACTTATCTGGAAGAGAACTGGGTTCTATTCCCAGTTTTGCCTCAAATGATTGTATGCAGTTCTTCTGTTACCTTATTTAAAACATGAAAACTGATGATTGCCTGCCTCCTGGGGTTGGGATATGAGACACTGACCAGTAAAAAGGGTAGTGAACGGCACAGAAATATTATCAGTACTTAACAGAAATGAAACTAGAACCCATAGTCTCCTGGCTTTTTCCAGCCCAGTGTCTTCTCTTAAGCCAAATTACCTTTTCGGTGCGGAAAGGTCTCTGGGCAAGCATGTCAGAGCTAACAAATGTGCAAGTGTCACAAGGGAAGATGCAACACTGAAAAACCCAAGTCGGCAGCGGGTGGGACCTCTGGAGTTTAGTGCATGAACCTAAAAGCCATAAGGGTATTAGCTAAGGCCAGGGCCAGCGTGACCTATTAGGCGACTTAGGGCACTAACATTTGGTGGGCAGTGACCGAACGTTCGGCCGCCACGGTCGTCAGTGATATTTTGGGGGCGGGACCTTCCGCCGCCTAGGGCACCAAAAAGGCTTCTGGCGCTCCTGGCTAAGGCTGTAGAGCAGACTCATTAATCTCTCTCTCTTTAAGTGGTCTCGGTGCCACTAGATGGGACAGAACACCACAGGTGTGTGAGTTAGAGAGACACTTAACTAGTCAAGCAGAGGCTGCAAGACAAATCCATCAGTACCTCCCCAGTACGTATGTCAAAGACTCCAGGACTTGGCTTGGCCTTAAGGTTCCAATACCTTCCATCAGTCCTTTTAAAAGTTTAAATGATGTTTTGTATTACTAAAGGGCCTAAACCTCCTATATCTGACCCTACAGCTGGGGAAAGATAAAGCCTGAACTCTGCAGCTTCTAGTTGTAGATATTTCTCCATCTCTAGTTACAAATATTTTGTAAGAGTCTGCTTCCTTGGGATATCTACATCAGAGCGAGACAGGACCTCCCAGAGGATTCAGGGGGCCTGAGGCAAAGTGGGGGAGCTGCAGCACTTGTACTCACCCAGTTGCGGTCCGGATCTTCGGCGGCATTTTGGCGGCGGGGGACCCTTCAGTCGCTCCGCGTCTTCAGCAGCACTAAAGGGCCCCCTGCCGCTGAAATGTCGCCCAAGACCCGGACTGCTGCCGGGCAAGGGCTCACGGGGCCCAGGGCAAATTGCCCCACTTGCCCCTCGCCCCCCCCCCTCCCGGCGGCCCTGGAGTGAGATGACAAGACCACGTCTGCTCAAGGAATTAATTTACTTTTAAATACCCTTGAGAGCAAATGTGTGAAGTGACTGTCCTGACCCTTCACTGAGAGCTGAGGCCATAGTTTCTTCTCACAGTAACCTCTTTGCCCTAACATTAGTTCTGCTGCTGCTGCTACCCATTGAACAGTGATTTAACCTGTAAATAACATTTCTGACAGGCAAGGTCAGCCTGTAACTAAATACAGTTCTTCTTACATTGCGACTGAACAGGTACAAGCAGTCATAGGAACTGTAGCATTTGGAACGAATGCTGAGCTGGAGCTTCCTGTTAGCATCTCAATCCTCAACAGTATTGCACCAAAGGAAAAGCAACAAGGGGAGAGAAAGAGATCTGGATGGAACAACAAGAATTAGCAGTTAAAGAATTTCTCCTTGATATGTTTAGCAAACTTTAATCCTCAATGCCCCTGCAAAACCAAAGTGTTATAATTATAAATTAACCAGAGGTTAAGAAACTTGCAAAAGATTACAAGGGAAATAAGTGTCAGTGCTCAGTACTGGAAACACTCCAGGCTGAATAAGATTAAAGAGCAAAAATCCAAGCTAAAAGTGAAGGGGGAAACACATCAAACTATATAAAATTTCTGAGATAGCAGCTAAAGTACAGGATGGTCCAAGAATGATTTTTTGAGATATCATTTACAAGCAACCAAAGCGTGAAGTGAACAAAGTCAAACTTGCAGGAATCTAAATTGCAGTCCCCCAAAAGTAACAAGAAGTGATTACTTTTTAAGTACAGAAGCCAACATGGCTCAGCAAAAGGCTCTATTTGTACGAGCATAAGTCTCTAGAGTGGCTAATAAAAGAATGCACGGAAGACAAAACCACAGCTTTACTGATCTGCTCTAAGAGAGTATTACCTCTCAGCTTACGAGATTAAAATACTCTTCTAGAAGAGTAAGTCTTAACATTTGATCTTTGACATCTAGACTATGACAGCATTCAGTATTGCCAACTCTTGGAATTTCATCATGAGTCTAACGATATTTTTGTGTTGTACTTCCTAAAAGCCCCAGTTCCTGGAGATAAACTCTTAGGCAAGAGTCTCAGCTTCAAGTTAAAAAATTGGTGCACCTTTGAGAGCTAGAGAAAAAGCTTGAAAACATAACTTATAGTTTTCAAAAATGGATGTTAAATACTTCCAAATTATGTAAGATTTACTCAGTTTTAAGCCAATCTCATAATTTTGGGGGCTGGACTCATGGATTTTCAAACATTTGGGCTGGCAATGTTAGCATCTCAGCCTCACTGAAGGTTAAGGGAAGTTGAAATAGAGCACAATTTCCTCATTGGAACTGGAGAAGCACACATGAATGGAGGAAGGGATAACACACAGGGCAACCTTATCTTTGGAAACAACAATAATGAAGGTTTAATGAGCCAGAGACAATAGTTTATACACTGGGCACACCGATATAATGGCTTTTAGAAGAACCTACTAAAGAGTTAAATGTTTCAGAGAAACAAAACCATGTTCAGAAGTATTGATACAGAGAACATGTAGCACAGGAATCTGTCTCCATGGAAGTCTTTAATTTTCACAATAGGAACATTTGAATGAGGACATTGACCTATGAGACTCCTTTGAATGCTTCCTAATAGCCAAGCTTGCATCAAAACTCAGATGAAAGAAACCCAAAGTCTTGTTGACAGGGTCCTTGAGCTTAATCATAGACCCATAGGGTCAGAAAGGACTGCAAGGGTCATCTAGTCTAACCCCCTGCCACGATGCAGGATTTGTATCTAAATGGATGTGTCACACCAGAATGACAACTTGTTCCAAATTTTGTAAAACAGGAAACAGATGGTCTCATGAACCTTTAAAGTAATAGATTCTGAGGCCAGCAGGAAGCACTGTGATCATCTAGTCTGACCTCCTGGATAGCACAGACCATAGAACTTCCCCAAAATACTTCCTAGAACATGTCTTTTAGAAAAACATCCAATCTTGATAAATTGTCAGTGATGGAGAATCCACCACACCCTTGGTAAATTGTTCCAGTGGTTAATTACCCTCACTGTTAAAAACATATGCCCTATTTCCAGTCTGAATTTGTCTAGCTTCAACTTCCAGCCATTAGATGGTGTTATATCTTCTCTGCCAGACTGAAGTTTGTAATCAAGTCATCCCTTAACCTTCTCTTTGTGAAGCTCCTTGAGTCTACCACTGTAAGGCATGTTTTCTAACCCTTTAATCATTCTCAAGACTCTTCTCTGAACCCTGTCTAATTTATCAACATCCTTCTTGGAGAATAATGCTCTCAAGTATATCCTTAAGGTGATATGGCATCCTAGAGGCTGGCTATTTGGGCAGAAGGAGAGAATTCAATTCCAGCTCCCAACAAGTTCCCCAATGTACAAGCTTGGCTGTCAGGAGGGCAGAATTTATGCCCAACAATGAAGCATGATACCCTTTTCATGACTCCTGTGCTGCTACTCTGGTTTCTCGTCAGTTAAAGATCTGGCTGACAGTCTGGCATGACAGCAACGGCAAGGCTAAAGTGCAGTGCCTCACCAATCAATGAATCAGTGAACATGAATTCACAGCGTTCTCCATCTTCTTGGCTATTTTAACATTCCATGCATTTGAAGGCCTGTCTAGACTGGCAAAAACTGCGCTAAGAAAGCAAAAGGTGGTTCTGAACAAGATGAAACCTCTTCCTCTCCACCGTGCAAGGCACAGCAAGAGTGGGATGCTGACAAGAGGCTCCAGCATAGCTGGACCAGCACCCCAAAATTATGCCATTCAACTGGTATGTGATGCTGCTTCTCAGAGCAGTGAGAGTGTGGAAGTGAAGGAGCCAGTCCTTTTCATCTAAAGCCCAATCAATTTCTGTTTGTTCATTCTGGATTCTCTGTGTGTCTTCTCCATACCTAGACACATAGCATACAGTTAGAACAAGCTTCACTACAATACCAACTTCATCCACTAAATCTAAAACTTCCTATAGCATCCACAGAATCACCAGCACATCACAATGGCCATGCTGGATCAGACCAATGGTCCATTTAGCCTAGTATTCTGTCTTCTGGCAGTGGCCAATGCCAGGTGTTTCAGAAAGAATGAACAGAACATGGCAATTATCAAGTGATCCACACAATCCATGATTTTATAGACCTCTATTATATCCCCCCTTAGTCATCTCTTTTCCAGGCTGAAAAGTCCCAGTGTTTTTAATCTCTTCTCATGTGGAAGCTCTTCCATATCTTCAATCATTTTTGTTACCCTTCTCTGTACCTTTTCCAATTCTAATATACCTTTTTTGAGATGGAGCAACTAGAACTGCATGCAATTTTCAAGGTGACGCAGTACAATAGATTTACATAGTGGCATTATGATATTTACTGCCTAATTATCTATCCCTTTCCTAATAGTTCCTAACATTGTTCACTTTTTTGACTGCTGCTGCACACTGAGCGGATGTTCTCAGAGAATATCCGCAATGACTCCAAGATCTCTTTCTTGAGTGGTAACAGATAATTTAGACTCCATCATTTTGATGTACAGTTGGGATTATGTTTTCCAATGTGCATTACTTTGCATTTATCAACATTGATTTTCATGTGCCATTTTGTTGCCCAGTCACTCAGTTTTGTGAGATCCATTTGTAACTCTTCACAGTCTGCTTTGGACTTAACTATCTTGAGTAATTTTGTATTGTTTGCAAATTTTGCCACCTCACTATTTACCCCTTTCCCCAGATCATTTATGAATATGCTAAACAGCATTCGTCCCAGCACTGTTTGCCTCTCTCCATTCTGAAAACTGTCCATTTATTGCTACCCTTTGTTTCCTGACTCTTAACCAGTTACTAATCCATGACAGCTGACTTTACTTTTGCTTGGTGAGGGACCCTGTCAAAGGCTTTCTGAAAATCCAAGTACACTTCATCCACTGGATCACCCTTGTCTACCTGTTTGTTGACCATCCCAAAGAATTCTAACAGATTGGTGAGGCATGATTTCCCTTTACAAAAGCTGTTTTGACTCTTCTCCAACAAATTGTGTTTATTTATGTGTCTGACAATTCTGTTTTTTACTATAGTTTCAACCAGTTTGCCTAGTGCTGAAGTTGAGCTTACCAACCTATAATTGGCAGGATCACCTCTGGAGCCTTTTTTTTTTTTTTACACACATTAGCTATCCTCTAGTCATCTGGTACAGAACCTAATTTAAGTGATCAATTACATACCACAGTTAGTAGTTCTGTAGTTTCGTATCTGAGTTCCTTCAGAACTCTTGGGTGAATATCATCTGGCCTGATGACTTATTACTGTTTAATTTTTCAATGTTTTCTAAAACCTACACTATTGACACCACAGTCTGGGACAGTTCCTCAGATTGGTCCCCTAAAAAGCCTGGCTCATGTGTGAGGATCTCCCTCACATTCTCTGCAGTGACAATCAATGCAAAGGATTCATTTAGTTACTCTGCAATGTCCTTATTGTCCTTGAGTGCTCCTTTAGCACCTCAATCATCCAGTGGCTCAACTGATTGTTTGGCAGCTTCCTGCTTCTGATGTACTTTAATACGTTTTTGTTGTTAATTTGAGTCTTTTGCCAGCTGCTCTTCAAATTCTTTTTTGGACTCCCTAATTGTACATTTGCACTTGACTTGTCAGAGTCTCTGCTCCTTTTTATTTTCCTCAGTGGGGTTTAATGTCCAGCTTTTTGAAGGATGCCCTTTTGCTTCTAATTGCTTCTTTTACTATGTTGCTTAGCCATGGTGGCACTTTTTTTGTCATCACCCTGTTTTTTTAATTTGGGGTATTCATTTAATTGGAGCCTCTACTATGGTGTTTTTAATAAGTTTCCATGCAGCTTTCAGGCATTTCACTTTTGTGAGTATACCTTTTAATTTTCACGGAACTAGCTTCCTCATTTTTGTATAGCTGCCCTTTCTGAGATTAAATGCTACTGTGGTGGGCTTCTTTGGTATTCCCCCCCTTTCCAAGAATGTCACATTTATGGTTGCTATTACCGAGCAGTTCAGCTATAGTCACCTCTTGGACCAAATCCTGTGCACTACTTGGGACTAAATCAAGAGCTACCTCTGCCTTGTGGGTTCCAGGACTAGCTGCCCCAAGAAGCAGTCTCTTTGACTGCCTGGATGTTTCTGTCTTTCCCCTCATTGCCCCTGCTACACAGCTGACAAGGCCCGGTGTCTCAGACTCCAGCTGAACAACTTTAGCCACTGCTCTGATCTGCAGTGTTTTTTCTTTCTTGAAGGATAATAAACACAATACCCCAGGCGATTTTTACCTAAAAAGACTGGTATTTAGCTGTACCTTCAGTCCTAACAACCAGCTGAGCTCTTCATTTCCCACTTTCATTTTCCTCAGATATACCTACATTCTTCATCAAAAAACTTGCTGTTTTCTCCCTACTGAAAAGTTCAAATAACCCACTGGTTTCTTTACACTTTGTAACAAAATCCATTAAGCTACATTTAATGGGATGAACCTATTTACAGATCATTGGAAAAAATGCAATATGAACACTATTTTAGCAAGTATCTGACAACATGTGAAATAATCATATTCCTGGAAATATTCCCACTAGTGAGAGATCAGAATTACTGGGTTGGCTAATTAGCCACTGTTAGCTGGTATAATGGATTGGTTAATTCAGCAAAAAGCCATCCAGGGCTCAGGAGTTTATGGTTCACTGGGGTAGTAAAAACTCCTGAATCCTGTATACAGGGCTGAACTTAGCCATAGGCAGAATAGGCAGCCGCCTAGGGCACCACTAGGTCTGGGGGCACCGCTCTGCCGGGAGCCCGGACAGACGGGAAGCAGTGGAGAATGTAAGAGCAGGGCTGATGGGTCCTAGAGAGAGCCGAATGCAGCACAGTCTGAGGGAGGGGATTGGCTGCTGGGGTCTCTGGGAAGGGGTGGGGGAAGGAACTCACCTGTGAGTGTGACTCTTTCCCCCGGCGTGAGGTGAGGCAGGCTTGGCGGCTCTGGCAGTATCCTTTGTTGTCCCCCATAACATCCATTCTTCTCTCCCCTGCCTCACAGAGCGCTCCCCCTTTTCTCCCCCCTCCCCACAGAGTACCCCTCTCTCCCCTCTTCCCTCTGTCAGGGCTGGGTTGGGTGGGAGGGGAGGCTGGCTGCCTGCCTGCTGAGGAATGACAGTGAAAGTAACTCACTTCCTCGCAGGCAGCCAGGATTGGAATGTCACACACGGCTGGGCTGGGGATAGCCAGATAGAATGTGTGAAAAATCAGGACAGGCGGTTGGGGTAGGGTGAGCAGATGTCCCACTTTTATAGGGACAGTCCCAATTTTGGGGTCTTTTTCTTATATAGGCTCCTATACCCCCCCACCTCCCATCCTGATTTTTCACACTTGCTGTCTGGTCACCCTAGGTGGGGGTAATTGGTGCCTATATAAGGCCCAAAGCCCCAAATATCGGGACTGGCCCTATAAAATCAGGACATCTGGATCTGGTCACCCTAGCTGGGGAGCGCGTCTATCCCCTGGGCTCGCAGTGATCCATCTCATCCGGGGGGAGCTGCACAGGGCAGGATGAGGTGCTGTGGCTCCATGGGTGCCCCGTCCCTGAGATCAGATGCTGTGCTAACTTCACTGTGGTCCGTTGGGGTGGTGGTGGTGCCCATTGGCGTGTGATCAGACCTGAGGTTTTCCTGCTGTTGTTGCCACTCTGCACCCCACGAGGTGGATTTTGGGGTCCTGCAGTTTTCCACCTATCTCCTCCTCTACTGCAGCTGTTGGACCAGCAGTCTGGGGGGTGGGCCAAGCATGAAAGCAGTACTGTGTTGCCATTTAGATTGTCATTTAACAAATTTGTTCACCAAAAATGCTTGCTAACAATCCTGAATTCAATTTCAATATTTTTTTAAATCAATATCTTAGCCAAAACCAGAAAATTAAGTTGTTGACAATTATTTGTGACAAGTTTGGTATGAGGAAGGGAGTGGGCCAGTTTTCATCAGAGAAACAAAAAATGTAGACTGACTTTCCTATAGCCCTGTTACTGCTAAATAGAGCCCTCCAAGAACTGTAATATGTTCATATCCTTACTAATGTATAGAGCAGGGGTCGGCAACCTACGGCACATGTTCCAAAGGTGGCACGCGAGCTGATTTTTGATGGTACGCAGTAGCGGGCTGAGCGACTCAGCCTGCCACTGCTCTGGGGTTCTGGCTGCTGCCCCATTGCCATCCAGGGTCCCACTCAGCACCCACTACTGGCCTGGGGACCTCCAAGAAACCCCAGGCTGGCAGCGGGCTGAGCAGGCCGGCAGCTGATACCCTGACTGAGCCACTCAACCCGCTGTTGGCCTGGAGTTCAATTCACTCAGCTGGTAGCGGGCTGAGCAGGACTAAATTCAACAAAATAGGAAAACAAGAGCAACTAATGACATAGTGCAAGAACCTAGAGCAGTGGTCCCCAACCTTACCGTGGTGGCGGATGAGCATCCGCTGAAATGCTGCCAAAATTCGGTGGCATTTCGGAAATGACGCCTCTGGATGACACCGCTTGTCAGCAGCAAGCAGTGTCATCCAGAGGCGTCACCGCTGAAATGTTGCTGAATTTCAGCAGCATTTTGGCGGATGCTCGTCCACCGGCCAGTATGCAGGCATACTGAGAGGCCCCTGCGGGCGCCATGGCACCCACAGGCACCGTGTTGGGGACCCTTGACCTAGAGAGCCTCCTGAAGCACAGCGATCATTTTGATTTAAATGGACTTGAACTGTACGAAGAATTGAGTACACTGTCATCAATGTTGCCACGTGCAAAATCGATGATGGACATCGTACAATTTATTCATACCAGCAAACTTGTTGATATATATATATCCTAATGTGTACATTACCACTCGTATTCTACTGACAATTCCTGTAACAGTAGCATCAGGAGAACGGAGATTCTCAAAACTAAAGCTCATTAAAAACTATCTCCGCTCTACAAGGAGTCAGGAACACTTGACTGGTCTTGCTATTCTTGCAATCAAACAAGACATCACTTTGTCTTTGTCATACGATGACATTATTACTGATTTTGCAGCCAGAAAAGCCAGAAACATTGCTTTTAATTAAAAACAAATCCTTGTTTCAATACCTCTTCATATAAATTTCCAATAAAATGTTGACAAATTAAAAAAATTATATTATTTGCATCATTCTGTCAAATCAGAATTTTTTCTATAGTGCTACTTCTTTAGTGCTAGTCCATCAGCATTACAATGTGCTTAATTAAGTTAAACTGGTTTTAATAACATGCATGTGGCAAGTTTTCCAATAGTGTAAGCTTATGTTTGTGTTGCTAAGAGCAAGACAGGCACAGGGGCACCAGTTTAATAATCCCGCCTAGGGCACCATAAATCCTAAGGACGGCCCTGCCTGTATAAACTAGAATCTATGCTAGTGGTAGAATCCCTGCTGGGAAATGACACTAAATTAACTTCTGTAAATATACCCCTCGGTGTGGAACACTCCTTTCATCCCCCTACTTAGAGAATAGCCATCCTTAGCTTCCCATATTAGTCATCTGAACCTATTGGTCCTTCAACCCACCAGTCCTGCGTTTTTGTTTGCCCTAGATACTGTGTTAGACCTATGAAGGGAGATAACTTCCTGCTTGGTGTAATTCAGCTAGAGAATCTGCACTGTCACAATCACTAATGATTCATCAACTGATGTATCAGACTATGCATATATTTAACAGGGGGAAGGATTTTTAACTGTAAGGTCATGGCACACCTCAATGTGTGGAAAACATTCCAAGTCCCACCTTATTTCTAACCATCTTCATTGTCCTTTTCTAGAACTTTTGCATCTAAGTTATGTTTCTAAGATGACTCCCAAGGCTGGACATGCAACTCCTGATGAAGAGGCACCCTGGGCAAATATAGCAATACATTGACGAGTTTTTTTTAATGCAACAAAGTATCCAGTGTGACTGTACAAACTGATCTCTCCCACTGGGCTGACGTCTGTTCAGCTACTCACCACTGTTGCTCCTGAATCCTCTTCCTAACAGTTCAGAGCTCGACCTGACAGTCTGAGGAGCCAAATTGACTACGTGGGTTGAAGTCCACTGAAGCTAATGGATTTATACCCATTTATGCCAGCAGTGTGTTTTGCCATTGTGTACTACCTTATACCCACAGAAATTTAATTTGTCATGTTTATTTCACAACATGATCAGCCTGCAGCTATCCTCCTTCAGTCTTCCATATATTTTACTACCCAGAACAATGGATTTAGGACTCCGCAGAGTTCATCAACTCCCTGTCCACTTCCTCTCTCAATGGTTTCTATGGATCTGCAGCTCTGATCCCAGGGCCAACCTCTGGAGAGTCCAGGCATCAACCTCTCTGCCTTGAGAAGCAGCCATTTACTACTGGCCAGAAGTAGTAAAGCTGGTGTAAAGCTCTGTTGACTTCAACTGAGTTTCATTTGCTGATTCTAAGGCTAGATTTGGTCATATGACTCTATTAATAACCAGTTATTTCACAACCAAGCTTTGCGTGTTAGCCTGTTTTTTGTGTTCATTATTTATTTTCCTTAAGACTTTTTGAGGAACTCTGCCAAAAGTTTTTCAAAACTCCAACTTAAGTGTTCTCTGTATCTGGCTGTTGAGTTTTTTAAATGCATTCAAGAGAGGCACAATATTCCCTTGCAGACACTCTGCTGGCGTAACCTGTGCTGACCACAGTCTCCTCTTGTGCACCGAGCACTAACAACACTGCACATCCTGACTGATGCTTTAGATCCAAGCTCTTAACTCATCTCCATGCCATAGGCTGCAATGCTTTTTGCTTTCTGGAGGCATATTCCTATCAACTCTTGTTAGAGTACCATAGCCTGAACATGCAATTCACCCTTTAAGATGACTTATCCCACTCTAGATGGGGAACACCAAGGATACTAACTAGGTCCCACCTTACAGAGAAAGCCGCAGGCAGAGTGCAGACAGGCATGCAGTATAACAGGGTTCGTTAGGGTCAGGTACTCTACAAAACACCATACTGCATTCGTTAGTTAACTGTATTGCTTCAAGAGATACCACTTCCTTTAAGCTCCATTGTCTTAACATGTCCTGCGTCTCTTAGGTCAGATCTGCTTTGATGCATGGATTTCAGGTTTAAAGGACAGTTCTCGCCAGTATCCCAAACCTCTATGCTTTCCTGGGTCAACATCTCTGCCAGGCGAAGACCAGTGATTGGACATTAAAGGACTCCAAGCAGAGAAAGGTTCTGACTTAACAGAGTCACATTCAGAGGCCTTAGGAGATCCCAGGTGCTCTGCTCTCTCTGGACAGCTTGGGTTAATACCTTCAGGACAGGGAAAGACCCTAATAATCCGAAAGGACTGAATTCATGAACATGATTTCAGGCCAGTCTAGGACAAGACAAACACAGAAACAATCTTCAGGTGCTCAGAATATCCTGAGTTGATGGTTGAGAGCCAAGGCCATCAATATGCAGGATGTTCAAAGTATCACCCTGCCAGGGAAATGTGGCCACAGAGCGCCACAATCAACCCACATAAACTGCTGCAGCCCAGATACGTGCTGCTTCTGATGCAAGCAACTCAAGCAACCCAATTTTTACAGCTAAGTGTCAGTGGGAAACTAGGGAGTGAGGAGATGCCATGGGGAACTAAAGGGGAACAGAGCAAATCAGTTAGCGGCCACAAAAATACCATCCAAACCAAAGCTGAAGTCCATGGGGCAGCAGGAGCTGGGACCAAGCTAAAGGGATTTAGCTCCAGTAGGGAGCCCTGTAGCTGAGTGTGGGCAGAGAGGAACACACAGAATGTTCAACGGGTGGGTGCTGTGGCTCTGGCAAAAAGACGCTGCGCAGCTAGTGGCTCAAAGGGCCAACAAAATCTGAGAGTTGGGGCAGTTCTTACTGGTCTCACGCTGCGACCCGAGACCAGGAATCCAGACAGCATGATGTTCTCAGAACATCAGAACTATATCCGTGTACATAACAAGTACTTTGAGACCACTGGATGAAAAGACACTAGGGGTTTGTGGCAGGATCTCACCTCTTTGCCATGGGAATGCAGCCATTTCCTTGCTTGGTTTCTCTCTCCAGCAGAACTAGACCATCCCTCTCCATAGTACCTATCATCCAAATAAACCAGAGACCCACATCAAAATGAACTTGGTTTTTACTCTTAAATTAGAGAGGCCCTCTCAATCTTAACTCCAATTTAAAGTCCTTTGTGGCTTGAATTAGGAACAGTGTGATTTAGAGTATCTATCCTCAGCTAGGAGACAGTCTAAGGAACATTTTGTTACTCCTTAAGTCATCCTGGACCACAAAGATCACTTTATGCAATGTAATGCCCTGGCTCTGAAGTTTTGTCAGCCCAAAATCACTTGTTTGAAGTTCCCTAAAGAGCCGTTTAAAGAGACATTTTACTCACCCTCGACAAAGGTTTCTCTGTGTTTACCAATACTATCTGTGATCTTTTCCCTAGTATGGGTGTGCTGGAATACCTCTTAGCTTGAGCAGATTAAGGTGGCCCTAGGCTCCCTGCTTCGACCAACTCAGTGGAGAAAAGAGGCATTGCAATGCCTGCTCTCTGGGGAGGAGGCAGTGGTCACATATAGAGGTTTTTCCAATGCAGACAAGCCTCTTTATAAGTACAAGTAGCTGTGTCACCACAGGGTAATGCCACCTCTATGACACTGTCTGGCCAGCGAACTCCCAACAGTAAGCGTTTCCTGCAGAGCCCCGCACAGTCTCTGCCTGCCAGACAGTGTCATGGAGGGGGCGTTCTGTGCCTCCCTCCATACTGGCTAGCTTCTCCCAGCTATCAGTGCCTCAGAAGGCAGCCATCCATCCAGCACCCCCAAGATGGGGCTGGGTGCAAAGGAGGAGTAGAGCATGGGTTCCTAGTGGGAAGAAAGCAGCAGCAGACTGGGGCTGATACAGAGAGGCGTAGAGGCACTGTCTGGGCACTGAGGGTTTATGGAGGGAAAGCAGGGGCCAGGACTTAACCCTGAGCAGGAGGCAGATGGGTGGTTTTTTGACGTATAGGGGAGACAGAGACAGCTACTTCCTGGGGATGCCAGGGCAGAGGCAGGCAGGGGCAGTGGAGGTTTCCTGGGGGCAGCTGGATGGGTGTGAGGGGAAGTTAGGAAGTGGTGGAAGCAGAATTGCTCGGGGTCATGAAGCAGAATGAGGAAGTGACTGGCTGCTACCAGCACAAGGAACGAGTTGGAAACTGGAGTGCAAAGAAGGGGAAGAGATGGGCAAATGCAGGCAGGAGAGAAACAGCACAGGAGAAAACAAGGGAGACTAATGGAGTGGGAAGGAAGGCTGGACAGCGGGTACATAGTAAAGTGTGACTGAGCACAGGGTGCTGCTGGACTTTGTTGGAGCTTGGAGGGTGGGCTGAAGGAGTTGGGGGCTTTGAGACCAATGTGGAATGAATGGGTGGATATTGGGGAGCGAGTGAGCATAATGAGAGGAGCGATGGGTGATAAGAAGGTGAAGACAAGGGAGTGTGACAGACCCAGACCAGTTGGGTGCAGGACTCTTGTCAAAAGCAAATATACTGGCCACTGGATGAACAGTTTTCTGTTCCCTGAGTAACCAGAGCAGGGCTGCCCTAGAGCAATGAAGAACCTGCTAGAACCAATTAAGACAGACAAGCTAATTAAGACACCTGGAGCCAGTTAAGAACTTACTAGAATCAGTTATAGCAGGCAGGCTAATCAGGACACCTGGTTTAAAAAGGACCTCCCATCAGTTAGCAGAGAGCACGCTGCTGCAGGACTGAGGAATACAAGCATTATCAGGCTTCAGAGGGAAGATCCTGTGGTGAGGATAAAGAAGGTGCTGGGGGGAGGCAACGGGGAAGTAGCCCAGAGAGTTGTAGCTGTCGTGCAGCTGATACAGGGGACACTGTATACACCTACTATCCATGGAGCCCTAGGCTGGAACCTGGTGTAGAGGGTGGGCCTGGGTTCCTCCCATCCCCCCCACTCCTGATCAGACACAGGAGAAGTTGACTGGGTCTGAGACACACACCAGAAGGGAAGGTCTAATTTGGAAAGGGATCTGACCTGTCCCCAACCCACTGGGATAACAGGGGCTGTGGGGATTGTTCACCCTTTTCCCCCATGCTGGCCAGTGATGAGGTTAGCTGACTGAATGGCAAGTTTGAGCCACTAGGAGAATTGGCCAGACTGAGGACTGTTGTGAACCTCTGAGGTGAGCAAATCTGCCAAAAAGCACGGGACCCAGCAAGGCAGAGGAAGAACTTTTTCACAGGAGAAAGGAGAAGACAGGGGGAGGAGGAGAGGGTGGGGAAAGGAGACCAAAGTGGGCAAGGAAGAGAACACAGAGAGAGAGAGTGAGTGTGAACTAAAACCCTGAACTGAAAACATTCTGGGAAAGACAAAGGAAATGGGTTAATCCCAGCATGTGCTGGAAGGAAAACGGTAACAGATGGAAAGGGAAGGAAAAGCTAAAGCAACTGAAAAAAACGAGGAGTCCTTGTGGCACCTTAGACTAACAAATTTATTTGGGTATAAGCTTTCGTGGGCTACAACCCACTTCATCAGATGCATGGAGTGGAAAATAGAGTAGCGTGTGTGTGTGTATATATATATGTGTATATGTGTGTATGTATATATGTGTATATGTGTGTATGTATATATGTATGTATATATATATATATATATAGTACATGAAAAGATGGAGTTGATGGTGGGGTGGACTCCAGCGTGAAACTGCAGAACTGGAATTAATTTGCAAACTGGACACCATCAAATTAGCCCTGAATAAAGACTGGGAGCGGATGGGTCATTACAAAACCTAATTTTACCATACTAATTTCCCCCTACTGTTACTCACACCTTCCTGTTAACTGTTTGAAATGGGTCACCCTCATTACCACTACAAAAGTGATTTTTCCTCCCTGGATATTCTACTGTTAATTGAATTGTCTCATTAGACTGACTTCTCGACTTGGTAAGGCAACTCCTATCTAACACAGCTACCACTCTGAAACCTACAGCAATTGAGGTTAGGTTTTGTTTGTTTGCTTTATAGAAAGTTCACTGCCTGTGTATATAAGTTGTTTCCTCATCTATCATTTGGGTCCATAGCTCTACAAACATACTCATATTGAAAGCCCCACTAGAAAGCTTTCACATAGCTGAGGGACAAGGTTAATGGTTGGTTCCCATCCACACCACAAGGTTTTATCTTTGCCAGAGATGATCACGTGGCAAGCAGATCTACTGACACAGCTGTATTTGTACTGCAGACCAGATCCCTGAGTTTACGGTGGGCCTTGGGCCTTCTAATTTCTCCTTCCAGTTGGTAGGATTTGTGGAGTGTAGAAGATCTCATGGTGGAGTTTCTGTGCAAAGACAAAGTGTCATCTAGCTTATTGGGTTTTCATTATTTTTGCAACTTCGCATCGTTGGCTTATCACTTGATATTGTATGCTGTAAATATAAATATCACTTTATATTACAGTGGGTTATCCCTTGATAGTTGCAGCAGAAACTACACAAAAGTGGAGTTGAGGTTGTGAATACCTATTAATAATTTGAGGTTACATATGTTGCTGGGGTGGTGTAATTATCCCAAAGTCAAGCACTACAGACCCAGGCACTTCTGAGTTAAGGTTACATTTAAGAGAAATCCAGATACATTTAGGTACAGAAATGCCCATTTAGACATCCAAACAACCCTCTTCCTGCCCTGTTGCCACACCATACAATAACCATCTGATTGAGGCATTTCTGTTTGACCCCAGATTAGGTTGAATTGACTTGTAAAGATGTTGCATTACAGTTCATTTTATTTCTGGGAGAGAATTCCAAGAAACTCCCCCACATTTTTTTTTTTTTAGCTGCCTCCCATCAGCTCTCTCCAGCCTCCCCCATGGGCTAGCTGCAAGCCTGAGCCGAGAAGAAACATTTGCAGAAACACAGAGCAATGTAGCATTTGAATGGAAATAAACAATTGCATTGAAGTTGTGCTGCTCCCCCATAATGGAGGCAGAAGGGACTGTCAGCCTGAAAGCTCAGAACTGCCTTTCCAGAAATCCTCCTCTAACAGAGATTAGGCAATGCACACCATCTGCATTAGCATGAAATGTTAGAGAGAGATTGTTCATCTACTTACTACAACTATACACAACAATTAACACATGGGTTTCTATTAAACTATATACACTCTGCGGTATCGCTTTCTGGCATGCAAACTAGTCCCCCAACGATTAACAGTTCCTCCTAAGGATCAGTGAGTCACCCACTCAATACGAGAGCCAGTCACACATCTGAAAATTAAAAGTGCACATCACTTCCTTGCAAAAAGAGGCACTTCTGCATAACAAATCTCAGTCCACTGAGGCATCCAATTGTGACGGAGGCATACTTTACCCTTCCTGTCAACGGAGCCTGAGATTTTCAAAAGTGACTAGCAAGTTGGGTGCCTAACTTGAGCCTTGAAGAGACCACCTGAGCCCCCACCTTCAGAAAGTCAGGACACCATTAAAGGTGTGAAGTTGGGAACCCCAAATTAGTCACTTGAAACATGTGGGCCTTTAATTCTTTTTAAACACTATGGAAAGGCAATGTCCTCTCCATAATTAAAGTAGTAATCTGCTTTCATGGTGAAACCCTGGTTTAGCGCCCTGAAAAAGCATGGCTTACAAGCTTGCTTTGGGTGGAACTTTGCCACGTTTCTTTGGAAGCTAAGGAAAAGGTTTGTGAGGGTTGAAGAAAATTGAAAAGACCTTCTTTTTTTTTTTTTAGAGGTCATTGAAAAATACCCTGCTTTGAAACATTGATTTTTGTCTGCTATTTCTACGTCTCCCTGTGACTCAAAAAAGGTCTTGTTATTGCCAATTCAGACTTCCCACATAGTTCAGCCCCCTGAAGAACTCCCGTACTGACAATATTGAAAGAAAATAGGTTGAAGTTAAGCTAAGTTAAAGGATTTGGGGGTATAGTTTGTGCACCCATTGAGTTCAGTGAGAGCTGTTGGATGGGGGCAGGTTCAGCCACTATGGGATAATACTCCAGCTTGAGTGTAGAAATTAAACATTTAAATCCATACTTAAGACATTACCTTGAAAGATAGTCAAGACTTTATCTCTAAATATACACAATTTACTCAACGTACAGTTTGCTAAAATTACTCCCATTATGCAGTTGTGGACTGGGGGCTTTATCTGAATTTTCGATTCATATGACTGGCTCACACAGGAATTCGAAATTCTTAGCTAGCTAATGTAAGCCCATGGCAGATTCTGAAGTGAGCATCTTTTACAACTGGTACCTTCAAAAAATATATACAATACAGCCCAAATCTGTTGCAAAGAGTATTCCTTCCTATTTAAAACTGCAAAGTAGAGTACCTGAAGAGGAATCTCTAATGGTTAATGCACACCCATATATTTGAATGCCAGAATGAACAATTTCCATTCTAAATACGATTCTCTTTAGTAAGTTCAGTTCCACTAGATCATTTGTAGACTAGCTAACTACACATAAGAGCGGCCATACTGGATCAGACCAAAGGTCCATTTAGCCCATTATCCTTTCTTCTGACAGTGGCCAATGCCAGGTGCCCTAGAGGAAATGAACAGAACAGGGAATCATCAAGTGATCCATCCCCTGTCGCCCATTCCCAGCTTCTGGCAAACAGAGGCTAGGGACACCATCCCTGCCCATCCTAGCTAATAGCCATTGATGGACCTATTCTCCATGAACTTATCTAGTTCTTTTCTGAACCCTGTTATAGTCTTGGCCTTCACAACATCCTCTGGCAAAGGGTGCCACAAACTGACTGTGTGTTGTGTAAAGAAATACTTCCTGTTTGTTTGTTTTAAATCTGCTGCCTATTAATTTCATTTGGTGACCCCTAGTTCTTGTGTTATGAGAAGGAGTAAATAACACTTCCTTATTTACTTTCTCCACATCACTCATGATTTTATAGATCATTACCATATCCCTCCTTAGTCGTCTCTTTTCCAAGCTGAAAAGTCCCAGTCTTATTAAACTCTCCTCATACAGAAGCCGTTTCATATCCCTAATAATTTTTGTTGCCCTTTTCTGAACCTTTTCCAATTCCAATATATCTTTTTTGGGATGGGGTGACCACATCTGCATGCAGTATTCAAGATGTGGGTGTACCATGGATTTATATAGAGGCAATATGATATTTTCTGTCTTATTAGCTATCCCTTTCTTAATGATTCCCAACATTCTGTTCACTTTTTTTGACGGCCGCTGCACATTGAGTGGATGTTTTCAGAGAGCTATCCACAATGACTCCAAGATTTTTCTTCAATAGTAACAGCTAATTTAGACCTCATCATTTTATATGTATACTTGGAATTATGTTTTCCAATGTGCATTACTTTGCATTTATCAACACTGACTTTCATCTACCATTTGGTTGCCCAGTCACCCAGTTTTGAGAGATCCTTTTGTAGCTCTTTGCAGTCTGCCTGGGACTTAACTATCTTGAGTAGTATCAGAAGTTGTTAAACAAGCCATGCTCATTCCATGGTATATGAAATCCACCTGGAGAATCAATTTATTGGGAATGTTTGCATTTAATCCTCACATATTATAAAATAGTTTAGTGGTTGTATTTATGGCAGTGACCAAATTCTATAAAGGCTAAACTATGCAAATGCCAAATCACTAAGTGGAGGAATAAGCTATTAATCAAATATTTTTATTGTCAATAATATTACCAGCTTTGGTGATAGCGAGTGAACACTCTGAAAATAAGTGAAGTGTTACAAGAACAAAGCACCACGTGGTGTTTCTTTCTGATGACAAGGAATTCTGCTACTAACCGTTTTAGTAGCTTAAAACTGCAGACCCATTCAGACATGAAAGCACTGGTTGGAGTCAGACAATAGTTAGGAGTGCAGGAATTCTGCCTGGTCCAGCTCATCTTCCCCTTTCCTTATACAGGTTCTTAGGGAGAGGCTGGTTAGCAGAGTAGTAGGGGGAGAAGGTTGCTGCCCCTGGTCCCTCACCTGTGGGTAAACAGAATGACATTACTCTGAGCTGCCACTGGCACCTACAGAAGCATAAAAAGAAAACATTATGACTACCTTATCCTCTGTCCCCACTTGTGGATTTATCAGACATTCTAAAGTCTCTTTGTGTTGTTTTATTTCCTTTTGAAAGGGGAAGATACCTGTTTATCTGGATCACTTGATCATACGAAAAGCCCAGTGCGGGAGCTCCACAAGGACTTAGGTCCAGGGAAGGGCACAGGCACATCTGTCCCCTGCTTTATCCTACTCCCTCCAACCCCACAAGACTGCAGTGAGTCAGTTTGCATTAACTCTGTTAGGAGTGACTCAGAGCCACTCTCCTTCTCCGGTGTGGAATTCCCACCAACAGCACCTGCCATATTGCCAGGCCAGTGTGGGAGGAGCTGCAGGGTACATAAATATGTCACTGGCACGGGGCTTCCACAGATCTCCAGGGTTGAAAGTCCAGCCCATTGAAAGTGCAGGGAGTGAGAGGAAGAACTCTGCCCACCAGGTTTAACAATCGGGTGAGAAGCCAACGAGTGCAGAATCATTGGGTTCCCAGTTTCCTTCATGGGCGTAACAGTGTAGCCTGGCAGGGATTAATGCAGCATGATACCTCAGAGACCTCATCTGAGTGCAAGATTAAATTAAGATACAAAATTTGAAAACCAGAAGTTATATCCACTGAAAAATGCACTTTGATCACTAGTGTGAAAGTTCATAACTGTGCTGATTAAACGCAATGCAGGATATAGACTAGTACAATGAATGGGGCTAATGACACATCCGGCTCTTCACATGTTTTAATCCAGTTCTCGAGCTCCTGCCGGGGAGTGAGGTCCGGGGCTTGCCCCACTCCGGCACTCCAGCTGGGGGCTTGCCCCACTCCAAGTGTGCTGTGGCTCCGGGTGGCTCCCAGAAGCAGCGACATGTCCTCCCTCCAGCTCCTATGCATCGGATCAGCCAAGGGGCTCTGCAGCTCCCATTGGCTGGGAATCATGGCCAATGGGAGCTGCAGGGGCGGCACTTGCGGACAGGGCAGCGCACAGAGACGCTTGGCTGCGCCTCCGCATAGGAGCCATAGGGGGGACATGCCGCTGCTTCTGGGAGCTGCTTGAGGTAAGCCTGGTCCCTCTCCCACTCTCCAAACCCCTTGCTCCCAGCCCAGAGTATGCTCATGCACCCCCAGCCCCACTCCAGAGCCTGAACCCCCAGCCAGAGCCCTCACCTCCTCCTGCATCCCAACCCCCAATTCATGAGCATTCATGGCCCACCATACAATTTCCATACCCAAATGTGGCCCTCCGACCAAAGTTTGCCCACCCCATTGGTAATAGTTTGCCATCAAGTGAGTCTTTGATCCAAAGACAATCCCAGACTTCACTGAAATCAATGGGTCACCAAGTACCCTTTTAGGCTCAAAAAAAGGAGCAATTAGGCCTCTTCCTACAGACAACAGCTACAGGTAACAAAAGGACTACCCAGGGCGCAGGGCAGATCAGAGCTCAGCCGTGTGGGTGATTGCAAAGGCAGGATAGGGATATTGCAGCCTGCAAGCTAGGATATTGGGTTTGCAGCTTGCGTGAGAGACAAAAAGCTGCCCAGCAGAAGCAGTGGTAAGCGTGACTGTCACCAAGTACTCCCTGGCGGGCCAGGATAACTCAGCCACAACAGAAACAGGATGGGAGGAAAGGAAGCTAGAGATGGAGCAGTTCTTCAAAAAGATGTTGGTAAAATAGGTACCAACGCATCTGCACCCATTTACTTTTAGTCCCATTTCCCCCCATAAGATCCAAGCAGAGTATCCTAAGTGCAATCAAAGTCTTCACCCTTCCTGGGAAGTCCACAGTTTTTATAGGCTGGCCCCAGCTTGTGCCCAAAGGTAGTACTTGCTTCTCCAACGTGGCGTTTCTCCTCAGATGCTGACCTGGTGCTGCCCTAATGTATAGAATCATAGACTCTTAGGACTGGAAAGGACCTTGGGAGGTCATTTAGTCCAGCCCCCTGCACTTAAGGCAGGACTAACTATTCTCTAGACCATCCCTGACAGAGGTTTGTCTAACCTGCTCTTAAAAATATTCAGTGATGGAGATTCCACAACCTTCCTGGGCCATTTATTGCAGTGCTTAACCACCCTGACAGATAGGACGTTTTTCTAATGTCCAACCTAAACCGGCCTTGATGCAATTTAAGGCCACTGCTTCTTGTCCTATCCTCAGAGGTTAAGGATTTTATAGAAATATAAACATTCTCATCCTGAATCGAGATAGAGTTGATTTTCATACAGGAGGAAACATTATGAAATACTTCATTTGAGGAGAACTAAATGGAATTTTCCAGCTGCTCCCAACTGCCAGACACCGTGGGCAGCTGCTTGACTCCCCAGACCTCCAGCCTGGGGAGGTAGCTGCTCACGGAATTGGGCAGCCAGAGGACTCTGGCACTCCGGCCTGCCTGGTTTCTATTGGAAGTTTCAACACGCTCCCACAGAACATTTTGACTCCATCAAATCAGCAGGAGTCTGGATATATTCTAAGTGTGACCTATTTTATTGACACGTATCTGCCCGTCCTGGAACAGAGGAGGACTGACAGCATGTAGGGCAATTGTCCTTTCAGGAACCTCAGCCCAACACCAATCCCTGGCTCCCAAGCAGCAATTCTGCCTTAAGAACTGACTCCAATCAGAGAGAGCCCAGGATAGAGCAAACTGTGCTGTGGTCATGCAGCTTCCACTTCTTCACCACAGCCTCTACCCAGAACCTAACACATAGCAAAACTACCCCTGCTGCATAGCATGTCTTCTGAAGACTGAAGATTTGCTCGCACACTAAAAAATATACTTGGGAAGACAAGTGTAACAGCTCCACATGGTGACGCCTGCCATAATAGCTCTTTTATATCTCTAATTTATACGGTTCTACAGGAAGTGTAATTTTTAAATAGCTTCTTAAAAAGAGACTTATAACCGCAACTCACTTTTCCATAAAAGACTTAGTTTTAATGAGCATAGGCTGAACTCCACATCCTGGCCTAAGAGCCTGGCACATTTCACTCAAACAACAACTATTTTCAGGACTCCAGAAGATGCATCTAAAACCATCTTTAAAGCTTCTTTCAGGAAGCAGGAGGAGATTTAATTTAAAATATAGGAAATAAAATCTTAAACTTCACTCCCAGGCTGAGCAACTTTATTGCTAGTTTGATTTTTTTAAAAACCAAGCATTTAGACCTGTGATTTAAGTGGTGCAAGGAGGTTTCAAATGTAAACACTCAAAACAACCCTTCTAGCAGCCCTGGGGTAAGCAGGCGCAATTCCACTAAATTGAACCTCAGTTCAACCAATGGAATTTGGTCCCATGCTGTTAATAAATTGCAATACAGATTAAGAAAAAGGAAATAAATACTGTACACAAGGTAATGATCAACAGTTAGAAGCCAAGTTCATTTCTTACTTAGAAGACAAAGGTAAGTAACTATTACAACTAGTTTTAAAAACCAACATCACTTAACTTTCTGACTAGTAAATGCAGCTCTATCGCCTCTTAGGACTGAAAATCTGGCTAGCCATGATGTTAAGATGTTTGCTATAAAAGCCACAGAATTGCCAATAGAGGAGACAACATACTTCTGTCAGTGCTCGTATGTCTTTCAAGGCCTAGGATGTCTGGAAGGAGTATGAGCAGATGACTTCATGTGCTTAGCTGAATCAAGGCCTAGATCAACTCTAATGATCCATGCATGAAGAACACAGCCATTTCTCCCAACAGATAAAAAGCAGACTTGGGTGAAGTATGGATAAGGTGGCACACGTGAACTGGGTTAATTCCATGGTCACCATCAGGACATCTAGGAATTACAGGCCCCTCGGTTGCCTCACTCCATGTGATACCAGTCCATAAACTCCCTGTGGCCCTGCTCTTCTCCTATCTTTGCATCCCTTTCTTATTGGGTTTTCTGCTTCACTTGCTTCGACCTTCTGCAATTCCTGTGCCCTCATTATATCACGTTATATTACTCCCCTTGTAAAACATGCCCTCTTGGTCCCCCTTTCTCTCACCCCCCATACCACTTCTGCATCAGGTGTGAGAGGGGGAAGGACAGACAGAGGCCAAACGAGTGATTCAAACAAAGCCCCCAACATGAACTGTATCTGATGCAGGCTGTTGAACAAGCAGCAGGAAAACTATCAGCAGCAAAACTATGTCTGTATTAGACAAAGGACATACAGGTTTGTGTGAACTTTCTGTGCCAATCAAGCTCTCAATTGCTGACTTTCACTGCCCCTGTTTGGAAATTATTAAGATAGGCAAATCCTTGGTGTGTTTAGTTCCGCTCCTGAGGTATTTAACAGATCACATGATTTTGACCTTCTAATAACTGATGTTTTAATTTGGGCTATTGACCTGAACGACCACAATGAGAGGCCGGGTGGGTTCCTGCTCTCTGCACAGTTTGTTCAAGACCAGGCCAACTAAAATATTGGTATAACAAATCATCCCAACTGGACATAAATCGAACACAGATAGCTTAACGCTGAGCCAGCTAAAAGAAAAGCAAGTGCCATGATTCCCAAATACAGAGTGCCCTGCAGAGTTGTGGGTAGGCACAGGGAGACTCAATCTGGAAAGTTTCATTTCAGGGTCAAAAAACCTGGAAGGTAAAGCCTGGAAAGTGACAAAGTCTAGGGCTTCGGGAAGTCAAGCAAATGGGAAGTGATCACAGTGTGGTCAGCTCGCACAGTTTTATCACAAGTCCCACAATAGTGATGTTATATCTGTAGATCACAGAATCTAGTGATTACTTGAGAATCTCAAGCTTTCAATTAAAAAAAAAAAGCTTGAAAATGAACCAAGTGCACCCTAAAAGCTTAGACATCACAAGCCAATTATGAAATCAATCATATTTTATAGTTCTTTAAAATGCCGTGATTTTTAAGCCACTCTTGAGATTTTTGGGAGTGGGAGTGGAAGAAAGAGTGTTTTGGTTTTTTTTAAATGCTTGGGGTTGGCAAGATGGTTATTTCCAACCCACCCGTTTTTAAGTGTTCTACTGTAACTAGGATGGTTACGATGCCTGGAAGGAGATCTTGTGCATCAGGTAACTTGCACAAGATGTTTTGTTGTGTGTCTGTGAGCGGCAGGCTTTTTCCAATTTACGAAAGGCTGAGTTTCATAAGGCCATCGTTTTTCCCACTTACATTTTTGTGTGGCTGGCTCCCAGGTCTACATCCCCTCCTGTTCAAAGCTGTTCATTTTCAAGAGCGCAAACATTAAAAATAGCGTCAGTACAAGGAGCGAAAGATCACCATTCCAACAAGCTTGCAGCTACTGACTTGCCCCTAGCTTCCTTTACTGCATTTGTATTCACTGTTCTCAGAATACATAATTATCCAAGCCAATAAACATCGATCTTAGAGAGACAAGGTAGCTGGAGCAATATTTTTACTGGACCAACTTCTGTTGGTGAGAGAGAAGTTGCTCCAATAAAGATATAGCCTCACCTACCTTGTCTCTTCAATATCCTGGAACCATCACAGCTACAACAATACTGCAAACCAATATAAATCTCATGCACATCCTGTCTCCCTTGGAGAATGTCGCCGACATGAATCTTGATCCAAATGCTAAACAGTTGTGATTTTCTTATGTGCCTACGTCAGTTGGGAGCACAATTCTTTTTTAAAGTCAGGAAGACTTGCCCACCTACGTTATTCAGGGTCTGTCTTCACTGCAGAGTTAACATGGGCTCTTACTCAAATGTTGCCCCTTTCTCCCCCCCTGTCCACACACAGAACCCTATCACCTGAGTTTATTGGTGTTTCAAACTGGGCTGGCTGGCACTCTCTTGGAAGAGGACTCTATTAGTGCAAAAGGCAGCCCTTTAAGTTTACAGTTGCAGTGTCCACACAGCACTTTGGTGCGCACTGCTGTTCAGACCCTCTTAGTCCTAACTGTGGTGTGGAAGGTTCTCAATCATAAAGTGTTCTTAATTTTCCTACAGATTTGATTAGAGTAAATAAAGAGGCAGAGAGCAGGGGAATCACTGTCTCTTTCAGGGAGATAGCGGGACCGTTTACGTATTTGGGAGCCTCAGCTCCAGTGCTTAAGTGAGGGTCATGAGAGGTTGTAGACATAAGAAAAAAATTCATTTCAAGTCAGGGCACCCACTATCCTATTAAAGCTGCTCCATAGGCTATAGGATTGAGGATTTTTTAGGACACTTTAAAAATCTTTTCCCCTCCTAGCAGGAGAGGCCACTGCTAGTAAAATTACCTCGATTCAGAGCAGGAAGCCTCTTACGTTTTCTTTAGACAGAAATTAGTTTTGTCGTGCATCAAATCTGAGCTGGGGGGCCCAGACTAGTTATCCCAAATTAGTTCCAAGCCATTTTCACTAAAATATAATGGGACAAATGAGTGGTGTTAGGGTTGTGATTCCCTACTGGGTTTGTAGTTCACCAAAAAGTGAAAAGCTTCCTTGGGACTCATCCAATCCCTATCAAACCAGTACAGTGGTTCTGAACCTGGGTCTGCAGACCACAGAGCTAGGAATCCATGGAGCCATGATGCTACTAACTCTGTTTTCCAGTTGCTGAAGTGTTTTTTCCAAGTCAAGAATGACGGTACTTGCCATAGAAATGTTCACGATCACCACTGGGGGTCTATGAGAAATCAAAATGTGGCCCAAACTATAAAAAGTTTGAGAACATTTGATTTAGTAGATTCCTCCTCTCACCCAGACCTATCACTTACAGAATAAAGGACAATTCTCTGCAAGGAGCAACCCAGTAAAGTACATTTCACAACAGAAATTTCCAATTATTGTTTGTTCACTGTTATGTTCCAAACAGCCACTCCATTTTATAATATACTAGTGATTCATACTCTGGTACATATGTTATTCAATCATGTTGTGTTAGATAGTCTGGCGTTTTCTTGATCAACTCTTAGTAACATCCTCTCACTGAGAGGTTGTTGGCTGGAAAATTAAACCCAGAAGACACCCTTATTTAGCAAAGCATTTACATAATATGGGACTTCAGCACATGTTTAAGTGCTTTCCCTCAATCAGGGCCTTGGTGATTAGTTTTCTAATGGTGGTTGTCTACATTAATCTTGATCTTGAACCTAACTAAAGCTGGGTAGGTTTATAGGGCCTTTCACTTCCAAATTAGCATCACTTCACTCATCAAAATGTCCTTAACTTGCAGATTGTGATGTAAATTATTCAGGGGCAGAAGTTGGAAAATCAGAATTCTGGAAGCTTAGGCAGCTGAAGGAACTTGCTGCAGTTTTAAAGTTTGATCCACACTGGTAATTTAAGTTCCAGAGAGGAAATAACATTCTGGGCTGGGCCAAAATATGTTTTTTACAGCTGGGATCAGCTCCGTTTGGTGCCCATATGTGCTTGATTTTAAGGCATGAAATCTGCAAATCAAAGCCGAGATATTTGCCATTTAGGTGAGCGAAAGAAGCATGATTTTTGCGAGCTATGCTGAAGAAAATCAAGATAGGGTAAAATTGTAAACCAAAGCCAAGTTACAAAGAGCTAATGTTATACCGTCTCCTCTACAGTTCCAATACAAGTTCTGGAGGACACAGTGACAGAAGCCTTATTACCTATAACACTTTTACATGTAACCCTTGCTCCTGGGCTAGCTGGAGTCAATTATCGTGGATGCAGAGACTCTGGGAGGAGATATTTTGCTTAAGATAATCAAAAATGAGCAGCTGAAATTAGTCTCCTAAACCCATGCCTGGGCATCGCAAACAGCCTGTCAAGGGTGATGAGCACCCAGCAGCTCCCATTGACTTCAAAGGACTGCTCACAAGCATCTGAGTGCGCCGGACTGGGACCATAGCAACTCTCTGGGCCTTTCTGAGAGTGAAATTGATGGGCTCTGCTATATAGAACCATCCTCATACTAGTCCATGTGCAAGTAAAGGGGAAAGACAGGAGGAACTCCTCTCCTCCCCCACAACATTTTTAACACAACCTTGCACCTCCCCCCACGCACCACCTTTGTTAGGTCCCTATCTGATTTTCAGTGCCAAATGTTTGGTGGACGTGGCTGAACAAGATTCCCAATGCCCTTCAGGTCGGTCACCTAGTATTTTAAGGAAACCTGTCCTACTGTGAGAAAACTGAACCGAGCTTGATTTATTACCACTAGAAAGCATCCCCTTGCACTGTGAGAAACTTGCATCTCAGGAGGCAATGGAAGCTTCTGCTGGAATTCACACCGCTTCTGGAGCGGGAAGTATGTGGGCACATTTTGTATTCTACCAATGTTATCCATTTCTCTGAAAGTGCAGGGTTAGTCCTGCTTTGAGCAGGGGGCTGGACTAGATGACCTCCTGAGGCCTCTCCCAACCCTAATCCTCTATGATTCTATGAAAACTAAGTCTCTCCAGGTCTATGAAATGGCTGTGCCTGGGTTATCAATTTACAACCAAAGAAACTGGACTTTACTGATAATCTTTCAGTAGCAAATGAGTTTGTCTAAAAATGCAAGTGATGGCATGCTCCTTGTGGAAATGTAGAGATGGATTTTCAGAGCATTAGTTTAACATCTTAATAATTGTCTTTCACACAGTTTTTGCTTTTTATCAGTATTGAATCAGTATAATATAGTGAAATACCCATCTGAATGACTAACTCTGCTGATTTTGCTATTGTAATTTGGATTTGTTATTACAAACAATCAGTTCCACATCTACCGTCTTTGCAGGCCTATAATGTTCAAGATTTAGCTCAGATATGTTTCATATCAATTCCATAAACCCTTTCTGTCGGTCTGAACAATACTAGAATTCATCTATTTGAGATTTTTGTAATTTACAGCTGCTACTACTTAATGAATCTGCAAATGAAATGCAGTTCATTTTTTAGGGTCCCAGATTAGACCATTGAGGCTAGTATGAGGTGTATTAACGGAACTGGGCAGTTCTTAGAATGTGAAACTGATTTATATTCCTTTAAGGAATTTTAAACTCCATCTGGATAACTTGTTGCCATTTTTCTGTCCCTGCTCCCTGCTTTTAATTTGTGTTTGTGGCTGTGACCATCTTTATCTGGAGGAAGAGTTGTCACAAAATGGGACATAACAAGCAGAAAAAGAAAGGGATTATGGAGAAGGAGATCAAGAACAGTTGGGTTGTTTTTGTTTTTTTGAACTGACATATCTGCTCTACAGACCTTAGAATCGCACATCTGTACCACTCCAGCTGTGCCACTGTAAGGTCTCTCATGTAACCACTCTATGCCAGCAGGACAGAGCTCTCCTGCCAGCATAATTAAATCACCCCTAACAACTGGCAGTAGCTATGTTGGCAGTAGAGCGTCTTTCTTGCGACATAGCACTATCCACACTGGTGCTTTTGTAAGTGAAACTTTTGCAGGTCAGGGGATGTTTTTTTCACACTTCTGTGCAAATTTTGCATATACAAAACAGGTCCCTGCAAGCACAGTGCTCCTAATAGCACATCATTAAAGTGAACAGGACTCTTAGCACAGGGTAGAGCTGGTTGGAAAATATCATTTTGACAAAACTGGAAATGTTCACAAAATATTATTTTCACAAAAGTCTGTTTAAAAAAAATTAGAAGTCCCATTTAAATATTTTTGGAATTAAAAGATTTGATTTTTGTTTCAAATTTTCTTTTCTTTTATATGTTAAGAATTAAGGGTAAAACTCCAAACAAAACATTTCAATTGACCTGAATTTTTTAATTTTGGGGAATTTTTTTTTTTTTTGAAGTTTTGGCTTTTCATCCTGATTTGGGACAAAAAAAATTTCCAAAATCTAAAAATTTCACAAGCCAAAAACTCTGTTTTCTGACCAGCTGTACTTCAGAGCTTTTGTGGGCGCTATTATGAGGAACTTCAGGGGAAGCCAAATGGGGTCCTCGTTAAATAATTATGCCTTGATATACATCATTTGTTCACAGTAGTTAAAGCTGAGCATTTCCACAAAATAGAGAGTAGTGCAAAGTTTGCCCCCTAGAATACAAATGGTGCAGTATAAAATAAAATTCTAGTCTAATAGGCTATTAACAAATATTACAAGATGCTACTACATATTTTATGGCAATTTTCTGGCTCCATGACAAAGCCAACAGTCACTGAGAAGTATAAAAAAATCTCAAAAGGGGAGTTAAAAAAACCCTAAAAGATTATTTTAACAAATTGGTTTGAATCCCTGGTATATTTGAGCTCTAGAGTAATAACTTATGAAAAATATCAGGGCTCCCTTTCCTGCCCCTACCCACAACAGAAAAATAAATAAATCCCATATTAAAAAAAACCCTTTCCTTAGCTGTGAAAAAAGACAGAGCAGTTCCAAAGTACAGTCCCATTCCACAAAAAATGAGCCCCACTAATCAAATATTTTTAGCACAAAGCATGCTGGGAAAGGAGCAGAGCCTGCAGTCCTACAAAATACCACCTCTTCTGTCTTTCATTTAGTAGTGAAAAAACATTCCTGGGACTAGAAATGCTGGTTGAAGTAGGGAGGAAAATGCTAAGAAATAAGTCCAACCCTCCCCCCCTCCAAAACCCTAGGTAAGACCCTAGAATGCTTCTTTCATTTGAAAAATTTTAAGTGTATTATAGAGATCCTAGCTGTGACTCTGTTGAGTTTCACACTTACAGCAAGAACTAAATTACTTTACTATCCTGTATAAATACAGCGTATCTATTCCAAATATCTAGCATCCTTGAGGACAGAAAACTTTCAGACTCTATAGGTAAATATTCAGTGGGAGTTAAATTTCATCAAAAAGTCACTTCAGAAACTTAGTATCTTGTGGGTTTTAGATTTTTGTCCCGAATGCTCCCTGTTTACATTTTCTCTAAATACACAATACAGAACAAAATAGATCTGGGCTTTGCAGAGTGGCCTGTTCTGGAAAAGAATATGGTTTAAGAATCACCACTTATTACTTATCATGGCTGAAAGCTTCTCCTCCAGCAGAGGCTGAGAATGCTTTTGGTGAAATTTGTGCAGATTTGCTTTCACTCAAAATGTCTGCCGTGTCCTGTTTTCAGTGGGATTGAAGTGAGACACTTGCTCTTAGCAAAGGTAGCCGTCTTACCTCCTCTTTTAAGTGTTCTTTGTCTCCTGAAAGCACAGGGGCTAACACAGGGGTGGGCAAACTACAGCCTGGGGGCCACATCCGGCCCTTTAGATGTTTTAATCTGGCCCTTGACTCCCGCCAGGGAACAGGGTTGGGGGCTTGCCCCGCTCTGCATTTGCCGTGGCTCCCGGAAGCAGCAGCATGTCCCCCCTCCAGTTCCTATGCATAGGGACAGCCAGAGGGCTCCGCACGCTGCCCCCGCCCCAAGCGCCACCCCCACAGCTCCCATTGGCTGGGAACCATGGCTAATGGGAGCTGCAGGGATGGTGCCTGCGGACGGGACAGCGCACAGAGCCACCTGGCCACACCCCTGCTTAGGAGCCAGAGGGGGGAACATGCCCCTGCTTCCGGGCAGTGCTTGAGGTGCCACCCAAATCCTGCACCCTTGACCACCTCCCATGCCCCAACCCTGCCCCAGCCCTGATCCCCCTCCCACCCTCCAAACCCCTCAGTCCCAGCCTGGAGCACTCTCCTGCACCCCCAACCCACATTCCCAGCCCCACCCCAGAGCCCGCACCCCTAATCAGAGCCCTCACCCCCCCCTGCATCCCAACCCCCAATTTTGTGAGCATTCATGGCCCGTCATACAATTTCTATTCCCAGATGTGGCCCTCGGGCCAAAAAGTTTGCCCACCCCAGGCTAATACTTTTCACCTCTATTAATAACAATGGGTGGCAAGGGCCTTCTTTGAGAGCAATCTATGATAACGGCCATTTTAAAAGAGGACAGTTCTTTGTGAGTTTCTCCCAACATTTTGCGTTAAGAAACTTGTAGATGTGAAAGCAGCAAAGAGTCCTGTGGCACCTTATAGACTAAGGCCTTGGCTACACTGGCGCTTTACAGCGCTGCGACTTTCTCACTCAGGGGTGTGAAAAAAACACCCCTGAGCGCTGCAAGATACAGTGCTGTAAAGCGCCAGTGTAAACAGTGCCGCAGCGCTGCAAGCTAAACCCTATGAGGATGTGGAGTATGTGCAGCGCTGGGAGAGCTCTCTCCCAGCGCTGACGCTGCGACCACACTTGCACTTCAAAGCGAGGCCGTGGCAGCGCTTTGAAGTTTCAAGTGTAGCCATAGCCTAACAGACGTATTAGAGCATGAGCTTTCGTGGGTGAATACCCACTTCGTCGGATGTATTCACCCACGAAAGCTCATGCTCTAATACGTCTGTTAGTCTATAAGGTGCCACAGGACTCTTTGCTGCTTTTACATGTAACCCTTCTGCCCCTCTGAGTTGGCAGCAACAAGGGCCGGGTTCAGTATCCAGGGGTTCCGTTTCAATAACCCAATGCCAAACCAGCTCGAGCCCCCACCCAGTGACCTGGGAAAATCTTACACACACCCCTAGGCGCCTCAAAGAGGCAATGCTTCCCTTCTCGCAAGCACAGAGTTTCGGTGTAGCAGAAAAGGTTTAATTACATGAGATAAACAACAAACACTAAATTGGGAAAACATCTTAACTAGAGTTCCTAGACCAAACCGTGAGCAAAGACCCATCCCAGGAAATTGGGCGGTGTCCGTTTTCCTGGGCTCTTGAGTCCAGCAACCCCCAAATCACCCACAGTTCCAAAAGTCCCACAATCCAAAAGTCTCTGTCCTGGGTCAGTGCAGCCCCAAAGTTCGAGAGTCTATCTGCAGAGGTCCCTCCCCCCAGCCTGAGTAGAAAGGGGCACCTTACGTGGTCCGGCGCCAACTGCCCTGCCTCTCTGTGGGTTCTGCTTCCGCCTTCTCCATGAACTGCTCCGCTTTACCAGCCGCTCCACTCTGCTCCTCCAGCCGTCCTCACAAACTGTTCCGCTCCACTAGCTGCTCTGCTCCACCAGCTGTCCTGTGAGCTGCTCCAGTTGTCCCTGCAAACTGCTCGGCTCCGCTTGCTCTGTGGGCCGCTCCACCTGTCCCACAGCTACTCCATTCTGCCAGCCGCTCTGCTCCACCAGCTGTCCCGTGATCCGCTCCAGCCATCCCCACAAACTGCTCCACTCCGCCAGCTGCTCTGTTCCACCGTATAGCTTCAGGCTCCCCCACTAGTTAGCACAGTACTCAGTGCTCTCAGCTCAGTAATTTCAGCTCTTTAGTGATTTCAGCTCATAGTAGGGGAGCCCCAGTGCTAGTGCACCATTAGCCCAAAGTGAGTTCAGCTCAGTAACCTGTATCTAGATTCTTGAGGGAATAAACAAATCAACTCTGACATTCCACAGTGGAGAGAGGAGGGGGTGGAACTGGTGCTTCTGGCTCCACAAGGAGCCTGCACCACCAGGCACAGATACCTGTCCCCAGCCTCTCTCAATTCACTGGGTTTTGGAACCCATGTCCCTTGTCTAGCAAGTACTACCCAACTGAGGTTGAGTCATTTGTCACAAAGCAGTCCCACAGCTCAGCAGCCTGGGATGGGGTAGGTGTGCCTATGCAAATACACTCTCCGACATTCTTTCCATCAGATGTCAGGGTAGAGCTTATCCTGACTCTGCTTACATACAAATCCAGCCTAACATGGCTACCCCTCTGATACTTGTAGATGTGAGAAAAATTAGCCTTGGTCACAAATTTCTCTCTTAAAAAGCACCTGTTGCGCTTTATCTACCTGACTAAGAAAACAGGAAGGAAAAAATGATGTGTGTGCAGGGGAATGTGGAGCAATGAAGTAGGGAGGGGGAATGCATGTGTGCAGGGGAATGTGGAGGACAGAAGGGAAAAGGGGAACTGAGTATGTACTCTGACTTCTTTGTGCTGATCTGATATTGCAAAGCAGCTGTCAGCCCAGTTTAACTGGCCTATATACACCGGCTGCTTTGGGCTGCTCCAGCATAGGATAAAGCAGCAAGAGCTGAATCTGGCTATCCATTGGGAAAAAATGTAAGGATGATACCTCAGCTCTTCAGAACTATCACATGGCAACATCCTCTGTGGCTTCTTACTTAATGTTTGTCACAGGCTGCACTGTGCCCTTTAAAAGAGAACTGTTCCAGCCCACCTGTGTCTCATTAACAGCCTCCGGATGGGGCCTGATAGGGTGTGTCTACACTAAAACCCGCAGCTGGCCTGTGCCATCTGACTCAGGCTCCCGGGGCTTGGGCTAAGGGGCTGTTTAATTGCTGTGCAGATGTCTGGCTTCAGGCCCAGGCTCCAGGACCTGGAGGTGGGAAGGGCTCAGAGCTCAGGCTGCAGCCTGATCTAAAACATCTACACTACCGGCCGTGAAACAGCCCCTTAGCCTAAGACAGCTGGCATGGGCCAGCTGCGGGTGTCTAATTGCAGCGTAGCCATGGCAATGGGGGGGCGCTATAAAGAAAGAGGAAGCTGGGGCAGAGGCCCTTGAGGACTATGCGGACACTGAGCTTGTGAGATTCCAGGTAGAAAAGCCTGGGAATTCCTGCAGAAATGAAGAAGGGGAAACACTCCTGGCAGGAAGGCCCAGGGGTGGCTGCTCCATGAACAGCAGGGGGTGCTTGAAAAAACCCAGGGTGAACTGAGTGGAGAGCCTGAGCAGAGCCTAAGAACTGTGCCCAGCTTGGAACTGAAAGACAGACAGACCTCAGCGAGAAGGGCCTGAGCCCAGTGTGAGCCCGGGCTGGAAGACTCGTGTGTGTGTTGAGTTTCATGTTAATAAACCAGACCCCAAGTGTAGTAAGATGAGACCCTGAAACATCAAATCTTGTATCAGAGGCCCAGTATGAGACCTGAGGCTGAACTAGAGTAATAGTCAAGACATTGCTAAGCAAAGCTGAGCTGTGAGCCAGAGGCAGGTCCCACTCACAGAAGTTGAGAAGAAGAGGGCTGCTAGGAGTACGTATTAATCACTAATAAAATGAACATGGGCCAAGATGGCACTAGAAGAGTTGGGTACGAACACACAGGGCCGGCTTTATGAACTGCAGGGCCCAATTCGAATACCTGGCGGCGGTCCGGGGCTTCGGTGGCACTTCAGCAGCAGCGGGTCTGCTCCGGGTCTTCCGTGGCACCGAAGGAGCTCCCGTCACCGAAATGCCTTCGAAGACCCGGAACGGACTCCCCGCCCCATTGTCGAAATGCCACCGAAGACCCAGACTCTCCCGCATGGGTACCAGGTGAGTAAAAAAAAAATTTAAAGTTAAAAAGGTGCCTAAGGTGCGGGGCCCTCTTAGAGGCAGGGCCCGATTCCCAGGAATTGGGGGAATTGGCCTAAAGCCAGCCCTGCGAACACATCCCACGCAGATAACAATGAACAGGTAGACCTAGCCTAAAGATAGTATAAAAGAACAATATGACATGATGGATAGACAATATGAAAGGACAATACTATGGATAGTTTGTTTGAACCAACCTGTGCCAGGAGAAGGCAACCTCCTAATAGAGGGTTTGTACCTCAATGCGTCAGCAGTGATGAGCAATCTGTTTGCAAACGTGTATAAGAATGCACCCCTGAGTGGACATCTTTGTCTGGCCAAGGGGGCAGTGGAAAGTCCCGCCACTGACTGAGCTGTGTCCATTGTCAGGGGGCACATACTCGTAGTATGTCCTGTAGAGTCTATAGCAGGGGTTGGCAACCTTTCAGCAGTGGTGCGCCAAGTCTTCATTTATTCACTCTAATTTAAGGTTTCGCATGCCAGTCATATATTTTAACATTTTTAGAAGGTCTCTTCCTATAAGTCGATAATATATAACTGAACTATTGTTGTATGTATGTAAGGTAAATAAGGTTTTAAAAATGTTTAAGAAGCTTCATTTAAAATTAAATTAAAATGCAGAGCCTCCCGGACCACTGGCCAGCATCTAGGCAGTGAGTGCGCCACTGAAAATCAGATCACGTGCCGCCTTCGTCACGCGTGCCATAGGTTGCCTACCCCTGGTCTATAGGAAACTATTACTGTGCTTCATTTGACAATAAACCTGGCCAGGTGCCTTTGTACTTTATTAGAGTCTGTGGTCATTGGGTGTTCTCTCGAGGTCTGCTGTGCCAGCGATCTACAGAGCCGGGGCAGCACACAGGGAGAACACACACGCATGCAGCCGACTGATATCAACATTGAACAGAGCAGAGCACCACACTGGTAGCATCTGACAACACCAAGAAAGGATATTATTGGACTCATGCCTTCATGGAGTTACTGAGAAACTCTGAGGGGAAACTGAGGCAGGCTGCCAAAGAACCACTTCGGCAGGCAGCAAACCCTGTCAGTGTTCATAAAATGTAACTTTTAATTTAAAAGGAAGCTCCCAGATATAAAGTAATTAATATAAAATTGAGGTTGGCAGTATATCTCAATAATTTAGGGTAAACTACATGACAGTAAAACTAGGAAAATCAAAGAGTTAAAAAAAAAAAACAAAACACACACACACACGGCCAGACATGTCCAATTTAGGTACCCAAACAATTTCAACTGTGTCCCATAGAAACATCAGTGAGAAAAAAAAAACCACACTGGCTGGGAGTACAAACAGTAAAATGCATTATCATAACTCTATGATCATTGTATGGCATCCCTACAGGGCACAGTTAAGGTTGTTTGCTTGCCTTCACTGTTGACTTCTATTCTGTAGCATCTTTGCAGTTCTTTTAAGCTTAACAATAACCTTGAATTTCCTTTATAGTGTTGTATTTTGGAACAGAGTATCCCTGTAATATATTCTATTACACCCTAAGTTCCTGAAAAGTAAATGCCAATCCTTTAATTCCCAATGTAATGTAGTTTTCAGAAGGGTATAGGCAGCTTGTGAACAGTATCCCTGAACACTCTAGAGGAACTAGTCATTATATCAGATGGTTGGTGTAACACTTAAAAAAACCAAACTGCTCCATGCATCCTTTGTCGTATGTCAGGGCAGGTATTCTGCTCTGTGTGGGTGAGGGTGGTGGTTGTTGACTTTCTGGGTAGAGCCATGTTCTGAGCTCAGCCATCAGATACAAGGGATCAAACAGGCTGACTCGCTGGTTTCACTCCAGCCTAGCAAGTAAACATGAGTGGAATGACACAAAAGCTTGTAACACTCAGAGGCCTCATTGCCAATGTAGCCAGCTATAGAAGCACTGTCACAACATCAACAGGCTAGAAATTGAATTTAAGGACCTAGTCAATTGGTCATATACCAAAAAATATAGAATATGATCATTTAGGGAGAACTACATGGTCAGTCTCTATGATCTTTATTGATGCTTTAGTTGAAGTCTGTCATTTATAACCCTAACTGTATTTAAAAATGACATGTGTTTAGTTAGGGCTGCCACACCTGGAACACAATTTTAAGTAAACACTGGAACTTGTGAAACAAGTTTTACAGCTGCTCATGTTTGTTACAGTCAGGCAATTCTCAGGGCTCCCTCTGCTGGTTAACTACAAACAAGAGGAACACCCAGGCCTCTCTCAAAATTATTAACCTTTAGCATGCAGGACCTAGAAAGTATTCTAGGGCAGTGGTTTTCAACCCTTTTTCATTTGTGGACCCGTACAAAATTTTGAATGGCAGCATGGCTCCTTTGGAAATCAGACGGGGTTGCCAACCCTCTGGGATTGCCCTGGAGTTTCCAAGAATTATAGATTAATCTTTAATTAGAGATGATGTCATGTGATGAAACCTCCAGGAATACCTCCAACCCAAACTGGCAACCCTATCCGCAGACCACAGGTTGAAAACCACTGTTCTATAGTAACGACAACCTTTCACAGACCCCTTAGACATAGTTTGTGGACCCCAGTGGTCTGCAAACCACAGGCTGTAAACCACAGCTTTAAATGTTAATACAGAAGTTTCTGATGCTCTCAGATAGACCTGAGGATTTATGATATGCCATAGATTAAGCAAAGGGAACTGACCTTTCAGGGCTGGATTCTCCCTCTGGAGATATGGTCCTGTTTCCAGTAGAACAAAACAGCAGGCAGGTTCCTTCAAAATTCCCCAGGTCTCCTACTCCAGGGAGTCCTGTGCCCAAGAGTCTCTCTCTCTCTCTGTTTCCTCTCACGGTCATATTCACAACTGCTTCTCCAGGTTTTCTGCTCAGCGCACATGGCTTAGCTCTGATCTGCTGTATGGCTTGGGCAGCCTTTCCATTGGCTGTAGCTGTCCCAACAATATATGCATAGAATCATAGAATCTCAGGGTTGGAAGAGACCTCAGGAGGTATCTAGTCCAACCGCCTGCTCAAAGCAGGATCAACCCCAACTAAATCATCCCAGCCAGGGCTTTGTCAAGCTGGGCCTTAAAAACCTCTCAGGATGGAGATTCTACTGCCTCCCTAGGTGCATACTTAGCTGGTCCTTCGCTTGAGTCTGAAAGAGTGGCTGGCACTAGAGAGAGTGCACTGATTTTTTTTTTTTTTCAGCTCAGCGCTGAACTGAAAAGTCTGAAAAAATATTTCGTTTTTGGACCAAAACTGATTGTAGGTTTTTCTCGCTAAAATAAAAAAAAGAAATATTTTGTTGATTCAAAACATTTCAAAAATTTGTTTTCTTATTTTTTTTTTTTCTGGCTGAAACTATTCACCAAATTTGATCCAAACTTGCAAATAGTTTTGATGTAACCAAACCATTTTCTGATAAATGTACTACTTGCCAAAGCTCTAGTTGGCATCCCACGGATTTCAAGGAGGTCTGTGATTGCCTCTGGATCAGACTAACTAGACAGTTGACATTAGCACCTTTTAACCTACCAACTGGCTTTTAACATGGCCATGGAAGTCGGTGTAGTTGTGCCACCTACCTGGGGGCCTCACTGCATAACTTAGGTCTAAAGTGGCACAGTTGCCTCTCTACCATTGTCACTGCCTCATGCATGCACACTATAACACTGAGCCCAGCTACACGGATTCCTTGGCCTGTAGGGAGAAGCCAGCCCCAAGCTCCTGAGTGGAAAGGGGAGAAGAGACAGCTGGGCTTGGGTCAGCCTTGTAGTAGAGAGCTGGCGGTGACCACGTTCAATCTTGTATTTGCTGAGCTCAGTATCAGAGAGAGGCATAGATTGAGTAAAACCCAAGCAGGTAGCAACCCTGATGGTCCAGGTTTTGGCTTCTGTGTCCGGGTGCCTTCTAAGGTTTCCAGATGCCTGATTTTCAGGGACCTGGAAACCGTAAATGGCACCTGAACCAAAAGCCCTGGTTACCGTGGGGAAGTGCCAGGTCATTAACCCACACCAGCCCCTGCTCAGCCGGGGCCGGTTCCTACCTGCAGGCAGGCTCCTGGAGATGATCCAGTGAGGGGCAGAGGAGCTGGCAGCAGGGGTGAGGCAGGGCCTCGGGGCTCTGCTTGCCAGCAATTAGAAAGGTGGCAACCCTAGGCCTCAGAGAGCTGCCATTACCTACTGTAGGAGGCCAGCCTTTCTAAATCCTGCCTGCCCTGTCAGAGAGAGGAGCAGGAACAGCCTAGTCAAACCCAGTGGCACGGGAGCAGGGAGGCAAGGCCAGGCAACAAGGGGGAGGAGTCTGGTAACTGGGCCTATCTCAGAGCAAGGCCTTAGTATCATTTAACATTTATTTTGCAGGGCAGCTATCTGGTCCGGGGGCCACTGTAGTAGGAGTTGCAAACTCCTTGTTGTCAGTCTGTCAAGTTGCAGCAGATTGCTGGGCCTTACAGGCCAGTTTCTCATTGGAGGAGGGAGTCAGTGACATAGAATCTAGGTATTTCATGTCTTATGTAAATTATTACATACAAAAATTGCATTCAGGATGCCAAATCAAACTAGGGTGACCAGATGTCCCAATTTTATAGGGACAGTCCCAATATTTAGGGCTTTTTTTTTTTATATGGGCTCCTATTACTCCCCACCCCGTCCCGATTTTTCACACTTGCTATCAGGTCACCCTAACTCAAACAGACGTTAGGAAATGCCAAAAATGAAGACTACCCCTTTCAACCTCATTTTATCCCACTTATGCATATGCATGATGATAGTTTTTCATTACAGGATCACATACTTTTTTCGGCCCCATTCATTGCACAGGATGAATGATGCTGGAGGATGAATCAGGGCCGTGTAGTGATGTAGATCGTGGTCTATAGGACTCCTGGACCTGTTGTTGCAGAAGCTGGAATGTGTGTGATATAGGAGTGTTAGGATATAGATATTCAGGCCTGTCTGCAAAGGCCTCTACTTTAAGAATTTAGGTGTATTCTTATCACTTAGCTAGTTATAGAGGTATAAAAGAAAGAAATCACTGTCTGTCTGTATAAGGACCTTCTCTTACTATGACAGTCTGAGGCCTGGTTCTCAAGCAGCAGAGGCCAGCCATAAACTGGGAAGTGTGTGGTCACATCCTCACATTTGAAACTAGTCACATTGAAATAAGGTGCTATTGGGCTGTTAGGAATATCAGGACAGGATTGTATTCCTATCACCTCCATAGAAAGGGAAGAGCCTAGAAGATGTAAAAGGAAACTTAGTTTGATAGCATCCTGTCTGGCAAGAACTCACTTATCAATAGCTGGGATGTGAAACCCTCATTTCTGTGTTGTTCTCTCTCTATAGTCTCCACTTCCCTATTGTTTGTCTGTATAATCTCTGTCTGGTTCTGTGTTTCTGTCTGCTGTGTAATTAATTTTGTTGGTTGTAAACCAATTAACGTGGTGGGATATAATTGGTTAAATAACTATGTTACAGTATGTTAGGATTGGTTAGTTAAATTTTAGTAAAATAATTGGTTAAGGTATAGCTAAGCAGAACTTAAGTTTTACTATATAGTCTGCAGTCAATCAGGAAGTAAGGGGGGGTGGGGAATGGGAACAGGGACTGGGGTAGGGGAATTGGGATCATGTTTTGCTAAGGCGGGGAATGTGAACAGGAACAGGGACACAGGCAAGGCTCTGTGGTGTCAGAGCTGGGAAGGGGGACACTAAGGAAGGAAACTGGAATCATGCTTGCTGAAAGTTCATCCCAATAAACATCGAATTGTTTGCACCTTCGGACTTTGGGTATTGTTGCTCTCTGTTCATGCAGAAGGACCAGGGAAGTGAGAGGGTAAAGGAATAAGCCCCCTAACAAGGATTAAATCCTATGGCACCTCACTGATCCCCCCAGCTTGGGTCATCAGCAGGGTTTAGAGCACAGGTGCTCTCCACAGTGAGCTAACAGAGTCACTAGTAGAAGCTGAGTGTGAGGCTCAGACACTAGAGGGAGATGAGACACACTTTGCCAGTAGGTTCCACAGTTGTTTGCTGAGAGCAGATGAGTGTTGAGACTATCCCGGATCCCACTCGCGTTCTGAGCGGTGTGCTACAGAAGCCACAGAGCCTTCTGTCCCTGTTCCTTCCAGCCTGTCAGACCTCACAGTCACTGCAGTCAGGCTGCAGCCTCCTCCATACGCCCAGGGGGCACTGAGAGAACAGAAGAGACAGTCTCTCTGCTTGCAGTTTCTGTGTCCTGGAATTGCAGGGTAAGTCTTGTTCAGCCTCTGCACCCCTGGGATGGAGCATGATCACTTAGGCAGTATCTTCAGAGAATTTAGCTTCTGTATTCTGACTAGTCTCCACTGAGCATGTGCAAACCGAGATGTTTCAGTGACACACAAGCTGGGCAAATTTTCCCAAGGTTGGCAAGAGGCACTTTCCTAACTCCAGAGTGGCCCCGGCCAAATATCAAATGCCTGGCTCCACAGCCTGGAGACTTCAGAGCTCGCCAACGAAACAGTTAAGCATCCTTAACACGAGCAAACCACCTCTTTTTCTCCAGGCAGGTTCTGAGAAACAACGGAACCATTTTTGCAGAATCTTTCCCCAAAAAATTCAGCCAGAGGCAGACGCTCAACACCGTCTATTTCCGCCCAAACCAATCCAGAAAATGGATGTGTCTAAAAAAAAGCTAAAACAGTGTCTGCAGCAGCTTGCGAAAAACAGTATCCAGCAGGAGATTTACACAGCAGTGGAGGGAAGCTCCTCTGTATCCCCTGCAATGTTACTCTTGATCAGAAAAGGGTCTATAATCAGGCATCTATACTCGGGTACTAAGCAAACAAGAGAGGTGGAAATACACAGCAGTATAGCAACTGCTTTACTTGTCACAAAACAAAAAATGGTGACATCTTGTTTCACTGTGCTTCGTGGTTTTCAGTGGCATATCACTCCCTACATTTTGACCAGACAGGCCTTTAATCGCTCAACCATCCCTCCTGAAAAACTGGACAATCAAAAGCGAAGGGAATTCTTCAGATGGGATGCAGCAAATGAAGCGATTCCTTCATCAACCCAACAGAGATCGATTTTTATCTAACGCCGCCAAGTGTCACAAGCAGGAGATTATGGAATGAGTGAAGCAGTCAGGTTGCTTGTCTGGGCACTGACTAATCAACTGAGGCCTGTGATCAGAGGGTGTAACCAGGTGCCTGGATGGACCACACTGAGAATGCCACACTCAGGGCAGACTGCAAGAATTAGGACAGACAATCCCCAAATAATGATATTCACCAAGCCAGTAACAAGAGAGCTTCTGCAGTACCACACTGGTTAACCAGAAGCCAAACACAGTCTGTTAGGCATTTCAGCTCCCATCCCAACAAACAGATCTAATATAGTGAGAGGCTAGTGAAAACCCATTTCACCATATGCAAGGTTCTACTAATCCTAAAGGATCAGACACGTATCCCCAGGTGAACATGAAGCTCAGATCTTACCCAAATATCACACACTGTCAGCTAATCCTCAGTAAACTCACTAAAGGTTTCTGAAAAACAGAAAAGAAGAGAGTTCTAAATGGCTAATAGATCATATACATACAAATGATTGCAAAATCCTTATAGCGGGTGCATAGCAGTGATGGACTAGAGAGCTGGCTTGTAACGTTTCTCTGGTGACTTCTACAAGATTGGAACGTCCTCAGTCCTTAGTTCAAGATGATCCTTTTTGTGGTAAATCCACATTCCAGAGAATTAGAGCAGGAAGGCAGCAAAATGGAGTGTGTCTGTGATCTTTTATATCCTCTGTCCTGTGCATGGAAATGTTCTGTCCCAAACAAAGCCCACAGCCCCTGTACATGGAAAGTCACTGGCCCAAGGTGGAGTCCAGGGTTCCAGGAGCATATCACCTGTCCCAACATGTTTTGCTGAATCACAGGGGCCCGCCCGGCCATTGACTCTTCGCTGTCTGAGGCATCCCCAGGAAGAGCTATCAGGGTGGGATGAGTTTTTTCAATGGCCCATTGTGAGAGTGGAATATCCTTGATGGGCCATCAACACTTAGCTGTCTAGCCCTAACATAAATGTATCTGGGAGGGTGTCACCCAGGAAAACAACACATGTTTAAGATACCAGTAGCCAATATTCATAACTTCAGATACAAAGATGATACCTGCATATAAACAAGATAATCATACTTAGCAAATCATAAGTTTTCTATTGACACCTTACATGACATGCTTTGTATAAGATTTGTTGCAATTTGCCCCAGGCCCCACAGGGGCCCCCATGAGAGTTTTCGGCGGGTCCTTCAGTGCTGCCGAACACACCTGGAGTGAGTGAAGGACCCGCTGCCAAAGACCCAGAACTTCTTCCGCTGCAGGTCTTTGGCAGCAATTCGGCAGCGAGGGCTTCTTCCACTCCGAGTCTTCAGCTGCGGTTCAGGGGCTGGTCCTTCACTCACTCTGGGACCCACCGCCAATGTGCCCTGAAGACCTGGAGCAGAAGGACCCCCGCCGCCAAAGACCCCAGGCTCCCTGAATCCTCTGGGCGGCCCTGAATTTCCCAGACATTTAAGAAGCTAACAGGCAAAAGTTTTTAAAAACCATCTGAGCAGAAATTTGCATTTTAAGAACATCCACAAAGGGCAGTGCAGGCTGTGGGTTCAAATCTTCCTGTGAAATCACCCTCTGAACCATTCCAGCAGTGCTGAGTCCTCACTGAATAGATAGTAGCCCTGCCTTACCAATCCGAGCCTCCAACGAGGATGCTAGCTCTAGTGCCCTCTGAGAGCATGGCTAGAGCTGCAGGTCGCAGTGCTGCGTGTTTCCAAAATCACGCCATGCCACGTCAGGGAAGCAGCCGTTGCGCTTGCAGAATGTGATCTATTGCTCTGACCGGGGTATTTCTAGGCTTGTTTGTAGCTTTCGTTTTTGCACAAATGATAAGCCCTTTAGACATGCATAGAGTGACAGACAGCAAATGTGAAAAATCCCAACAGGGGGTGGGGGGTAATAGGAGCCTATATAAGAAATAGACCCAAAAATTGTGACTATACTGTCCCTATAAAATCGGGACATCTGGTCACCCTAGATACGCATAACGACTGGATGTCGGGAATCAGGGCCTGCAGCAGAGGCAATTTCCAGGCAAGGGTACTGGAGCCTTCCCAAAAGCAAGATGGGCCCTGTCCCCCAAGGCCCCACACCCACCTCTCCTCTTCCCCTGGAGACCCCAGGGCAGATGGAGGGACCCAGGCTCCCCACAGCTGCTCGCATGGCTCTCCCCAACCTGGTTCTGGCCAGGGACCCTCAGCCCAGCTATAAGAGCCATGTGGGCAGCTGTGGGGAACCACGGCGGACCCTCAATCTGCCTGCGGTGCAGGGGGTCCAAGAGCAGCCCCCAGACTCCCCCACCCAAGGCAAGTGGACAGTCCGCGGCTCCTGCGCTGCTCTTACCCTGGCCAGCTGCAGCTCCAAAGGTCCCCCAACCAGAGCCTGGTTAGTTTCAGAGCTGCGCAAGCAGCTGTCATGACCCGGCGCGGAGTCGCGGACCCTCCACCTGCTCAGGGCGGGACACAGGCTGAGGACTGCTTCCAGCCCCCCAGCAGGTGAAAGGTCCATGCGGCTCCCACAACTGCCCGGGCTCCCCGGCCAGGCTCCACGCTGGCCTGGCTGGAGGGTGGGGCCTCGGGGGGGGAGAAGAGGGGAAGGGGGTGGAGTCCACCCCCTGGCAAAAATTGGACAGGTCACGTCCATCCACATTCAAGAAGTGGGAGGACTATGGCTCCCCCTGGCCTCCCCCGTTCCAGCGCCACTGTCTCCTGGCTACTTAATGAGCACTGCGGGCCTGTAGTTGGCTCCAGTGCCTGAGTGGTTGGAAGAGTCACTAGACCAGCTCTCAAACCCAGTGGCTGCTCCAAGCACTCACCCATGGCTGCAATAGCTCCTCTGCTTGCTTGTTCCCAGCTATGCTCCTGCTGTGCCTCGCTGCAGGAAACCTGGTCCTGATCCTCGGCTCCCATTCCTAACTCCTGGCTTCAGCACTGACCCTTGGCTCTAGCATGTGGCCTCTGACATCAGTTGCGACTCCTTGGCTCCAAGTCCTGCTCTGACCACTAGGCACGACCACCCATGGGCTCATCACTGATGCAGGGGAACTCTGGGAGGAGATTCTCTTTTACTTTCCCAGTGGAGAAGTGGGACAACCTGAGCCCTCAGTTTTCCTTAGTCCCTTGACGTTTTTTCTCTGAGGATCCCTGACCAGGGGTGCTTTCAAATCCATGTACAGACCCACCTCTGGATCTGACTGATGTAGCTGGGCCACCGCTGGAAGGGGGAAGCAGACAGTGCCAGGGAGTCTGAAGTTGTCTCTGGCCTCTTTTTTGGCCACCATTTTCGGAACCAATATGCTTGCTTGTTCCATTTGGGGTATGACCCTCCGTTGGGGCTTTGCTATCACAGACCGTTTGGTTTAGGGGAAGGAGGAGGTTTCGGCATGGAGACCATGGGATTGAGGGCATCCGGGTGTGCAGATGGGCTCTGCTAACAGGGGCTGCCCCCTGCAGGCTCCTGCCATGCTAAGCGATCAGCGCTGATGGCTACAGATCCAGCAGTACCATGATCTTGGCCTTTTCCCTGCTAACGGAGCTTGGTACCTTGTGTGATCTCTTGCACTGTTTTCTAGCTCCCGAAGGAGCTGGGCAGTGCTGAAGAACGCGAGAGAGGCTCTCACATGCACAGGAGCAGCTTTAATAGGATACTGGGTGCCCTGCCTTGATCTGTAATTTTTTTTTTAAACCAGGTCTACAACCTCTCATGACCCCCACTTTAAGCACTAGAGCTGTGGCTGCGGCAGGCTTAGCCATACGCTCAGATCCTTTAAGCTTGAAACCAAAGGGCTTGGCAGCTAAAGCTGGAGAAGCAAGGCTGTGAGCAGGTTTTACTACCCCTTAGGAGCTCTCGGGGTGGAGGTGCTGGGAGTCTGGGTGTGGCACAGCAAGCTGGAGAATCTCTCCCTGCTTCCCATGCAAACCAGGCACCCAACATGGGCATCGGAAGTGGGGAATACAGCAGGACAAGAGGCCCACCTCTTAAATCCTGGCCGATTCCCTTCTGGATCTGGGCTAGTAAAGGTATAAACGTAAAACCCTCTGGAATGAGTCAGAGCCACCCAGCGAGGTTTCTGATCCCGCTGCAGCAGCAGCAGGAGTACGGGGCCCAGGTGGGCAGAGCAGCACGCCCCCTTTTATAGCCCCGGCCTGAGGCTGTTCAGGAAGAACACAGGGAAGGCCAGGAAGGGGCGGGAGAGAAGGCCTACAGGCACTGCCATGAAACCCACCGCTGTCAGCAGCCCCACTCGGGGCGACAGCTTATATGGGCTCGAGTGCTCAAGCACCAGGAATATTCAAGACTGAAGGCTGTGCTCCACCAATATTTGGAGCTGGGTTTCTCCCCTGCCCCCGCCTCGGAGCTTCTCTGCTTGAAAGAAAACAGCCAGTGCCTCTTTCCCTTGTTTGTGCTGCTTTTGCCTAAGGCTACAGAGATCAGTGGCAGGCAGCTTCTTGGAGCACCAGGGGAGGGGAAGAGGGAGAGAGGAGGGGGAAGGAGGCACACACATGCTGGGAGCTCTCTCCCCTGCCCTCCCCCCCCCCGGCACCCAGGGGCAGCAGCCCTGCCCCGGTACCCATCATAGGGGAGGCGAGTGGGCTTTCTGGACCTGAGAGAGTCCCTAGGAGCATTTGCAGTGACTTTGGTGCAGAGTGAGTGTGCTGCAGGGGGGTGGGGGGAGAGGAGGGGTCCCTCCCCTGGAGCTTGCTTCTGCCAGTAAGGAAGAGAGAGAGTCCTCTCTGGCCCTAGCCCTGGGGCAGCCTGTCTGCATCCCAAGTTCCTTATCCCCAGCTCTGCCCCACCCCAGAGCCTGTGCCCCCAGCACCCCAACCCTGAGCACCCTGCTGCAGTGTGAACCCCTCATCCCCAGCCCCATCCCAGAGACCTCACTTGAGGGGGAAAACGGGCAACTTAAATTTGGTGGTCAGTTTGGAGTATCATTGTGTTTAGCACAATACTTGATTATTTTACACCCTTCAAAGTTTACAGGTGTTACAAAGTGGGAATGTTCTTAATGTTTTCTCCGACTACTCTGTGGGTGCCTCGGTTTCCCCTATGCATTTCTCAAGGATCTAGATGGTGGGATAAGAGTGTGTGATTGTTGTAGAGCCCTAGGGTGCCAGTGTGATGCCGTCTGCACAGAGAATGGCTGAAACCCTGTCTCCGGGCAACTGATGGCCTAGGCCGCTCTCCTGCAAGGTGCCAACTGAAGGTGTTGGAGAACAAAGAGATCAGGTGGCCTCCTAATGCCTGGAAAAGAGACAAAGGCCAGAGAAGAGAGTGACAGTGCCTGTGCGGACTTCGGGGAAGTGCATAGTGTGGAAGAGGATGCTGGGATGCTTTGGAACTACTCCAGACAAAGCCAGTCAGGACTCTGAGGGAGCCTCCTCTCTCTGAGCATACTGTCTCCAGGGCAAGAAGCTTACACCTTCCTGGGTCTGACCTCAGAGCATTCAGCATGCCCTTCCACACTGTGCGCTTTCCGCAGCGAGTCTGCCCAGGCAGTCCTGGGGCAACCAGAGGTCCCTGCACCCCAGCTCTGCAATCAGACATGACTCTCAGCCAGCTGGTAAAACAGAAGGTTTATCAGACAACAGGATCACAGTCTAAAACAAAGCTTGTAGATACAGAAAACAGGACCCCTCAGTCAGGTCCATCTTGGAGGGTGGGGAGCCTAGACCCAAGTTCTAGGCCTCTCCCCATTTCCCCAGCCAGCTCCAAACTGACACTCCCTCCTCTAGCCTTTGTGTCTCTTCTGGATCTCTTCTGATCTCTTTGTCCCCAGCACCTTCAGTTGGCACCTTGCAGGGGAAACTGAGGCACCCACACAGTAGTCAGAGAAAACATTAAGAACATTCCCACTTTGTCACAACAGGTGCAACAAAATATAATACTGTATATTGAAGCAGGCAAGTGCTGCTTCTGACTTTCCAGTTTTAATTGACCCTTGTAATCTTGTGGTGCCGATGCACTGTAGCTTCATTTTATATCGGCTTTCAGGGCAAGGAGGGGGGCAAGCACCACCATTTTGGGCACCACCAAAAATTATACAAACCTGCCGCCTATGGCCCCACCAGCACACCCTGTAAGCGGGACTTTGCAGAGCCCTTCCAAGTACAAATCAATCCGCTGTGGGGGATGAGGGAGAGCGATGCTTAGCCTGCGGTGCTGATGTGGCGTGTGTTGAAGGCCTGCATTCCCCCCGCCACCTGCAGGCCTCGCTCCCTTGCACTGCAGCTGAGGAGTGCAGCACTCTGTTTGCGCTTGGCTTTGCAGACTTTGCCCGACAGAACTTGCTGTGCTGGCTCCAGGCTGCACAGCTGAGTGCTTTAGCCAGGCCAGCACTAGGACCCTGTGGGATGTGCAGGAGGGAGTGGTTGTGGGAGCAGAAAAAGGAACTCCTTTATAAGCCGGTCAGGCACACTCCTCCTGCTGAACCAGGCAGGAAGGGAAAGGCAGGGAGAGGCTTGCCCAAGTGCAGCTGTTGCACCCAGGAGAAAGCAGCCAGCATTCAGAGCACCTGACAGGAGAGCAGGTGCTGTGCACTGAGCAACGTGCTCAGGGTCTGCCACTCACACCCTGTTGCTTCCTGGCCTCCCCCAAGAGAACCACCACCACGGCTTCCAGAGACAGGCGCTCTGAGAAGGGGAAGATGGATGAGGAAACAACAGGCGACTCTGAGACCTTGCTGGAAAAGCCAGGGCCAGCTGAGCTGAGGAAACCGGTGCTGTTCAGAACTTACAGGCGGCGATGGTTCCTGCTGGTGGTGGTTTGCCTGCTGAACTGCTCCAATGCCATGGTGAGTACTGGTGACACTGCCCTCAGCGCTTAAACCTGTTTTCTTGTGGAAACCTGACATTCTGGTCTGGAACAAGCCTGCCTTTCTGTGACACTGGTGGGGAGAGAACAGCTCTGTCCCAAGTAGCATCTGCAGCAGACGAGCTTCTAAGAAACAAAGATTGGTCTTAATGCATTACCTGTGACAATACAGTGTGTCCTAAGTGTCTGTCTAGGCAGCTGCCACTTGTGATTTGAAAAGAGATCGGCCAAAACAGAAACTTTACTCCGTGTGATGAGCTAAAAGGTGTGGCAACCTTAACCGGGCCGAGAGATTTCACAGCGAAACTAAAATATGGAGAACGCTCACTTCAAATGGATTTAATGAGGAGGAAAAAATCTGATCTAAACAGCCTGCAGAGGAATCCTTTAGGAACTTCCCTTGTCTCGTGTATTTACATAGTTTGTTTGGGAAGTTACAAAGAACTGTTTTCCATGGCAACGTAACAGCAGCAAGCATTAGACAAAACCGAGCTGGAAAATACACTAACACAGCTGGTATAAATTTAACAGTGTGCTTGGTTAATCATTCCTGGGTTTTGTAGGCTGCTTTTATTATTTTGAAGTGTTTGGAGAGCTTGGATGGGTTATTTGAATTGGAATCCTGCCACAAAGGCCTAGTTCACACTAGGAAACGCCTGTCAGTACAGCTATACATGTAGCCTAGAGGCAGCTTGTACCAGCAAAAAAGTGTTTTGCCAGCATAGTTGATTCCAGTTCCCCAAATTAAATAAGCTATACCACCAACAGAACTGCAGCTACACTATGGCTTTTGCTGGTATAAATCATAGAATCACAGGGTTGGAGGGGACCTCAGGAGGTATCTAGTCCAACCCCCTGCTCAAAGCAGGACCAGCCCCAAGTAAATCATCCCAGCCAGGGCTTTGTCAAGTCTACCCTTAAAAACCTCTAAGGAAGGAGATTTCACCACCTCCCCAGGTAACCCACTCCAGTGCTTCTCCATCCTCCTAGTGAAAAAGTTTTTCCTAATATCCAACCCAGACCTTCCCCACTGCAACTTGAGACCATTGCTCCTTGTTCTGTCATCTGCCACCATTTTCTTTGGACCCCCCTGCAGGCAGCTGAAGGCTGCTATCAAATCCCCCCTCACTCTTCTCTTCTGCAGCCTAAATAAGCCCAGTTCCCACAGCCTCTCCTCATAAGTGTCATGCTCCAGCCCCCTAATCATTTAAATTAAAAAAATTATTTAAAAAAAAAAATCACATCCCTAACCAATATTACTACACTGGCAATAGACCTGGCCACAACCTTGTACCTTGGGGTCCAGGACTGGCCTTGGCAGACCAGTGGGGGAAGCCAGGACGTTGTGTCCTAGGCTCACAGCAATGTTTCTTCCTCTGAGAAATTTCAGTCACATTGCAAGAAGAAATGAAAAACCTTAAATCATTTTAAAGTCAAACATACTTGCCAATGTCACGTCTGCAGTGATGTGAACATGGATGGCATCTTACTTCATACAAGTAAAATACTGGACATTTTAAATGTAAGAACATAAGAATTACCATATTGGGCCAGACCAATGGTCCATCAAGGCTAGTATCCTGTCTGCCGACAGCTCCCCATACCCAAACTGTGGGAGCGGTGTACAAAACAGGGCTGTTGGAGTGATCGACCTCTGTCTTCCCCTCCTAGCTTCTGGCAGTCATAATTTAGGGTCACCCATGGGCTAGTCCCGTGGCCCTGCCCCTTCCACACAAGGCCCCACCCTCTGCAGCAGGAGCCCTGAGCCCTCTTCCGTGGCCAGAGAGGTCCTGGGCTGGCTGGAACCCAGAGCCTCCCCTCCCCCACTGCTGCCAGAGCAGCCCCGGGCCAGTGTTCCACAGCAGAGCCTTCCTTGGCCTGTTATACCCATTGCTCATGGGGTCACCCAGAGCATGGGGTTGCATCCCTGCCCATCTTGGCTAATAGCCAGTGATGGACCTATCCTCCATGAACGTATCTAGTTCTGTTTTGTAGAGTCAAAGCTCTTCAGCAATGAACTCGGAAGTAAGAACTGAGCACACTAGAAGACCTAAACTTGCCACCAACCAAGTGCAAGTAATGCACATCTCATCTTGAACATGCTGTTTCCTTGCTGCTTTTCCAATCTGCATCACAACACTTCCTTTCTCACCAGCAAAATACAATATGGGATCCTCCTGGAAAGCTGTCTGCCAAAAAGCAAAGTGGCTAGCAACAGGAATGACAAGATCACACCAGACTGAAATGGTGCAAATGCTATTAAACAGCATTAATGACACTAGCTGCTTAAAGGTGTGGGTGTTCCCTAGGTAGACTGAGTAGCTTCTCAGTCTGCAAAGAGCTAGCAGGGCTAGTAACAGAGGAAGGTGCTATTCAGCATGAGCAAGGGTGGCACAATCTAGCCCAGAATGTTTTAAAGATAGAGTTGGAAGTAGCTTGGCATCAGTGAGTGGGCATTAGGGTAGTTTCCTCACTGGCGTAAAGCAACAGACTCATCTAATTCTCAGAAAATGGACCAAATGTGCTTCCTTTAGAGCCTCTTATGAGCTGTTTATGATCCGGGTTTAGAAAAATTGGATTTATCGGACAAAGCAGGCGTCTTTTCTGTAAGGGCTTGCCTGCCCTATGAAGTTATTGTGAGTGCTTCAATGCTCTGATCTAATCCTGCTCTCAGATGGGACTGACTTGTGCCTGGGCAGCAGCTTTCCACAGCTGTCAGCTCATGTGCACTCACTCCCACCTCCCTGCCCAAGTCCTGCACATGAGCAATCCCCTACTCGTGGGCCTGTGTTTCTAGGATTGGGGACCCTGTTTGTATAAGTGCATTCTCTGCATAGCTCTCCTATACTGCCTCAGCCAGGGATCAAGTGGCTTTTGACATGCCTGCAAAATGGCACTGTAACAATGTGGGACTCACCCCTGCGGCGCCTCCTGCTGGTCATCTCAGGGAATTAGCTCTCCAGCCATTGGAGCGCCTTCTGCAGGCCGATGTCCCGCTACCGCTTGGCCCCCCGTGTCCCTCCTGGACCTGGTGCCATGTTATCTGTGGCACTGCCTCCTGGCAGTAACCCCTCAATCTTGGGGTCTCACCTCCCCAGGGACCCTCACCATCTATCCCCACCTCTCCTCAGCATAGGGCTATTGCCAGTCATTGTCTAGCCCCATGCCCTGGGGCAGACTGCAGTATCAACCTACTCATCACTGGCAAGGTTGGGTTTGGATCTGCTGCCTCTGCCTACCCCTGAACTGCCCTCTGCAACCCCCAGTACCTGTTAGCCTTATGCTAGGCCACAGCCTGGGGCTTTCCAAGCTGGAGCTCCCCAGCCCCTCTGCCTTTCCCCAGCCCTGCTCCACTCAATTACCCTGCCTCTAGCCCCCTGCAGACAGGCCCATCTCCCTCTACAGCCAGAGTGAGACTGCTGCTCCTAGCTTCCCTGGCCTTCTTATAAGGCTCTGTTGCTCAGTTTGTGGCATGGTCTCAGCTGCAGCCACTTCCCCAATCAGCTGGGGTTTTGCTCCCTTCCCCAGCTCCAGCTCTCTGCAGGCCTTTTCCAACCCCTTCAGGGCTGGAGCAGGTGCTCACCCCGCTACAAGAACCCTGTGCTAATATCTGGGAGAATGAGCTGAACTGAGTTGCACAGGTCCTGGGGCCCTGATCACGGGGCAAAACCAGAGTCATGAATAGATTGCAGGAACACAAAAGGCAGGCAGGCTGCGGAGCTCAGAGAATAGCAACAGCTGGAGAAAGGATGACAATTCCTTCTGAATGTTTTATTCTAAAAGTTTTCCCAGACTTGTAATATTTGAAAACGGCTGCCCAGTCCTACTAAGCTGGCAAATAAAGAACTAAATTTTAATTAATAAACAGGTGCAACTTTTATTCCACCAGTGCCAGCAACAAACAGTTGAGGTGCAGCAGGAAAGACTTAGAGCCTAAATTCATTGCTCAAAGTCAATAGGAGTATTTTCATTGGACTTTGGGTCAGGTTCTAACACTGAGGGGCCTGAAAAGTTACTTGTATGCTTAAGTGCTTGCAGAACCAAGCTATACACACCCAGATGTTGGCTAACTGACAGCTAAGGGTGGGCATGAGAATCATTCACAAATATTAGAAGGCCTTAAATATGATATAAGAAGAGAGTGATTGGGAGAAATAGGATGAAATTAAGAAAGGGAAACTCTAGGTTAAATATCTTGAAAAATATGACGGTTAGCGCTAAGATTGTGGAACAGCCTCTCCAGGGAAGCGATGGAAGCCCTGTTTTTTGAGATCACAGCTCTAGCAAATACATGGCAGGAAAGGGGATGAAGTAGATGTAAGGATGGAAGGTTTCTGGCCAATGGGAGCTGCGGACCAGCGCTCAGGAACGGGGCAGTGTGCGGAGTTTCCCTGGCCGCCCCACACTTAGCGGCCGCAGGGACATGCCAGCCACTTCTGGGAGCCGTGCAGAGCCAGGGCAGGCGGGGAGCCTGCCTTAGCCCTGCTGCGCTGCCGACTGGACTTTTAATGGCCTGGTCAGCAGTGCTGTGTCATAGTATTCTTGGTAACACAGACGGGGCCCCTGTGGACGGCTCAGGAACAGGAATGGGTCTGGAAGCTTGCCTGGCTTGGCTGCGTGTAACCATTCCCACTCTCTTGGCCCGCTTTACCTGGTTGGCCAAGTCTTCCCCCCAGTAGCATGGGGATGGCATAATTGTCATAGACTGCAAAAGTCCACATTCCTGACCAGCTTTTGTACTGGACAGGCAGTTCAGCTGTAGGCAAGTCTACAGCTTGTGACATGAAGGGGTAAATTGTCACTTGGGCCTTTGGGTTGATGAATTTGGGGTCCACCAAGGATTGGTGGATAGCTGACACTTGTGCCCCCGTGTCTCTCCATGCGGTAACCTTCTTTCCGCCCACTCTCAAACTTTCCCTTTGCTCCAAGGGTATTTGAGAGGCATCTGGGCCTGGGGACCTTTAGTGTGATGGTGGTGTAATGAATTGCACTCGCATGGTGTTCTTGGGACAGTTGGCCTTGATATGTCCCAGTTCATTACACTTAAAGCATCGCCCAGCTGACTGGTCACTGGGCCGAGGTGGGTTACTGGAGACTGGTGAGGTGGGAGAATAGGGTGTCTGTGGCTTTCCTTGGGTTGTAGGTGGGGTCTTGGGCTGCCCTCGGTTGTAGGGTTTATTGTCGATGTGCCCCCGGGGGAATTCGCTCCCCTTGACAGTAGCTTTTTTCTTTTCTGCCACTTCCATCCATTTGGCTCCAATCTCCTCCGCCTCGGTTATAGTTTTGGGTTTCCCATCTAGGATGTACCTTTCTATTTCCTCAGGAACACCCTCTAAGGACTGCTCCATTTGTATTAGGAGGTGTAGCTCGTCCATATTGTTAACCTGGGTTCCTGATATCCAGGCCTCCTAATTCTTTGCAATGTGGTAGGCGTGTCGGGGGAATAACACATCTGGTTTCCATCTTAGGGTTCTGAACCACCGACGGGCATGCTCAGGTATTATCCCCATTCTGATTGGTATTGGTATTGCTCAGGTATTATCCCCATCTGGCCTTGGTTTGAAAAAGTTTATAATAGTTCATGTTCTCCTTAGGCATTTCAGCCGCCACCTCCGCTAAGGGTCCACTGAGCTGTGGCCTCAGCTCTATCATGTACTGGTCTTCAGAGATGTTGTACCCATGGCAGGTCCTTTCAAAATTTTCTAAGAAGGCCTCAGTGTCATCACCTGCCTTGTAGGTGGGAAATTTCTTGGAATGTGGAACAATCACTGGCGAAGGGTTGGTAGGATTGGCTGTGTCATTTTGTTTAGTTTTTGCTAATTCCATGGCCTGCTGGTGGTCCTCCCTTTGGAGCTCCATTTCTTTTTGTTTCTTCTCCATGTCTCTCCTGTGGGCAGCCTCTTCCCTGGCCATTTCTGCCTGAATTAGTTCCATTTGTCTTTTATGTTCGTTGTGTTTATTGCTTTTAATTTACCTATTTTTAGTTTGTTTGTTGCTGCATTGGTGCTCATTGTTCCTGCTTTCTTGTGCTGGTGCGCCCTCTTCTGTTTACTGCCTGAAATGCTGTTCCTCTGCTGCCTTCTTAGGGTTGCTTAGCAACAGAGTCTTTTTTTAACTTTTCCTAAGTAGCCTTTCACGTTTAAATTAGAACAAAAAAAAACCCCTTTCATTTGCATATCTGTTTTGCTGGAGTTCCTGTTGATTCACAGTTGGAGTCCTTTTGTTTAACAAAAGACCCTTGTTAAACCTTAATGTCTCTGCCTTTAGGCAGTCTCTTTGCACAACCAGAAAGGAGAAAAGAAAAAAAAAATTCTGGCTGTAGTTTTAAACCCTCTCCCCTGCTTACAAACAGCTAGCAGAGGGAAAGAAGAAAAATAATAATCCTACTGGCTTTTGCTTTTAACTCACTGGCTTTTGGATTCTTATCCCAATGCTGCTCACCATGTCATAGTATTCTATCCCCAATCTGAACCTTAGAGTCCCAAAAATTGAGGTACCAGCATGAATTCCTCTAAGCTTAATTGCCTGCTTACATCTGATACGCTGCCACCAACCAGGAATTCCGGTGCCTGGTACACTCAGGTCCCCCCAAAACCTTGCCCGGGGACCCCCAAGACCCAGACCCTCTGAATCGTAACGCAAGGAAAGTAAACCCTTTCCCTCACCGTGCCTCTCCTAGGCTTTCCCTCCCTGGGTTACCCTAGGAGATCACCGTGATTCAAACTCCTTGAATCACAACACAGAGAAATCAGGTTGGTTCCCCCCTCCTTTTCTCCCCCTCCCTGGGTTATCCTGGATAGACAGACAGATTCAAGCTCCGTGAATCTAAACAAAGGGATTCCCCCTTCTCTCCTCCCTTCCCCTTCCCTGTTAAATACAGACTCAATTCCCTTGAGCCTCAACAAGGGGAAAAAATCAAACAGGTCTTTAAAAGCAAAACTTTTAATAAAAAGAAAGAAAAAAGTAAAAGTTGTCTCTGTAATTTAGATGGTAAAAGTTACAGGGTCTTTCAGCATATAGACACTAGAGAGAAGTCTCCCCTCCCCCCAGCAAAATGCAATTTAAAATACTTCCAGCAAACTACACATTTGCAAATACAGAAAACAATCAAAAGACTATAACTGCCTGTTCTACTTAATAGTCACTATTCTGAATATATGAGAGACTGTAGCAGGGAGATTGGCAAGAAACCTGGTTGCACGTCTAGTTCCTTCCAGGACCCAGAGAGAACAAAGCAAAACCCAAAAACACAAACAAAGGCTTCCCTCCACCGAGATTTGAAAGTATCTTGTTTCCTGATTGGTCCTCTGGTCAGGTGTCCGGTTCACTGTTTGTTAACCCTTTACAGGTAAGAGAGACATTAACCCTTAACTATCTGTTTATGACATGCTGATCGGAGCCACCAGGGTCCCTTTTCCACCGGGCATTCTGGCTGAAAACCGGACGCTTGGCAACCCTACTTCATGGGTATATAAAGGACAGGGCATCGCCAGGCAGTCTTATATGCCAGAGATAAATCATGAATGCAAATCGTGCATCCAAGTCATGAAATTATTCCTACAAATGCAATAAAAAATGAGGTATTCAAAGGTTTAACAAATGTAGGGGGGTGGGGCGCCAAAGACGCTCCTCACCTGGGACACCGTTTGGTCTAGGACTGGCCCTGATCAAAACTATATGAATAATGGACACTTAAAATGGGTCCCCTCCACAGTATGCAGATAGAAGTCTGTGCTGGCTTTCCTCTTGGTCTCCTTCCCAGCCCCTGAGATTCAAACCCTCCTGCTGCCCAGTCAGCCTCTTTGCCACCCTCCGGACACTGGCCGCAGGGTGGGTGAAACTCTCTCACCCAGTATGGTCCCACGCCAAAGACTAAAACACGGTAAAATGTGTGTTTTAATAAATCCGTCAGTGTAGAAACGCTGCGATCTTAAAACAGAAATAAAACCCGTGAGAAGGGAAAACCCCCACACTGCCAATTCAGTCCCATTTGGTGCCAGTCTCAGATTGTCCTGCAGTGCCTACGTACCAATGACTACAACCTTGGAAAATCAAGATAGAATTATTGACCTTCTCAGATTTAAGAGCCGAAGTATACAGAGGTGCTCTCTCTGCTGCAGCTGTCCACGGGGGTCTCCAATGTGACAGAAAAGAAAAAAGAAAAGAAAAGAAAAGAAAACACTTAGGTACATGATGTAATAAAGTGCCCATGCAGCTAAACACTGGCCCCAGTTCCTCGTTGCTCTGCACCTCATCACGTACAGCCGTGCACAGTGGCTGTGTGCCGCTGACATTCTGCTCTTGTGCTTTGCGGCCATCGTACAGGTGTGCAGAATCTAGGCATAAGGAAAACTCTTCTAGCAAAATGTCCCAGGTCTCATTACCCAGGTCTGTATGTGGGATCTCATTAAACTTAAACCATAATACTTGGTACTCCGCAAACTTGAAAATGTAGATATTGCCCCAGTACATTTGGGAATTTTTAAAGTAAAACTACAATAATTTCTATAAGGCCAATATACTGTAGGAAACAATTGGCTTTTGAAGCTCCTTCCTTACTTAGAAAATGCAATAAATTGGCCTTAATTAAATTCTTTGCCCCACAAAAGCTTGTGGCTGAAACAGCCACACTTGTAACCAGGCAACAAGCAAAAAATGTATTAGAGAGGGCTCAGGGGAGGGAGGTTATGGCGGGGAATATTCTGGCTTCAAGAAAGGTTGTATTGGAAAAAAGTTGGAGTGAAGCTAGCTACGTCTAGTGAGCTAATTCCTTTAGAAAGAACTACCTAGCTCCTCTGCCCAACACCCAACGGAGTCTTAAATCAAAAGATCACGTAAGAAGTTTCGCCTAGAACTCAAGCAGCAAACAGAAAAAGAGAGGCCAAATCCAGCATAGAAAGTCCATCCTCTGAGCCCTTCCAGGTCCCTTGTGCCAGAGCTGTAGTTGCTCAGTTGAGGCCAGTATTGCTGACAGATGATCGTAGGAGGAACACAGAACTCAGTGTGTCTCCACACACCCGGGTGTGGTTAGACCTCGTGATGCAATCTGACTCACGAGTCTGGAGCAGGAGGACATTCCCACAGAGCTGTACAATACTCCATAGCTGGACATAACACCCCAAAGGGCCCACACACTCCTTCTCCGGGTTATTCTGCACAACAACACACTTGCTACGTGGCTCTGACCCTGACCTCTGCAGAAAGACAGATCAGGGTTGATTTGCCCCAAGCTGGTGCGGGTGAGCATCCACCCCCTTAACCCCAAGAGGGGAACAGATGATAGTGCTGGTTCCACCAGGGGTTGGGGGGAGGGGGCAGTTCTAAATTCCAGCCAGGGCTCTATAGCACCCCTGCTGGTAGCAGGCTGCAGTTCTCTGTACCTTTGTGCCTGGAGCACCTCACTCGCTTTCTGGGCTGCTTCAGCCAGCTCTGGCCTCCCAGTGTGGCTAGGGGGTCACTGAGCCCATTCAGGGAGGATGTCCTGCCAACGGGAAAAGGCAAGGAGTGAATCTGCACTGCAGAGACTCAAAGTGCCCCAGGGTTAAGCTACTTGTTCACGGCAGGCTCGGGGCCAAATTCTATTCCCAGTGCATGGTGCAAGTCTCACTGACTCCACTGGATTGCACCTGTGTAACTGAGCAGAATCTGGCCCTCAGCCTCTGGTGAGAGAGACATTCTCTCCCTGTTAGCCAATGACCTCATCATACTAGTGAGGGAGGGAGCAGCAAGTTGGATTCATGCAGAAGGACTACGCGTGCATGACTGAGTAAAACAATGCAGCCAGCCTTGCCCGGCTGGCTTTGTCGGAACAGTTTCCTGTAAAGCCAAGCCCTGACTCTGGGGCATAGCATGCTGTTAGCTTTGAAAGCCTGCAGAAAGAAATCACATTAGCTGTACAAGCTTCCCAAACACATTGCCACATCGTGCAATGATACCGTCCCACAGCCAAACAGCAGCAAACTAATTTGCCTGGAGGCTTCATTCCAGCAGTCGCCTACACTAGGTGCCCCTCCAGTTAATGCTGTAAAATGGCTTCCGTCTCACTACTGTACAAATCAGTTCACATTTTTGACTGACTCTCCTGGCTGCTTGATCTTTGGGTTCCTCGGAGTTGGCTGAAAATGCTGCCCGTGTTGCAAAAGAAACATCCCTGTAATGTTTTCGATAGGGCTATAGCTAAATGGAAGTGTGAACCGTCAGCAGGTGAGCAGTCCTCACTGACAGGTCTTGGGAAGCAGAGATATGGTGTGTTAGACCTATTGTTACAGGGAGGTGCCAGAACTCCCGTTGGAGGCCAGGGGTAACCCCCTGGCTACTCAAGCAGGCAGGGAAGAGAAAAGATGGCCCCTGAGCCAGGGAGCTGCCCGGATGGGGAAAGGCAGCGTGAGAGGAAGGGGAAAGATAGCCAAAGGTGGGATTTCAGGTTACCTCAGAAGGATGGAGAGGTGAGTCCTGAGTATGAAGTGGGGATTGCCAAGAAGATAGGGAGCCTACAGGGGAAACAAGGCAGGTCAAGAGCCTCGGGGGTGGAGGAAGCAGAAACCTATGGTTGCGGGGATGGGGGGGCTCCGGACTTCAGCAAGAGAAGGGTCCTTGGGTGGGGGGCAGGGCCAGCCAGGGGCTAGCTTTCCCCAGCCAGTGGTTCACCCACCGCCCATGCTTTGGTCTGACCCAGTATGGCCGTTCTTACGTTCAGAGTGTAGAGACGGCAATGAGGAAAGCTTATGTCACAAACATTTTGAGTGTAAGATTAGCATAATTGGGGTTGAGTAGAAATCTAGTACTTTCCTTGCTCAAAAGTGAACACTGCACATGCAGATATGAGCTCAGCTTGGATTCCCCGTTTCAGATCTTCTCGTGCTTTTCTGTAGAATAGCTGGACCATGCAGTTAGAATCCCACTAATGCCAGAATTTTCCAATCTCAGTCCAAACTCTTCTGGGCTCAGGCACGTCCATACAATTGATCCAAACACAAGACCCCAACAATTCAAATTGTAGACGGAGTGTGGTTCTGGATTTCATCTAATTTGTTAGGCAGATATGATTTCCTACGAGAACCCAAGGGCTGTAGAATTACACTCTTAGAACTGGGGCAGGATATTTCAGGCTGCAAGGAAGAGGCAGGCGGATCCAAATTACTAACAGCATTGTTTTCCTGAAAGCCTAAAAGTGTTAATTCTCCCAAACATTACAAAATATTTCCTTGTTTGTACCACCACAGTGTAGTTATAATTAAACATTTCTCTTGGCTAGCGAAGCAGCAGTTCTGGCCTCTTGACACTTGGCTCTTTCCTGAAGTGAGTCCCTCTAGTCTAGCTGGCAGTTTTAGCACTCACGCTTCCACTGAGGCAGGAGTCCTTTGCACAGTTACTTTGATTATTGTACGAGTACAGCCATCTCAAACTCTCAGTTGTGCAAAACAAAATTCCATCACACACGTTTGTAGACCATAGTACGCCTCATCTTCTGAGGCAGTTGCTGCTGGCACTTTGTTACCCACACATCAGAAACATTTTCTAAAGACTGAGTTGAATGCAGTCCCATACTGAGAAGCGATTCTTTAGGTAACGAGTTTTGAGGACAGGATGCGCATACTGGAGCAACTTCAGAACATCTTATCTCCTTTAAATCTGTAGCCATCCTATATGTTTGTATGATCCTCCTCCTCCACAAAAGATGGAGAGATGGATGCACACCCAAGCAGTGTTGCTGTACTGCACATTTAAAAACCTTTTGATCTTTCTGGTTCTGCAGGTCCCTGTAAATTATCTTCTATTCAAAGTTTTTACATATTGTCATTTTTAAATTGTGTCAATGTTTCTATTGCAGCTGTACTAGCAGCTCTTAAAAGAAAGCTAGAATAAGATCCTATCTGCTGGGTCTTCCTTGCAAAAAAGAACTTGTTTTGGGCCTCTCTAGTCCGATGTCTGATGTGAACATCAGTTCCGCTGTTTGAGTTAGTGCATGTCAGGGGAGAAAAGTCCCAGCCTTTAAAAGTACTTCCCTTGCATTTAAGAATATACTTTCCACTTTTAAATATAAGAACCTCTGGTTCTTCAAGCATCAGGGCACAGGGGAGAGACGGCACATTTTGACTCGTCAGCAAGAGAGTCTTTGAATTAGTTTATTGCTAGTGTCAACAATGAATGAGAAGCCACACACTGTGGGTGACCAAGCATGGATTGGACTAAGACGGGAACTCTTGAGTTCAAGCTCTGGGTCAGGCCTGACTAACTGTGTACCCTTGAGCTACACTCTGAAAGACAGATTTTCTGGCTTGTCTGCTAGTTCTGGGTGTGTGGTGTTTGGGTCCCATCGTGTACAGCTAGCACCTGATGTTGAGATGGATGAAAGCAGCGGGGTTCTCAGTATGTTCAAACAATCCAGCCCCTTTAAAGGATCAAGCTGAGTGCTCAGATGAGGCATCCAAAGCTCATGGACCCTTCTGGAAGTGTTGGCTTTCACCTCTGTCCATTTCAATATGGAAATAACACTCCTTATCTGACGGGGTGCTTGGGAAGGTCAGGTCTCCCACATCATCAGTGCTTAGGGGAATAAGCTACTCCCGTGCAGGAAGCAGATATAATGTGGCTTTTTGCACTTGGTGTAAGGGAAGGCCAAGCTCCTGCTTTCAGCAGCGCTGAATGCTCCAGCGGGAATGCGGCCATGACTTCACTTACTAGCCAGTGGCTGCAGGGCTGTGCTGGGGAACAGGATGTCACACCTCTCCCGGGGGGCTGGAAACAGTGGCTGAAGCTAGCTCTGACTGAGACTGCTCTTCGAGAAGCTGCCAAAGAAGGAAAACATTAATCTGTGCTCAAACCTGCTTATCAAATGTATCCAGAGCATATTGCACTGAAAGTTGAAGGTGATCTTTAAGAGCTGCAGTAGCTTCAATCAAATTAAATGTTGCAATCCCCCCACCCCCCAATTAACTGGACAAAAGCCTGAGATTGAGAGAGTTCTGTGTATTTGTAATCTGTTTAGGGTCTTGGTCCTGTCTTAGCTCAGGGGGCTGGACTTGATAACGTCTCAAGATCCCTTCCAGCCCGACATTTCTCTGATTCTGTGCAATCTCTAGCTAAAATAGGCTTTGAATTGAAATGTTCTGTGGGATGAATTCTCAGTGTTGACCAACTGGTCTTGAAAAACATTGACAGAAAGTCTACGCAGGCATTTTGAAACTCAGCCAATGCCCCACATTTTTCAGCAAGGTTGGATGCTCTCAGGAAAAAGTTGCCTGATATTGAAAGGTGCTGAGCACCTGATCGCAACAGGAATTCTGAGCGCTCAGCAAAGCAGGCTGATGATCCAGGTGCCAAAAAGTCAGATTTAGGGGAAGAACTTCAGACACCAAGTTTGGAGAAATAGATCGACATTTTCCTTCGTGGGAATGGAGGCGGAGACGGACTGACACGCAGGGTGTAACGAACCCCATTAGACTGATAGTTTGTAGTTACTCTTCAACTCTGAGCCTTCTCAAGTGGGTAAACATTTTAAACTGTAAGCTACCAGCTCTCTTGCTCACTAGCAAGGGAAACGCTGTGCGAGACAAGCTCTTCTCTGGCAGGATAAGACCGCCATCTAAACCAGTTGTCGACACTGATCTCATATGTGCAAATTATGTGAGAGAAGAAAAGCTCTCTTTTTAGGGCTTTGTAGCGACACCTGTATTTAAAGTCACAAGACGTATTCTGAATGCAGACAAGCTGATGGGCTCAAAAGGCACAGTGTGAGCACTCCATTAACCTAACTAATAAAACAGTATTCATATAAATTGCCTAACAAACTACATTGTAGCTACCCAAAGCATCTCTACTTTTGGTGATGTTGTCATAAACAGATAGCTAAGGGTTAATGTCTCTTTCACCTGAAACACCTGACCAGAGAACCAATCAGGAAACCGGATTTTTTCAACTTTGGGTGGAGGGAAGTGTGTCTCTGAGTCTTTTGTCTGTCTGCCTGTTTCCTCTGAGCTTTGGAGAAGTAGTTCTATTTTCTAGTCTTCTGTTTTCTAAGTGTAAGGACAAAGAGATCAGATAGTAAGTTCTATGGTTTCTTTTCTTTGGTATTTGCATGAATGTAAGTGCTGGAGGGCTTTGATTTGTATTCTTTTTGAATAAGGCTGTTTATTCAATATTCTTTTAAGCAATTGACCCTGTGTTGTAACATCTTAATACAGAGAGAGCATTTGTATTTTTTCTTTCTTTTTATATAAAGCTTTCTTTTAAGACCTGTTGGAGTTTTTCTTTACTTCAGGGAAATTGAGTCTGTACTCACCAGGGAATTGGTGGGAGGAAGAAATCAAGGGGAGAGCTGTGTGTTGGATTGCTAGCCTGATTTTGCATTTCCTCTGAGTGAAGAGGAAAGTGCTTTTGTTCCAGGATTGGGAACGGAGAGGGGGACTCACTCTGGGTAGTTTCACAGAGTTTGTGTCTGAGTATCTCTCCAGGAGCACCTGGAGGGGGGAAGGGAAAAAGGGTTATTTCCCTTTGTTGTGAGACTCAAGGGATTTGGGTCTTGGGGTCCCAGGGAAGGTTTTTTCAGTGGGACCAGAGTGCCCCAAAACACTCTAATTTTTTGGGTGGTGGCAGCAGTACCAGGTCCAAGCTGGTAACTAAGCTTGGAGGTTTTCATGCTAACCCCCAAATTTTGGACGCTAAGGTCCAGAATCTGGGAAAAAGGTTATGTCATGGTGGCAGTGGCGGGAGATAGACAGAATCCAGAAGCCAGTAGGAATATTATATTTTTCTTTTCTCTGCTAAGGGTTTTTTAGCAGAGAGAAACAGGTTGGTTTTAAAAGGGAACCAGAGAGAATTTTTTTTTTCTGCTCTCTCTAGCAGTTTGTGGCTTGCATAGTAAGCAAGAAGCCATTAGCAGACAATTGACAGTCTATTGTCACACAATAGCACTCCCATTGAGAGTCATACCAGCACTCTATATGCATGCAAATAAAGTGGTTTTTCTGGTTTCCCTTCATTGAACATTAGCTAGAGAGAGAAAAGGAAAAAAGCACTGTTGCTAGGCAGACTTCAGGAGGCAACAGAGAACCTGCAGTTCAGAGGATAAACACCGGAGGGCACCCCAACACAAGAAAACAGGAACCATGTCTACCAGGACAAAAATGGAGGCCGAAGACCAATTAAAAGAAGCTGAACACAGGCGACAACTGGAAATGAAACAAAAAGAGATGGAGATAAAAGAAAAGGAAGAAAGCATCAAACTGGCAGCCTTCCAAAGAGAACAGGCAGCCCAAGAGGCAGCACACAAAAGAAAACTAGAAGAAGAAGAGGTGGCCCACCGCCGAGAAATGGAAAAACAACAAAAAGAAATGGAAAAACAACAAAAAGAGAATGAAGAGAAGGAAAAACAGAGAAAACATGAACTGGAGATGGCAAAAGCTGGGCTGCATGTGCCAGCCAACCCTAACAACCCGGCGCCAATTATTGCTCCACAGCACAGGAAATTTCCCACCTACAAGGCAGGTGATGACACCGAGGCCTTCTTGGAAAATTTTGAAAGAGCCTGTCTTGGGTACAGCATCCCCGAAGACCAGTACATGGTAGAATTAAGGCCACACCTCAGTGGACCTTTAGCAGAGGTGGCAGCTGAAATGCCCAAGCCGCAAATGAATGACTATAAACTTTTTCAAACCAAGGCCCGATACAGGATGGGGATAACCCCAGATCATGCCCGTCGGCGCTTCAGAACCCAAAAATGGAAACCAGAGGTGTCATTTCCCAAACACGCCTACTACATTGCAAAAAACTATGAGGCCTGGTTAACAGGAAACAACATTCAAACCTTGGAAGAAGTGAACCTTCTCATACAAATGGAGCAGTTCTTGGATGGTGTTCCTGAAGACATCACACGGTACATACAAGATAGAAATCCCAAAACTATCGCTGAGGCGGGGGAGATTGGAGCCAAATGGATGGAACTGGCAGAAAGCAAAAAAGCTACTGTCAAGGGGAACGATTACCCCAGGGGGCACACAGACCATAAACCCTACAACCGAGGACAGCCAAAGACCCTCCATACCACCCAAGTAAAGCCACAGATACCCTACTCTTCAACCTCACCAGTCTCCAGTAACTCACCTCGGCCCAGTGACCCATCAGATGGAAGATGCTTTAAGTGTAATGAACCGGGACATATCAAGGCCAACTGTCCCAAGAACACCATGCGAGTGCAATTCATTACACCACCATCACACCAAAGATCCCCAGGCCCGGATGCCTCTCAAATACCCTTGGAGCGAAGGGAAAATTTGAGAGTGGGCGGAAAGAAGGTTACTGCGTGGAGAGACACGGGGGCACAAGTGTCAGCTATCCACCAATCCTTCGTTGACCCCAAATTCATCAACCCAAAGGCCAAAGTTACAATTTACCCCTTCATGTCACAAGCTGTAGACTTGCCTACAGCTCAACTGCCTGTCCAGTACAAAGGCTGGTCAGGAATGTGGACTTTTGCAGTCTATGACAATTATCCTATCCCCATGCTACTGGGGGAAGACTTGGCCAACCAGGTGAGGCGGGCCAAGAGAGTGGGAATGGTTACCCGTAGCCAAACCAGGCAAGCTTCCAGACCCATTCCTGTTCCTGAGCCGTCCACAGAAGCCCCGTCTGTGTTACCAGAGACCCAGACAGAGGCAGTGGACCCGGATTCCATGCCTACCACTGAAACAGCCACAGCATCTCCAGTCCCAGGCCCGGAACTGGAACAGCAACCAGCACCAGCAAGTGCAACCACATCTTCAAACTCAACGCCAGAGGGCGCCAGCAAGCCAGAACTGGCAGAAGCAAAAGACAGCCATACCCAAAAGGCTCAGCCAGAGCCTGAAATACCCTCAGGTGCACCAGCGGAGAGCGGTTCACCAGCAACGAAAACAACCCCATCACCTACATCGCTTCCAGAGGGACCAAGCCCAAGTCCCCAGTCTGAGGAAGAACTGGTGACCCCAGCCTCAAGGGAACAGTTCCAGGCTGAGCAGGAAGCAGATGACAGCCTTCAGAAAGCTTGGGCGGCGGCACGGAGCACCCCACCGCCTCTCAGCTCTTCTAATCGATCCCGGTTTGTTATAGACCAAGGACTTTTATACAAGGAAATTCTTTCTGGTGGACACCGGGAAGAATGGCAGCCGCAAAAACAGTTGGTGGTTCCAACTAAGTACCGGGAGAAGCTCTTAAGCTTAGCCCATGATCATCCCAGTGGCCATGCTGGGGTGAACAGAACCAAGGACCGGTTGGGGAAATCCTTCCACTGGGAGGGGATGGGCAAGGACGTTGCCAAGTATGTCCGGTCTTGTGAGGTATGCCAAAGAGTGGGAAAGCCTCAAGACCAGGTCAAGGCCCCTCTCCAGCCACTCCCCATAATTGAGGTCCCATTTCAGCGAGTAGCTGTGGATATTCTGGGCCCTTTCCCAAAAAAGACGCCCAGAGGAAAGCAGTACGTACTGACTTTAGTGGACTTTGCTACCCGATGGCCAGAAGCAGTAGCTCTAGGCAACACCAGGGCTAACACTGTGTGCCTGGCCCTAACAGACATCTTTGCCAGGGTAGGTTGGCCCTCCGACATCCTTACAGATTCCGGGTCTAATTTCCTGGCAGGGACCATGGAAAAACTGTGGGAAACTCATGGGGTGAATCACTTGGTTGCCACCCCGTACCACCATCAAACCAATGGCCTGGTGGAAAGGTTCAATGGAACTTTGGGGGCCATGATAAGAAAATTCATCAACGAATTCTCCAATAATTGGGACCTAGTGTTGCAGCAGTTGCTGTTTGCCTACAGGGCTGTACCACATCCCAGTTTAGGGTTTTCACCATTTGAACTTGTGTATGGTCACGAGGTTAAGGGGCCATTACAGTTGGTGAAGCAGCAATGGGAGGGGTTTACGCCTTCTCCAGGAACTAACATTCTGGACTTTGTAAGCAACCTACAAAGCACCCTCCGACACTCTTTAGCCCTTGCTAGAGAGAACCTAAAGGATGCTCAGGAAGAGCAAAAGGCCTGGTATGACAGACATGCCAGAGAACGTTCCTTCAAGGTAGGAGACCAGGTTATGGTCTTGAAGGCGCAACAGGCCCATAAGATGGAAGCATCATGGGAAGGGCCATTCACGGTCCAAGAGCGCCTGGGAACTGTAAACTATCTCATAGCATTTCCCAATTCCTCACTAAAGCCTAAAGTGTACCATGTTAATTCTCTCAAGCCTTTCTATTCCAGAGACTTACAGGTTTGTCAGTTTACAGTCCAGGGAGATGATGCTGAGTGGCCTGACGGTGTCTACTACGACGGAAAAAAAGACGGTGGCGTGGAAGAGGTGAACCTCTCAACCACCCTGGAACGTCTGCAGCGGCAACAAATCAAGGAGCTGTGCACTAGCTTCGCCCCATTGTTCTCAGCCACCCCAGGACGGACTGAACGGGCATACCACTCCATTGATACAGGTAATGCTCACCCAATCAGAACCCCACCCTACCGAGTGTCTCCTCATGCCCAAGCTGCTATAGAACGGGAGATCCAGAACATGCTACAGATGGGTATAATCCGCTCATCTACCAGTGCATGGGCATCTCCAGTGGTTCTGGTACCCAAACCAGATGGGGAAATACGCTTCTGCGTGGACTACCGTAAGCTAAATGCTGTAACTCGTCCGGACAACTATCCAATGCCACGTACTGATGAGCTATTGGAAAAGTTGGGACGTGCCCAGTTCATCTCTACCATAGACTTAACCAAGGGGTACTGGCAAGTACCGCTAGATGAACCTGCCAAGGAGAGGTCAGCATTCGTCACCCATACGGGGGTGTATGAATTCAATGTCCTTCCTTTCGGCCTTCGAAATGCACCCGCCACCTTCCAGAGGCTGGTAGACGGTCTACTAGCTGGACTGGGAGAATTTGCAGTTGCCTACCTCGATGATGTGGCCATTTTTTCAGACTCCTGGCCCGAACACCTACTCCACCTGGAAAAGGTCTTTGAGCGCATCAGGCAGGCAGGACTAACTGTTAAGGCCAAAAAGTGTCAAATAGGCCAAAACAGAGTGACTTACCTGGGGCACCAGGTGGGTCGAGGAACCATAAACCCCCTACAGGCCAAGGTGGATGCTATCCAAAAGTGGCCTGTCCCACGGTCCAAGAAACAGGTCCAATCCTTCTTAGGCTTGGCCGGATACTACAGGCGATTTGTACCACACTACAGCCAAATCGCTGCCCCATTGACCGACCTGACCAAAAAGACCCAGCCAAATGCAGTTAAGTGGACTGATGAGTGTCAAAAGGCCTTTACCCAACTTAAGGCAACACTCATGTCTGACCCTGTGCTCAGGGCCCCGGACTTTGACAAGCCATTCCTAGTAACCACGGATGCATCTGAGCGTGGTATAGGAGCAGTACTCATGCAGGAAGCAACAGATCACAACTTCCATCCTGTCGTGTTTCTCAGCAAGAAACTGTCTGACAGGGAAAGTCACTGGTCAGTCAGTGAAAAGGAATGCTATGCCATTGTGTACGCCCTGGAAAAGCTACGCCCATATGTTTGGGGACGGCGGTTCCAACTACAAACTGACCATGCTGCACTACAGTGGCTTCATACTGCCAAGGGGAACAACAAGAAACTTCTTCGTTGGAGTTTAGCTCTCCAAGATTTTGATTTTGAAATTCAACACATCACAGGAGCTTCTAACAAAGTTGCTGATGCACTCTCCCGTGAGAGTTTCCCAGAATCCAGTAGTTAAAAAGTGTTCTTAAAATGTAAAAGTCTGTTAGTTATATACTTAGTAGTATATGTAAAGGTGCATGTGTTGTATTAATCTGTTTATTTTCAAGTTCTAGAAGGAAATTGCCGCCAGTGAGCTTCCCCACTGTCTGCAATTTGGGGGGCGTGTCATAAACAGATAGCTAAGGGTTAATGTCTCTTTCACCTGAAACACCTGACCAGAGAACCAATCAGGAAACCGGATTTTTTCAACTTTGGGTGGAGGGAAGTGTGTCTCTGAGTCTTTTGTCTGTCTGCCTGTTTCCTCTGAGCTTTGGAGAAGTAGTTCTATTTTCTAGTCTTCTGTTTTCTAAGTGTAAGGACAAAGAGATCAGATAGTAAGTTCTATGGTTTCTTTTCTTTGGTATTTGCATGAATGTAAGTGCTGGAGGGCTTTGATTTGTATTCTTTTTGAATAAGGCTGTTTATTCAATATTCTTTTAAGCAATTGACCCTGTGTTGTAACATCTTAATACAGAGAGAGCATTTGTATTTTTTCTTTCTTTTTTATATAAAGCTTTCTTTTAAGACCTGTTGGAGTTTTTCTTTACTTCAGGGAAATTGAGTCTGTACTCACCAGGGAATTGGTGGGAGGAAGAAATCAAGGGGAGAGCTGTGTGTTGGATTGCTAGCCTGATTTTGCATTTCCTCTGAGTGAAGAGGAAAGTGCTTTTGTTCCAGGATTGGGAACGGAGAGGGGGACTCACTCTGGGTAGTTTCACAGAGTTTGTGTCTGAGTATCTCTCCAGGAGCACCTGGAGGGGGGAAGGGAAAAAGGGTTATTTCCCTTTGTTGTGAGACTCAAGGGATTTGGGTCTTGGGGTCCCAGGGAAGGTTTTTTCAGTGGGACCAGAGTGCCCCAAAACACTCTAATTTTTTGGGTGGTGGCAGCAGTACCAGGTCCAAGCTGGTAACTAAGCTTGGAGGTTTTCATGCTAACCCCCAAATTTTGGACGCTAAGGTCCAGAATCTGGGAATAAGGTTATGTCAGATGTGTAGCTACACGCTGCAGTGAAAAAAAAGCTGCATCCACACTGCGGTGTCAGTAATAAGCTGTGGCAGGAGGAAGGCAGCAGGACACTACACAGTTAAAAATTGCAGTGTAGGTAGGCAGGCAAGGCTTGGGCTAGAAGAGAACCATATACACGTAGTCACATACATACCCACGCCCTCCCAGTGTGGCTTTACTCACCTAAGGTGTACCTTGCAGTCTACATTGCTACTTAAACCCCGCTGGGGGCGATGGGGGTCCCACCTGAGTGCATATTCTACATGCCTCCAGAAGAAGCATGCAGCATACACAGAGCTTTAGAAACCACTTCAAAGGGCATATTTTGATGCCATTTGGAAGGAAACGTTAAATCTCAAAATTGAGGTTTTTAAGAAGGATCTTGTGTTATCCAGTGCGGAATACAGATAATTCCATCAGTTCTGAATAGCTGCAGACATCTGCTACTGATATAACCGGAAAGATCCCGTAGATTGTTAGTGCTTGGCCTATGCCACCGGCTAGACTTGCAGTTATAGGTAAATGGTGCCCATTGTGAAGCTGGGATGTCTAAAAGGCTCTCATTCCTTTAATATTTAACATTCTTGCATTGCAAGGGGATGCAGGAAATACCTGGTGAAATCATATGTGCGCGCTACACAGGAGGTCAGACTAGGATGATCATAGTAGTGTCTCTTATGGCCTTAAATTTAGCATTATAATCAACAGTATTTTGCATTTTTAAAGGGGACGATGGAGCAGACTATAAATGCCTCTGCCCTCACAATGGCTGGATGCGTAGAGTACAACATCCACGTAACATTCTTTGTAGCAAACTCTAGAGTGTCTCTCAACTTGTAGCTGTAATCAGCGGTTTAGGGCCAAATTCAGTCATGACATCACTCAGCGGGTGTGTAACTTACCTGTCAGTCTAATTGACTGTAAGGCAATCTAACGGGGCCTGCTCAGCCTTCGTACAGTAACTCAATGGGGTTACTCTGGGTTCACACCAGGGTAAATGACAAAACTTGGCCCAGGAAGTCCTAAGCTGATGATGTAAATACCATAGAAAATTGGGAATTACACCAGATTAGGCTCCCTACCATCACCTCTGAATCTGACCCAAATGGTGATCGTCACCATGGTGGGGCACCTGCACTGAAGAAGACTCCCTGAGGGACATGGTGGGGGCGCTGGCAGACTGGCCCTGCAGGGGAGTTTCTGCATTCATATGCCATCCAGTAGCTGTACTCTCCCCCACAATCCTGCCCCCCACCCCCGGAGTGGGCTAGGAGCCAAGAAAATGCTGATCACTGTGACCACGGCAGCAGCAGAGATTCTGGCCTTTGCACTGGTCTAGCAGATGGATGGGGGCTGATTTTCAATGGGGGCGAAACTACATCATCACCTGGTGTCTCTCCAAAGCACAATCATGCAGGGATTGAATGGGGCAAAGTTCACCCTGGCCGACCAAGTGTTAACTCTTACCCGCTCTGTTCTGTTTTTGGCAGCTGTGGCTGACGTTTGCTCCAGTGGCTGACAAAACAGCAGCCTACTTCCACATCTCCATGGATACGATTAACTGGCTGTCTCTGGTGTACCTTCTCATATCTATCCCGTTTGGACTGGTGGCAACCTGGATTCTTGACACCGTGGGACTCAAGTGTGCTGTAAGTTTGAATGAGAAGCTGCATTAACTAACTAAAGTTGGGGCCATTGTGTATTTTTGTATAGGCAAGCGTAATCTTTGCTAACTAATACTCTGAATATACGTAGCAGCCCAAGTCATGGCATTCTGACTAAACATTGTGTGAGATGAATGTATTTAAAACTATCCTTCCTACCTTGCAATGAATAGAATCTGGTCCAAGAGGAAATGAAGTGAGGAACAACAAGAAAAGAAAACACAAAGGAGAGTGGGAATAACTGTCTGATACCTTCCCCCTTTCTCTCTTTAGGGCCACTAATTTACATTTCTCCCTGAACTTCACTTGTTTGTATTTTCCATGAAGTCTTTCCTGATAACTTGAAACTTCATCAGGTTACCATGAAGCACTTAGAGATGGTCTGTGCCCCATACTAAACAAACTTTAGTCAAACACAAACTTGATCAGAGTATTGAGACTAGATGCATTATGGAACCTGAATGTCTGTTTTTATTTCAGTCGTCCAACTGGGATTGGTTTTGTTGCACATTTACCAGTGTCTTTTGAGGGCAGATGCTTCCTAAATTAGCCAGGACTAAACTTGCTTGTCATGTGATAAAGGGTGGCTCCATGCTACTTGGGGCTCAGCAGACCTGAGTGCATCTTTCAACTTATGCAAGCCCCAGTCAGTTGATGGCCCTGGTGAGACTGTACGGAATGAAAGATGAAATAAAACGAGGGAGTATTTCTGATGGAACCACAATGCTGCCAGCACCTCTGCACATGTCTGAATGGCAGGGAAGGGATTATGAGCCTGGGATATGCCAGACTGGCCATCTAGAGTCATGCCACATCCTAGAACTTAATTCAGGCTGCAGCTAAGTCAGCAAGTGACTGCAGTCCCTCTTTACTTGTTGTAGGTTATACTTAGTGCCTGGCTGAACATGGTTGGAAGCATCATCCGGACTTTCAGTGTCATCAGCTTCCTGAGTCTGGGATCCCTGACCTACACGTACCTGTTCATAGGACAGTGCCTCTGTGCTCTGGCTCAGCCACTTGTCATTTTTTCTCCAACAAAACTAGCGGCCCTGTGGTTCCCAGACCACCAGAGAGCTACGGCAAATATGATCTCTTCAATGTGTAAGTAACAGCTACAAACGTGCCGAGCTGGAGCGAGGTCACTCCATAGCAGAACCTGCCTGGGGTGTACGTGGCCTACGGAGCTGTATTATAGGACTGTGCTAGTCAGCTATTCACACTCAATACTTCACAATTACAGCCCTTCCTGGGGATCTCTCAGCAACGTGTAAGTGAACTAAAGCTTCACAAAACCCCATGAAGTAGGCAGGTAACTCCACACTGCAGATGGAGACCAGGTCACATGACTTACTCATCACATGGAAAGTCTGGAGTAAAAACCACAGACCTCCACTCTCTTCCCTCTGCCTTAGCCACAAGACCATTTTCCTCTCACAAATCCCATGCAGGCTGCTAATAGCTCAGAATAGTCACCAAACCTTAACCCATCACTTGAACCCAGCTCCTCAAGTCAGCAGGTGTCCAAATCACAACTGACTTGAGCGGCTAGCTGCTTTGGCAGTGTAAGGGCTTGTCTACACGGCACCGCAGTCTGGACTACAGGGCTGTGAACTGCAGAGCACTCTGAAGTGGTGATCTCTAACTGCCCCACGTAGACCCTGCTGGTGTGAACAGGGTCCTTCCACCCTGTAATTAATAAACTCTGGTCTTGTAAAGGAGGAAGATTAACTGCAGGAAAGGGAAAAGAAAAACCAAGAACACAGAAGAAAGGAACCTGATAACTTAATTTTCTCCCTAAATTTGAATAGTTAGTTTCCGGTGTTAGAAAAGACTGTGAACAGAAACTAGTTCATCATAAAACATTGCACCTAGAAACCATCCTTCGCTGTGGGTTTTTGCCATTTGCAGAGCTAGCTTCTCTCCCGGCACAGTATTGCTATTGACAGCTCTCTCCATTGCATGCAACAGCTAGTTAAAATCCTTAAAAATCAAAAGCATCCCTGACATTCTTCTGTTGAAGAAATGTGCACTGGAAAGGTACGTGCTACAATTAATATTGACTACCTAGCTGATAAATGTCAACATTCCTTAAAATCTCAGAGCATCTTTAAAATGTGAGATATAATCTGTATAGTGTGTGACGAGTCCCTGTTATTTTTAATGGGATGTCACTTGGAAAGTTGCTTTGTGATGGCTTGAAAAATAAATGGTGGTGTCAGATTTAGGTATTGTTCATTACTGAGAAGTATGAGAACAGAAAGTGTATCGTGCAAACAGTAGAATATGGTCCAAGATAACTTGCCCAACACCTGCTATTTTTGTTGGCTCCCCAGTGGCCCTAATTAACTAGTCTAAACAGAATCCACTGCAGTCATGGGAAAAATTGAAATGGAATCAGAGGTAGCCTGGATTGTCTGGCTGAGCTGCAAGGTGCTTATAGAAGTCTACAAATTGTTCCAGTTTGCAATGAAAAGCCCTCTCTGATCTGGTTCTTAAATCTGCTAGCTGTGGAGTCAGATAATTGCATTACAACAGAGAGATGAAAGTGGAAGCGTTGTAAAATACTATTAGATGTTCAGTTAGTGGCAAGGAGCACGGAGACATTATGCAGTAATACACCGGTATGTTTGAAAGTGGGTCAGCTAGTAATGAGGTGTGTTGTATTTTACTTGAACTTGGCAAAGGATATGTGAGTCTGTGCTGCATAGCGTCTGGGTCTGTACTGGAACTGCAGGCAGACAGCAATTGGACTGACAACTAGAGTTGTTCGATCTTCATGTTTGTTCCTTCTGTAAGTCATTTACTGGGGCAACTTGGTGAGAAGGGATGAAGAACCCCTCAAAGGCCAGGATGGATGTGTTTTTAGGATGCTCTGGGGGGGAACAATTACATCAAAAAGTGAAGGCAACACAAGAACAAATGGAGGTAAAGTGGCCGGGAATACATTTAGGCTTGAAATTAGAAGGTGGTTTCTAACCATCAGAGGAGTGAGGTTCTGCAAGGCCAAACACCCAAACTAGCTTGAAGAGGGAAAGCTTGACAAATTTATAAACAGGATGATAAGACAGGATTGCCTGCAGTAGCAGGGGACTGGACTTAATCCGGCCTAGTCTTATGTCCCTAGTGGAATTCCAGGTAAAATTTCCAGAAAAGTCTAATTTAAGTATTTTTGCGAGTTTTACCCTCCAGATGTAACCTCACAGAGGTCTTGTTCCTGATCTCCCTTCCCCCCCAGCCATGGCTTTATTTAAGCTGAGGATGCTGTGAATTGATAAATGTGTAACACGCTCTCAATTTGTATAGAAAAACATTGTCTTTTTTATTTCAATCCAGCTAATCCCTTGGGAATTCTTATCGCTAACTTGCTGTCCCCTGCACTTGTGTCTGAAGAAAAAGATATACCACTGATGGTAAGCGAAAACTGATTCATTAGTACGCAGTGTCATTTGGGTTTATATATTCAGTAGGATTGGAGTCAGGCAAGCTGGTTATGTGTCTTTGCTTTGGGTTTCATAGCTTGGACTGTACGCCACCCCTGCAGTTACAGCCTGCATCCTGGCCACGGTTGGTGTTCACGACAAGGTCCCTCCAACTCCACCATCAGCAAGCGCCACTCATTCTACCTCGCAGCCATTTTTCACAGGCTTGAAAATGGTAAGTGTCTCAGACTCATAGACTTTAAGGTCAGAAGGGACCATTTTGGTCATCTAGTCTGACCTCCTGCACAACGCAGGCCACAGAATCTCACCCACCCACTCCTGTAACAAACCCCTAACCTATGTTTGAGTTACTGAAGTCCTCAAATCGTGGTTTAAAGACCTCAAGGTGCAGAGGACCTGTGCCCCACGCTGCAGAGGAAGGCAAAAAACCTCCAGGGCCTCTGCCAGTCTTCTCTGGAGGAAAATTCCTTCCCGACCCCAAATATGGCGATCAGTTAAACCCTGAGCATATGTCATACAGTGCAGAGAGATAAACCCCAGAATCCAACATAGCATCCTTGAGAGGTCACCAAGCCCAGTTCCCTATGCTGGGGCAGGACCAAGTGTACATACTGCCTGGCCTGCACGGTGTCATTGTCACCCTCAGCGATCCTGTTGTTGTGGGCAGGCCAGCAGGTGGGCGGGTGCTGAGATTTGCTGCCCAAGTAACTCGAACCTATTTTTTTTAAACCTATGTTCTGAATTTTGCAGCTTCTGAGAAATAAACCATACGTCATCCTGATGGTCTGTTTTGGAGCAGGGATTGGGATGTTCACCTGCTTTTCGGCTCTTCTGGAACAGATCCTGTGTGTAAGGGGGTATTCAAATGTAAGGCCTTTTTGCATCTTAAGCATTATTTGTTATACGATTGAAATGAACGCCTACTAACTACAGTGATCAAAACAAGATGAAGCCACTTGATGCGGTGCACTTGTCTGCACTAGCTTATCAGTATTTAAGATTTGCTAACTAGCATACTAGTCTGGTACATTATCAGTCTTTCAATACGATACATTATCTGACGTTTAATTCGTATCCTTGGCGGGGTCATCATTTGTGGATGAAGCTCTTCTCTTGCTGGTTTTTACTTGGTAAAATAAAGGCTTTTAATTGATTGTATAGGAGTTAAAAGCAGCCCCTTATGCACCTCTCCCAATGTGCAGATATGGGGCAGAGACTCAGACAGAGGTGAGAGGGAACTGGAAACTCAAAACAAGGTGGACTGGGTTATTTCATTTGGCTAAGGCTGTATGTGTCCTTAGCCAAATGCACATAAGCAGAGGAGATCACCTCTCAGCTACATTTATACTCTCCAATAAACATCTCCCCCAAGGCCCTCTCTTGTGGCTCAGCCCTGCATTGGTCTCCAGCATCAGTGTGTGTGGCATGCAGTCTCCAACACAGCATGGTCACAGCAAAACTCACAAGCGCTTCCTCCATTGCAGTAGGTGATCCCAGGGCAATGGGAGGAGGATGTGAGCTACGAATTCTTCTCCCTCAATTCCAGGCGTGTTCACAGGGAAGGTCAGGAGGTTATACATGAAAGGCCGTACGGGGTCCTGCTGGCTAAGGCGGCCAGACGGAGAATAAACACTGGTTATCTGCATGGCTAGGCAAGTCATGACAAAGCACAAGACGGATGAGATGAGGAAAATCTGAAGGAAGATAAGGTTGAGGAGCACACCAAACACATGGGTACCACTGCCTGTGGTTCTCTGTATTCCTGACACTTTGCCATTCAAGTCGCTCTCTATTAAAAACAGAGTAATATCGAAAATAGGTTTTTGCCCTTTGAGGTACACGACCACCACTTAAAGAGGCCCCCACCACATTCACTTAGAAAGCAATGGTACATGGGGACTGCTTCAGAGTAACAGTTGTTTGCTCTGGGGGAAATCAAGCTCCACTGTTCCATGTATACCACGTTAAAATGACCAGCATAGATGCACTTACCCAGTCTGCTTTTATCTGCGTATGGTCTTACACCACTCCCGTCTCTATGGGATCCGAACTCTTCTTCTGGACAGCTTTTGGGACTGTCATCACCTGGGCCAGTTGCTTGCCATTCTAGATGTGTGTCCTAGGGAGGTTTTGAATATTGTGATGGCTACAATGGAAAAGCATGTTGAATAGACTATGGTGGTCTACAGCCTACTGTTCATAAACCTGTCCGTGTGGTTAAATATCGTTAATGTCACAAACTCTCACCTCCTAATTCTAGTTGCTCAGACGCTCATTTCTCTTCCCCTGTAGTTCTTTGCAGGCCTGAATGGTGCGTTGTTCACGGTGTTTGGGTTACTTGGTGCTTTCCTTCTGGGACTGTACGTCGACAAGACCAGAAGATTTATAGAATCCACCAAGGTCTGTTTTTGCCTGACTGCGCTAGCCAGCATCGCATTTGCAGTCGTAAGTTCTGCGTCGCACTTCATCTGGTCTACGAAGATTAAATTAAAGCCCATTTCTGCAGCTGTCTGATAAAACATTCAGTAACTCCACAAAAAGAACAGGAGTACTAGTGGCACCTTAGAGATTAACAAATTTATTTGAGCATAAGTTTTTGTGGGCTACAGCCCACTTCATCGAATGCATAGAATGGAACATATAGTGAGATATATATACATACAGAGAACATGAAAAGGTGGGAGTTGCCCTACCAACTGTAAGAGGCTAATTAATTAAGATGAGCTATTATCAGCAGGAGAAAAAAAACGTTTGTAGTGATAATCAAGATGGCCCATTTCAGATAGTTTGACAAGAAGATGTGAGGATACTTAACATGGGGAAATATATTCAATGTGTGTAATGGCTCAGCCATTCCCAGTCTCTATTTCAAACCCAAGTTAATGGTATCTAGGTTGCATATTAATTCAAGCTCAGCAGTTTCTCATTGGAGTCTGTTTTTGAAGCTTTTCTGTTGCAAGATTGCCGCCTTTAAGTCTGTTGCTGAGTGACCAGAGAGGCTGAAGTGTTCTCCTACTGGTTTTTGAATGTTATGATTCCTGATGTCAGATTTGTGTCCATTTACTCTTTTGTGTAGAGACTGTGACTTCAATCTGCTACTAGTATCAGGAGGTAGCCGTGCTAGTCTGTATCCACACAAACAACAGGGAGTCCGGTGGCACCTTAAAGACTAAAAGATTTGCAAATTTAACACCATTAATTTGGGCTTGAATAGGGACTGGAAGTGGCTGGCTCACTACAAAAGCAGCTTTGCCTCTCCTGGAATTGACACCTCCTCATCTGTTATTGGGAGAGGACTGCACCCCCCTGATCAAACTGGCCCTGTCAACACTGGTTCTCCACTTGTGAGGTAACTCCCTTCTCTTCATGTGTCATTATATAATCACAGAAAATCAGGGTTGGAAGGGGCCTCAGGAGGTCATCTAGTCCAACCCCCTGCTCAAAGCAGGACCAATTCCCAACTCCCTAAGTGGCCCCCTCAAGGATTGAGTTCACAACCCTGGGTTTAGCAGGCCAATGCTCAAACCACTGAGCTATCCCTCCCCCTATAATGCCTGCATCTGTAATTTTCACTCCATGCATCTGAAGTAGTGAGGGGTTTTTTAACCCATGAAAGCCTATGCCCAAATAAATCGATTAGTCTTTAAGGTGCCACCAGAATCTGCTACTAGGCCACTCTCACTGACAATGATGCTGTTTATGAGGTTTGGGGTTCTTTGTTACAGTATAACTTGGGGGATTGTTTCCCACGGATTGGGGCATTTCAGTGAACACCATTTCCAGAATCTGCCACTAACTCACTGCACAACCTTGGAACAGTTGCCTCATCGTCTTCAATCCGGAGCAATGGGGTTAATTTATTTAATTCCCGGGAACATTGTGAGCATTAATTAACACTGGGCCAGTGCCTTAGGAGCATAAAGCATTTGAATTGCTGAGGGTATGGCTACACTTGACATTTGCAGCGCTTTGAAGTGTGAGTGTAGTCAGAACGGCAGCGCTGGGAGAGAGCTCTCCCAGCGCTGCACGTAAACCACATCCCTTACGGGTGTAGCGTGCAGCGCTGGGAGCCGCACTCCCAGCGCTGCGGCACTAATTGCACTGAGGCTTTATAGCGCTGTATCTTGCAGCGCTCGGGGGTGTTTTTTTCACACCCCTGAGCGTGAAAGTTGCAGCGCTGTAAAGCGCCAGTGTAGCCATGGCCTAAATATCATTAAACACCTAATCCAGCCTGCTGGCTGTGACACTGGCCAATACCAGGTGACCGAAGAAGGCAGGGAACTCCGTGTAATGCATCAAATTGGGCAGCCTATCCCCTAGAGGCCAGGGTTAGGAGAAGTCATCTCCTGAACTCAGCTAGAGATCAGTTTAGGCCCAGGCACATGAGTCTTGATAGCTTTTATCCCAGGTAGCTCACAAGACCCTACATACAAAGATGATGGAAATGTTTGCCGGAGACAGCGAAGCCCTCCTATATAACCCCTCCGTAAAGAGCAGGAAAGAGAGGCTCGGTGACTCGCCTGACTAGCACAAGATGTCTGTGGCCAAGCTGCATTAAACCCCAGATCTCTCAGTTCATGCAAATAGGTCACATTTGGGAGCTTTAGAGAAGGCAGGGAGTCCTCCAGCCGCAATGGTAAATACCGTGGACGTCATATTGTTGACTGCCTGACGTTGACTCGAAGCACCCTGCAGACTTGCCAGGCTGCTATGCTGATGTAATGCCCGGCCACTCTCTCTCACCACAGATGTCTCGGTTCAGGAATCAGGCCGTTCCACTGGCTCTGATCAGTTCGCTGTTTGGGTTCTTTGGATTTTCTATCTACCCCATTGCTATGGAGCTAGCGGTAGAATGCTCCTTCCCGGTGGGAGAGGGAACATCCACAGGCCTCATTTTTGTTTCAAGGTAAGTCACCAAGTCAGACTCAGCTGGGAATGTAGCTCAGCCGGGGACAGCAGTGTCTTGCAGATAAAGAACAGTGGAGCGCTATGTTTCTTCTACCGCCGTTACCTACGGCAATTAGTGACGTCCGTGCTGGTAGCAGCCAGCTGTCAGTGCGTGTCTGAGGGGGGAAGATAAAAGGATAGCAGACGCCCTGTGAATGCTGGGTGATGTTGCGCAGCTGGTTCACTGCCACTGGCAGTGATCATTTCATGTTGTTATTCAAAGGAGTCACTGCAAAAAAAAACTAGCAAGATGTAAAGAGAGCTGTGGGATTGGTGTATGAGAGGGGACCAAGAGAGTCAAATGGGAGCTCAGGATCCGTTCCGCTCTGTGTGACGTTGGGAGACAGCTTCTCTTAACAGCTAGTTTTGAAACCTGTAGAGACCATGCTGCTCCATGCTTCAGCTCCCAGCCACTAGATCATGTTACACCTCTCTCTGTCTAGCAGAGGAAGGCCTAACGCAACCCAATGGCTGGAAGTGGAAGCTAGACAAATTCAGACTGGAAATATGTCCTACATTTGTAACCGTTTGGAACATTTTACCAAGGGTCGTGGTAGATTCTCCATCACTGACCCTTTTAAAATCAGGATTGTATGTTCTTCTAAAAAAATCTGCTCTAGGAATTATTTGGAGAAAGTTCCCTGGCCTGTCATGCAGGAGGTCAGACTAGACAACCATTTCTGGCCTTGAAATCTGTGGAGCTATGAAAACCTAGCAAAAAGAACAGAAGGTCCCTAAGCAGTGAGAAGAACTTCAAGGTGAAGCATAGACAATGTTGCATACTGCTCTCCCACTGGCCCAGATTTGGTCCAAATGCTCCTCTGGGACAGACAGCAGTGTGGTAGCATCCATCGCAGGTCAATCACGCTTGGTCTTCCACTGGCTTAGGTACCTGTTTGCTCAGCTAATGGGATTGGAACACTTCCTTCTACAGTCGCCTGGCTGTGCCTTGGGCAAGGTGCTTTAGTGATAGGTTGTCCTTTAACGGGGTGCAGTAGTGCTGAATTTACAATGGCGATTCTGACATTACTGCTCTGCACTCTAACTAGGGGTGCACTGGCCCATGGGCAAGGAGAAAGATTCAGGAAAACGACAAACACAGGGCACCCTGCAGAGTCTAAAGCAGGGATTACCAGACCTTGTCACAATTGGCTTCTTTGTTTGATTGGTCGTGTGGTTTTTTATGGCCCCACTCCAAGATAAGCAGGGTGGGAGCAAGGTTTTTTCTGCTAACTGGAGCAACGAGGAAGAGAATTTTAAGCCTCTACCACTGGCCAAGCCATCACTGTTAACAGTCCAAAAGGGTGTGGTATGACTGGAGGTGTGGTAGTAGCCGTAGCATCCTGTTATTCATACTCTGGTGCACATCTCTGGGATGCAATCCTCCTCACACTGGAAACACTGCCATTCGCATAGGCCTGTGTGCTTGGTTAAGTGCTCGTGGTCTCTGCCTGTTGTACATCTGTGTATACAATTTTCAAAAGTGCTACATTACTGGATGCTTGTTAATCGTATTCTTGTCCACACATGAAACAAAGGCTTAACCTAGTAACTGCCTTTGGGTAGCGTATCTACATCATACAAGACAAGAGGATAAAAGGCCCTTGGAGAATTAATCGTAACTGTCCCTGTCCCCACTTGCAGATGAGAAGCTAGCTGTGCAAGGAGAGACTCCATCTGTCCGAGGGTTGGCCCTGGTTTGGCTATGGGACTGATGAATCAAAACTAGGAGATTAGCTCAATGATGGTTTCTTTCTGTGCAGTCAGATCCAAGGAGTGATCTTAATGCTGCTATTGCAAGCCCTCACGGTGCAGATTTCCACGGCTCCGTTCTCCACCTGTGACACTGAGGAAGGTGGAGCATTAGACTGGACAGGTAAGTGCCCCCTTTTGTAAAAGGTATTGATGTGTATAACTGAGGGGTGTCCTACCCGATCCTCAGACAGTCTATGAACAGAGTTATTTACTGTGCCACAGAACAGATTCCTGGTGGAACATGCTTCTTTATCATCCCTTGGGCCGATGCCGTGCTGGTCGACTGAGAGCCAGCAGCTATTCCTCACACCCCACCTGTTGGTGCTTTTCCTGCTGTCATTGCTATGACAGCACTTTATGGGGGGGGGGGGGGGTGGAATAAAAAGCCACCTTGGATGCCAATAACGCTGCTAAATAATACAATTTAAAAGGTTCCCTTCCACCCACCCTGGAGAAGCCTGACCTCTTTTTAGAGCTTAATGTAACTGACTTGCACTGTGTGCATGTCTCCAAACATTGCATGTTTCACGGGGTCTCCAGCAGAACTATGCAGTTGCACAACTTGACAAAGCAGCAAGACCAGGCACTACAAAACCAGGCAGTATGACACAGCCGTAACATGGTAGAGTCGGGGGGACAGCAATGGAGACAGCACTGGGGATACTGTGAGCAATGCAATGCATGCCTAGAGTTCAGTCCTTGAGTGCAAATGAAGGCAGCTAAATACGTAGCTTGACTGCCAAATGGCTGAAGATCCCATTCCCACTGACTTCTTTGAACTAGAAATGTTCGATACAATTGATAGGGTCCTGTGCTTCAGCAAGTGCTGCTTACCCAGGGGCCCAAAGAACCAACGTGCAAGGAACAGTGATACTCTATTCTCTAAAAGTAGCACTACCAACAGGTTGCCAGACTTTCTGATTTGCCAAGACAATACTGAGAGTATTGGTCAGTGTCTTCATTGGTCCGATTCGGAAAGGAGTGTCAAGAGTTCTGAAAGCAAATCGCATGCGGGCTATTGCTTTAACACAGCCCACCCCTGAATTCCCAGCCATTGTGAACATCCCCAGGATCTATCAGTGATCAGCTGTAGCAATGGCCTGAAAATTCTGTAATGCAGTAGTTTTCAACCCCCCTTCCAAATACAGTCTACTGTGTACCCCTATCTAAGATAGTCATAATATAGCTATGAAAATATGGGGGGGAAAGGTCTGTAAGGGATAAATCCACCATTACAAGATTTTTCTTGCATACTCCCTGACAAAAGCTTGTGTACTCCCAAGTTTGAAAACCACTTCATTAAGTTAATGAAACTGCCTGTCAGTCAAGTGAGGCCAAAATATCCTGCTACTTCCCGTCAAAAGGATGGAAGCTGAATTCATGGACCAAAGTGTAGAAGAAACTGTAGCTGCTGATGTCAGGGAGGGAAAACTGGTCCAGCGACAAGGAGCAATTATTGAACATTTAAATCCATTTAAAAGTTGCATCCGATCTGACTCTTGGGGTAGCATCCACCTCCACATTCTCCCGAGCAGAAGCATGGTGGAGATTTTCTGTAACCTCATTTACATATGAACAGAAGAGAGCAGGCAACTATTACAATCAAGCCTTTCTGTGGCAGAGGGGAATTAAATAATTAACCTTGGGATGAAAGTCAGACACTTGATTAGCTGGCAGGAAGGAGGACTGTGTTTCTGGTTGGATACAATGCAACTTTCCCTTGCAATTCAATGAGTACAAAACACTCAACTTAGCATTCAAATGACACTGCAGTTCTGATGAGTCCCTGGCAGCGTCCAGCATTATTTGAGTGTAACAGAACATGGTGCATTATGGTCAAAGAATTTTCACACCACCTCTGAAAATATGGCACAACAAGTGATATTGCCCCATGTAAAGACAGGTAAGCGGCACAAGAGTCGTCCAAGGAAGCACAGCAAGTAAAATTGCAGTGAAGACATGGCAATTTGGCTCTTGCTTTGGGTTAGTCATTTGCGTCAAACCTTGTAGGCTTTAACTTGATGTGCTAACCTGAGCTAAAACCCGAGTTGTTGTGTCTTCATTTCTATTTGAACCTGAGTCAGCTAACAGAAGTTAACACTTGTGTTACTGCAGCATCAACATACCCTTAATCTGCTGAAGTTTAGAACGGTTTAGACGTTGCATTGTTTAGATAAAGAGCAGGACACAAACAAGCCAGTCTCAAGGCTAGTGGCTACCTATGCAAGACCAAGCAGCAACTGGGCAAATCTGCCCACTTGTTCACTGCAGCAATAGTGCTGGTGAAAGCATGTGAGCAGGCAGATGTCACTTCCAATGAATCTCCCTCCAGTCTGCTTAAATAGTTTGGACTAGAGCTGGCTGAAACATAAACATGATGGAGAAATTCTGGAGTGCTTTCCATTTGGCAAGGTTCAGAATAGACCCAGTTTGTCTTATTGAAGTTTAACGGTGTGTTTACTGACATTTCAGTTACTCCAAAACTTGAGGTTTTGGCAATTTAATTAAAAACATTTAAAAAAAAAAGTCAACACATTTTCAAGGAACTTCTTTTAAAAAAGGCTATTTTTGGAACAACTTCATGTGGAAATTTTCTACCAGTTCCCTTGTCCTTGTTAATCTCTGCAGTTAAAACAGCTCTGCACTGTTTTGAGAGATTGGTGACAATCCCTACCTTCCATTTGGATTAGCATCCAGATTCAACTCCAGATTTCCAAATACGCAGGTTTGTTGGTGACTGAGCTAGTAAAAATAAGAGGTTCATGAGATCGGGACACTTCAGAATAGGGGGCGGGGGGTAGGGGAAGCTCTGGTTTTGTTCAAGCCAATTACTGAACACAAGAACGGCCACACTGGGTCAGCCCAGATGTCCATCTAGCCCAGTATCCTGTCTTCCGACAGTGGCCAATGCCTCCAGGTGCCCCAGAGGGAATGAACAGAACAGGGAATCATCCAGTGATTCATCTCCTGTCACCCATTCCCACTGTCTGGCACTGTACTGAGTCCCAGAAGAATGCATTTTAAGATTGACCCCTTCTTTCCAGAATTCATAACAATCAGGAAAGGGGAATAAAGGCAGTGGTGAGGGATGAAGTTCTGGGGGTGAGGGAGCAGGGAAGCTGGAACAGTGGAGTGAGGAGGTGACAAGGGGATGAGATGGGCTGGCCATGGGGCAGCCAGAGCAGGAGCTAGCTGATACACTATTAGCAACGGTAGCTGAGGGAGCTTCCTGGGAAGAAGAGCAATGGCGGTGTAGTCTGCCGTGCTGCAATGGGGGTTGAGCTCAATTAGGAGCTGCAGAGCAGCTCAGGGAACCTGGCTCTATGAAACCTTAGCCCTGATGCTGTTCCCAATGTTCAGTCTTCATAATCTACTAGTAGAGATAAACTCTACGTCCCCCAGTGCTGCAGCTGCATGGCTTGTCATGACTGAACTTCCTAAAGAAACATGTGGTTGCCGTGTGTCCCTCACCAGCTAGAAGTAGACAGGCCAGGAGAAGGAAAACCTGGAGCAGATATTGGACCTGCCAGCAGTCCTACAGTGATGACACAAACAAGTGTTAACACCAGAGCAGACAACAAAATCATCCAGGTCTTTTGTTCACAAGTGAATGGCGTCTCCTTAAATCGGCTGGGCTCTCCTGAAAAATCTAATGCGTATCAGTCCATTCATGTTAGTGCAAAGGGAGATCTCATGCTAATAACGCCTGAGCCCAATCTATACTAGAGCCTTTATACAGGTGGCAGGAGCTGCAGAAAGAGCAGTAAGTATTTTCTCAGCGTGGCAGTCTCCTACGGGCAACATGGTCACTTTGTTTCCAGAGCCAATCGATTTTAGACAGCGTGCTTAACGGTCTTGGGGGTGGGGGCCAAGCTGGTCAGGAAATCCCAAAGAGATGATTGCATGTGCACCCTAAGCTATGTCTCTTGTGATCATGTAATTAGAAACAACGCATATGCCCAGGTTTTTCTATGGTGAGATACAACATTCGAGACACACTCCTTTACACTTATGCTATATTCAGCATAATGGGCAGTTATGTCTCAGTGAAAACTGGTTTGGCTGTGATGGAGGTAGGAACCGTTCCACAGTGCCCTCCGGCTGTGCACTGGGTGTTTTTCATTCCTTGCATTGTGTCCCTCTGCTCTCTAATCCATTGCTGTACAGCCAGATGAACCCCTTTGGAATTCCTCTAGTTTTTCACCAGTCTGCCAGGGCACAAGCCAGCTCCAGTCTTCCTCAAAATGACTGCCAACTGACAAATGAATAGATTTTTCTCTTCCATCGCAGATCCCCTTCCTCAGGTGAAAGTTGGGCATACGGCTGTTAGCTACAAAGTGCATTTAGTTGAAAGCATAGTTGGCCTGTATATGCTAGCAAACTGTCCCTTCGTGTTCTAGAACAAACTGCACAAAAGGAGTGTTGTTTGGGCTGCAAAGTTAAGCAGGACAAAGGTGGGGAACACTAGATTTAGTTGCCTATGTAACCTTAATTCTGCCCATTAGGTATCCATCCTGTGCATTGAATGACGCAGGCGTCCTGTGGGAAAAAGTGTGATCATGCACTTAGACTATCATAATGCATACACACAAGGGGCAGAATCAAGGTTGCACAGGCAACCTTGATTCTGGCATTTCCTAATTTTTTAGTGCTTTAAACGCATCCTAATCAACTCCTTATAACAGTTTTGCTAATGCAATTTCCTAATTTATTTTTAAAAAGTAAACATTCTACAAAGTGCAGCAGTTTTGCATCCCTGCCCATCCTGGCTAACCGCCATTGATGGACCTATCCTCCATGAACTTATCTAGTTCTTTTTTGAACCCTGCTATAGTCTTGGCCTTCACAACATCCTCTGGCAGAGAGTTCCACAAACTGACTGTGCGTTGTGTGAAGAAATACTTCCCTTTTGTTTGTCTGAAACCTGCTGCCTAGTAATTTCATTGGGTGATCCCTAGTTTTCGTGTTATGAGAAGGGGAAATAACACTTCCTTATTTACTTTCTCCACACCAGTCATGATTGTAACACACACTAACATCCCCATCAGGAGGGTAATTAACCACTGGAATAACTTACTGAAGGTCATGGTGGATTCTCTCTCACTGGCAATTTTTGAATCAAGATGGGATGTTTTTCTAAAAGCTCCACTCGAGTAGCTCCATTATTTTGTGGAAGTTCTATGGCAGCAGGAAGTCAGACTAGCCGATCGCAGGGGTCTCTTGAATCTGTGAGCAGGGTTGGACCCCACAATCTTCAGCACAAAATTCTGCTGCTGGAACTACTGAACATATTGCCTTAGCAGGTAACAGAAGAAAGCAGTTATCCTAAGGAGAGAGGAAGTGGGGTTTCCGGCACCAAGTGCTGCGTCCTGGTGGTGGTCAGAAGAATCATACCCCAGCCTGGTTGTCCACCCCCACCCCCACAAACAGTACAGGAGATGACTAGCACCTTCCCCATGTGATGCTTCCAGAGCAAGGCATGAGATGAGGGAGGCTTATGCTAGGTCCACATCTTAACTCCCCATCTTAAAAGTTACGCATTTCCAAATGGAGGGGAATTAGGCATTGATTTGCCAGATTTCACAAACAAAATGTCGAGGCTTTGGAGAAAGTTGTTCCAATGGTTAATTACCCTCATGATGGGGATGTTACACACAGCATGGAATGTTTTACTTCTTAAAAATAAACTAGGAAATTACCTTTAAAACCAGTTATAAGAACAGGGAACTGTTTAGGATCCAGTCAGAGGTTTTAAAGTAATTTGAAATGTGGCTATTGTATTTTGAACATTTTCCAGGTTTTCCCCATTGTAAAATATGCTATGCGCACCTTGTGGAAAGGCTGTTACATTGGAAGGCTCTCACATAGTTACAGAACCTATACATGGGAGGTATAATTATGATGATCCAAATTAGAAGGGAGAGCACCTTAATAGGATATATTATATGCCAACATCCAGAAGAATCGCAAAGCACTGTATTTTGTGTCCATGGATGACTCACCCACTACTGACATGCAGCCGTCTCTAGGGTGGAAGGCACAAACCTTTCTGTACCAACAGTGTTGACAGGGGAGGTGAAGACTTTCTGAAAATGGGAGGGAGAATCTTACCCACTTGTAAATTTGAGCAAGATATGGAATTTAGCATTCTTATACTGTTAATGTCGTAGGATTTTAGATGATGTAGTTGAGGACTTGATTCTGCATCTCTTCTGGAAAACCACTACCTAGATCTAGAGCAGAAAGAGTTTGAAATGGGCATTCACTTTCTAACACGGTTATTTCTTTGTATACAGTTTCCTCGCTGGTGATGGCTGGAGCGTGCAGTGTTGTAGCCTGCTTCTATGTTATCTTCTTCCACACCGACTACAAGAGACTCCATGCCGAAGCATCGAATGCTGCCTCAATCAACAAAACTGGAACTGAAGCCTAAAACGTCTTATTTACAACTGTACACTAGCATGCTGGGGAAAATGGACTAATCTCTGTGGGAAACAGCCAGTCACACCTGTGCATTCAGCTGCCATGCTGTGGCCCTGAGTCTGGTATGGATCTTACAGGTGCTACCACAAGTGCTACTCCAAGTTGGACAACAGAGGGGCTGAAACATCGTCTGCCCTTGCGGTTCTCCACCAGATCCCGAGCTGGACTTTTAGGACAAGATTCAAGGGAGGGGTATCTGTGCTATTTGGATCTTGCTAAAGTGATTAAAAGAATCAAAGATGGATTGGACATCTACAGAGATAAGAATATTCAGTAGCAACAGTAATGCTGAAGTATTGCAATGGAGATAAACCTCATCTTTCAGGAGTCAAGGCCATTTTTTAAGTACTAGAGGTTGGGCTCCCTGCATCTTCCTCGGAGGTATCTGGTGCTGGCCACTGCTAGAGACAGAATGCTGGCCTCGAAGGACCATGGTTCTGATCAGTATGGCATTTCTGATGGTGAGGGGTGACCTTTCATCAAGCGATGGAGGTGGTAAAAACTGGGCAGGTGGGTTTTATCTTTGTTCAATGTTCTGTAAGCCCCCATGGTGGTCACAGCACACGCTTCTAAAATCACCTGCAGCATCTTTTCCTGGAGACATGCGAGGGGAAGCCCTGATATTTAAACACCAAACGTAAAGGAGAATTGACACACACATCCCCCCCGAAGGAGAGATTAAGAGCCAGTGCAGGTTACGAGACTGGGTTTTATAACACCCTCCCTCCACTCGCTCCCCTGCCATACGGGCAGCGATGCAGAATTCACTTCGAGCCTGTTGCTACTTCTGCCTTAACCACAAACCCTTGACCCATTTCTAACAGTTACAATTTAATAAGCAAAGGAACCGGCTGACCCTGGAGCAGGCTGTGCTCACTGCCCAGGAGAGGGTGAGGTTAAAAGGGAGGCAGAAGCACTGTTGGGAAGCAGCATGGCAGGAAAAGGATGATTTAGCTCCTTCCCACAGCAGGTGCTGCCCATGGCAAACCCAAAAACCCAGGCAGGGGCAAAGGTCAATCCTCAGTGGGAACCTGCTTGAGGCCCATAATGGTAACACAGGGAGCGATTCACCCTTCAGGGGTCGAGACTAATGCACAGTGTCCCGGGCTAGTGCAGGGAGGTGTAACTAAAATTCTCCCCATGGGAAAGTGACATTTCCAGCATGGGGCTCAGTCCAATTTGAAACAAAACTTAAAATTTTCAGCCTTTCCAGGAAAGAGGAAATTCCTAGGAATTTTTCTTGTGGGACTAGGGACAGGAGATGTTTCCAAGAGGAAATATGCTCCTCGGGCCTGGTCAGCTGCTGAATGAAATTAACATGATTAACATCAGTTTCGCAGCTGCCCACCATCAACCAGCAGCTGTGAAATCATGTCAGTTTTACTCAGCAGCTCCCTGGCTTTGCAGGGTCTGCACTTCTGGGGCCTCCTGAGCTGGGGCCGCAGGGCTCCCAGCTCCAGGGAGGAAGCTTGGAAGCCTCGCAAACCCAAGCTCAGGCGTGGGTCTCAGGGCCACCCCAACTCCCAGCCACGCAGCAGGGAGTCTGGAGGCCCTACAGTCCCCAACGCTGGTGCAGCCTTGGAGCTGCAGACCCTGGAAGCCCTGGCTGTCAAGCAGCCTCCCAGGTGGACTGGCAGGGAACCAGGGAGGTTTCATTCCAAACTGCCACCTGTCATTTGTTGAATATTAACTAAACCTGCCACATATCTGTGAAACATTTTGGGTTAAACAAATGAGCATTTGCAACCCTGTTCTGGCGGACAATTCCTGACCAGTTCTACTGAGTCCACAAGTAGCTATCCAAGGGACACTAATGACTCCGTCCCTGCCCCCTGCCATCTCTCTGTTGTAGCTTTCTACAGCCCAGGCACTATTTGCACTTTGGAAACTGCTAAGAAGCAGTTGGGAAAACTTTCACTTGCGGTAAACCTGAAGTCTCTGGGGAACGAGCTACATGGTGTATTGGCTGTAACACAAACATATTAGAACAGAGGCAGGACCATTTCAGATTCCTTCTAGGAGGCAGCAGGAGAGTCTTAAAGTGACGTTTGGGTTGTCTCCCAAGAGCCATGCACAAATGTTCTCATACCTGCATAGAAAGGAGGTTTGCTGCCTTTAAGACCGCGCCTTGCTCTCCCCACAACCAAGAGAGGTGAGGCCTCAACTGGAGTATTGTGTCCAGTTCTGGGCACCGCATTTCAAGAAAGATGTGGAGAAATTGGAGAGGGTCCAGAGAAGAGCAACGAGAACATAAAAACAGCCATACTGGGTCGGACCAAAGGTCCATCTAGCCCAGTATCTGTCTACCAACAGTGGCCAATGCCAGGTGCCCCAGAGGGAGTGAAGCTAACAGGCAATGATCAAGTGATCTCTCTCCAGCCATCCATCTCCATCCTCTGATGAACAGAGGCTAGGGACACCATTCCTTACCCATCCTGGCTAATAGCCATTTATGGACTTAGCCACCATGAATTTATCCAGTTCCCTTTTAAACATTGTTAAGTCCCAGCCCTCACAATCTCCTCAGGCAAAGAGTTCCACAAGTTGACTGTGCGCTGTGTGAAGAACTTCCTTTTATTTGTTTTAAACCTGCTGCCTATTAATTTCATTTGCTGACCCCTAGTTCTTGTATTATGGGAATAAGTAAATAACTTTTCCTTGTCCACTTTCTCAACATCACTCATGATTTTATATACCTCTATCATATCCCCCCTTAGTATCCTCTTTTCCAAGCTGAAGAGTCCTAGCCTCTTTAATCTTTCCTCGTATGGGACCCTCTCCAAACCCCTAATCATTTTAGTTGCCCTTTTCTGAACAAGAATGATTAAAGGTCTAGAGAACATGACCTATGAAGGAAGGCTGAAAGAATTGGGTTTGTTTAGTTTGGAAAAGAGAAGACTGAGAAGGGGACATGATAGCAGTTTTCAGGTATGTAAAAGGGTGTCATCAGGAGGAGGGAGAAAACTTGTTCACCTTAGCCTCTAAGGATAGAACAAGAAGCAATGGGCTTTAACTGCAGCAAGAGAGGTTTAGGTTGGACATTAGGAAAAAGTTCCTAACTGTCAGGGTGGTTAAACACTGGAATAAGTTGCCTAGGGAGGTTGTGGAATCTCCATCTCTGGAGATATTTAAGAGTAGGTTAGATAAATGTCTATCAGGGACGGTCTAGACAGTATTTGGTCCTGCCATGAGGGCAGGGGACTGGACTCGATGACCTCTCGAGGTCCCTTCCAGCCCTAGAATCTATGAATCCTCAGTGTAGAAATGATGGGCGGGAGCAGAGGATTAGCTTCAAGCAGCATTAACTCCCTGCATGGTCCTCATTAATTGTAAGGGAGCAGCCAAACGGGACCCCAATCAATAGCAACCAGGTGACTGCTGGATGCACGCTGCCAGGACGTGGGAGGAGGGGTCCGGAGGAGCCAGGAGCCATCTGTGATTTATAAACTAAATGACTGTAATGATGGCGGTGGACAGAAAACGGATTCCTCCTTTTCTGCAGCAAACAACAAGCAAAATGGTTGGTATCCAAGATACCTCTGCAGCAACACTGCACTGCAGTTCTTTGGCAAGGAGTTACAAATGAAGTTGAACTGTCCAAGTCAGGATGCTTGTTCCCACGTACGGCCTTTCTGCTAATGTGCCATCTGCGATGGAGCTTGTAAAAAACTACTGCATAAAGTGCTGTAAATGAAACTTGCAACTATTAGGATCAGTTTGTCCTGCTCTCCAGTCCACTTACAGAAAAAAGGGACTTGATGTCCCTCAGGACTTAGTTTTAGCACTGCAGATTGTATACAGCCCTTTCTCCTATTGGAGGGAGCTAATTGTTCAAAAGCATGAATTATTTCACACGCGATACACTGCAAACTCATTCTTTCTTCCTGCCTTCCTGAATTTAAGGCATGTGCTGTCAAGAGAAATCTGACTTCGTCTGCAGTTGAGTTTCTTCCTGGTGGGCTACAGTCTGTGTGAGTGAGGGTCAAACTTCAGGCAGTCCAGTGTAGTTGTGTGTGTGAACTGATCAAGCCTGAGATTAATCCAACTGGTCACCTTCACAATCTCTCTTACTAGTTGATCACCATTTGTTAGTTTGTACAGCTACCCATTAGGCTCTGTCTACACTGCAGATCTTACAGCAGCACTACTGAACCGCTGCAACGTTTCTTGTGTAGCTGCTCGATGCCAGCAGGACCCGCCTCTCCTGCTGGCATAATTAAACCACCCCCAATGAGTGGTGGTAGCTATGTCGGCGGGAAACGCTCTCGCAGCAAAATACCACTTTCCACATCAGTGCTTTTGTTGATGAAACTTATGTCCATCAGGGAGGTGTTTTTTCACACCCTCGAGTGGCAAAAATGTTGGCAACAAAAGTGCTAACCTAGACAAAGCCTTACATTTCCATTAGACTCTAAAATTCACAGAACGAAGGTGAGGAATTGGCTAAAGTAGAGGCTTAAGCGAATAACAGATTAAGATTCAAGGAGATAAATTTAAAGTGCTTATGAAGAACAGACTGTGAAGTTACCTGACAAGCAGACTTTAGTTTGTCAGCTCTGCATCTGACACACTAAATGCCTAATAAAGTATGACTGAAACTTGTCAGCCATTCCTCAATCCTGATCAAAATGCTGTTGGTACATGATTGTTTTGTATCTCTGCAAACTGTCAATTTAATTAATGGTGCTTTTTAAAAATGACAACTTTGGCACCACTTATGTGTATTTTATACATGTGAGGGTGCACAAAATGAACTAATCAGAATAATTCGGTTACACTACAGACGTATAATGAGTATAGTGTGCAAAACATGTATTTCAGGCTCTCTCTCAAATGCCTTGAACAGTTGGTGGCAAATTAATCCCAGGTAGACACCTGACTTCAACTGGTTGAGGCAGTGGGGAGAAATGCAGTGCTAGCTGGTGTATCCAGAATCAGCCGTCACACTGCGGCCTGTGGGCCTGCATTAGACTGAGCCAGAAAGCATCAGCTTGATTTCCGTGGGGCATTTTATAGAAGAATAGCAAGAGCAGACAGGAGGCTTTTGCACTTTCTAACTACCCGATGTGAAAGTCTGACCCAAGCCAACCAAGGATGCATTTGGCCCGTTTAAACGATAAGTGTGAACATTCTAAATGTGGGACAGGGCCATGGTGCTGGTCATGTGATCGTTTTTCCGGACATCACAACTGTCTGTTAGCAAGATGTTAGCGCAAACCTAAGCTATCAGCCCCTATAGCTTCCTAGGGAGCACACCCTGCCGAAGGGTGGTCATTTATCTGTAAAATGACGTGTCAGGCCTGAGGACCTGCAGCTGGGCCTGGGATCAGGTAACCAGCTGAAAGACCTAATTGGCCAGATCACTGGATTGGTTGCGTGGCATTGCCCCAACTGCTCTTAAGTCCAGCAGTAGCACTTGGCCAGTGGTTGCCCAATGCTGTGATTGCTCCTTTCCCTGCCTTCTTCCCAGCCTTGCTTCAGTCTGCTTGATCCCTGCTTTGTTTCTGATTCTGGGTTCCTGACACTGGCTCTGACTCTTTAATCTCGATTCCAACTCCGACCACTAGGATGGGTTGCTGTTGCTCTAACCATTAGGCTTGACTGCCCATACCCCAGTCTGTGGCACAAAGCCTGGCACAAGTCCCTTCAATTCAGAGGGGTAGCCGTGTTAGTCTGTATCTGTAAAAGCGGCAAAGCATAGTATAGACTAACAAATGTATTGGAGCATGAGCTTTCGTGGGTGAATACCCACTTCGTCAGATGCATGATATGCATCTGATAAAGTGGGTATTCACCCACGAAAGCTCATGCTCCAATACATTTGTTAGTCTATAAAGTGCCACAGAACTTTTTGCCACTCTATGAGTAGTAGTTCCTAGTCAACGAGAACTGCCTTTTCCCTGTTGTTATCTACTTACCTATTGCTCCAAACATAACGTTTTGGGATCATCCTGGCCAGTGAGGGATTCTGTCACCATCTTGGATGTCTTAAAGCCGTGCTGCTGTGGTTCAGTGCTCCGACACCAGTACCCACCCTGCAAGCAGGAGGTCCCACCCTGACTTCCACCAGCCTTGTTACTTCTTGCAGGGTGAGCTCAACAATCCCTTCTAGCCCCAAGTGCCCCCAAATCTGGCTCCCCGTGTTCCTCACTACTAGACACTCTGACTTTTCCCTCTGGTTAGTCACTGCCAAAGGCGTGAAACCCATCCCAGGTTAGCAGTTCACCTTGGTGCACTCCAGTTTGCACAACAGAGGAGCTGCTTGAGGTGCATATGAACAAAACAAAATCATTGATTCAAAGATGAAACAAAAAAGAAAAGCAAACACAGGTGAGGTGCACAGAAAATAAACAAAGACACGAGCTCAGGCTTTATACTTCCCCATTACTAAATTCCCTTGTCTAATACAAGTGACCTATTGCCTCTGGACAGGTTATAGACTCAGACTCTAGGACTGGAAGGGACCTCGAGAGGTCATCGCAGGTTGTTCCCAGCGTGCTCATTTCACGAAGAGCACCCCACTGAGATGCTGGCCCTCAGTTTCTGGATACCCTCAAATCCCTTCCCTGTTAAGAGGGTTTTTTCCCCTTTTTCTCAGACTTTGGCAATTCATGGTTACACAGAGCAGGGTGTTTCCCACACAGGGGGATTGTTTTCCAGTTCAAGTTGTTTCAGTGGTTGCCAATTAACTGTGATGTCCTGGCTGGACAATGTTAGTTGCTAGGGAAACACCGCTGCCTGATTGTCTCCCCCGCTGCTGTGAGGGGATGGTGCAGTTGCACTGTAGTTACAATGACAATGCTCTACACACACATCCCTGCACACTTAGAACCTGTACACACATCTCCTAATGACCAGCAAGTTCAGGATATTGCAAGCTTTCATAACAAACCTTGACATATTTTGATACACAATAGCATTGTCTACAAATTCACGGCCATGAAAAATGCATCACGGACCACGAAACCTGGTCTTCCCCTGTGAAATCTGGTCTTTTGTGTGCTTTTACTCTATACTATGGAGGAGACCAGCCTTTCTAAATTGGGGGTCCTGACCCAAAAGGGAGTTGCAGGGGGGGTCACAGCATTGCCACCCTTACTTCTGTGCTGCCTTCAGAGCTGGGTGGCCAGAGAGTGACGGTGATTGGCCAGGCGCCCAGCTCTGAAGGCAGTGCCCCGCCAGCAGCAGCGCAGAAGTAAGGGTGGCAATACCAAACTATGCCATCCTTAATTCTACACTGCTGCCTTCAGAGCTGAGCGGCCGGAGAGTGGTGGCTGCTGACTAAGGGCCCAGCCCTGCAGGAAGCAGCACAGAAGTAAGGGTGACGATACAATACTAGGACATCTTTCCTTCTGTGCTGCTGCTGGTGGCGGCTCTGCCTTCTGAGCTGGGCTCCCAGCCAGCAGCCGCCGCTCTCCAGCTACCCAGCTCTGAAGGCAGCGCTGCCACCACCAGCAGCAGAGAAGTAAGGGTAGTAGTACCACAACTACCCCCGACAATAACCTTGCGACCCACCCCCAACAACTCATTTATGGATCAGGACCCCTACAATTACAGCACCGTGACATTTCAGATTTAAATAGCTGAAGACATGAAATTTACAATTTTTTAAATCCTATGAGCATGAAAATGACCACAATGGGACCATGAATTTGGTAGGGCCCTAGTCATGAGGAAGAATCTATAGAAAATATTGTCAATCCAAGGTTTTAAGGTCTTGTCATTTTTAAGTGCAAGACCTTTAAAGCAATGAAGGATTTACATGTGACTAAATCAAACATGGTAGAACCGTGGAAACGTTTAAAATTGAAAAATCCACAGCAGCAGCATCACAAGTACTGCAAGCTATAATTGTGTGAAGAATCTATATATTGGGGTATTGCGCTAATTAAGTCTGAAGGCAAGAGGGCAGCAATCCTAAATGGCCAAATAAACTAGACATCAAAGTCCATCAATATGTTCTAAGTGATAAATATTTTATCTTGTAAATAAATCAAAGAAATAGCCAAATAGCCAAAAACAAAGCCATATGCAACTATAGTAATGCTGTCATGATGTTCTCTCCCTCCACCCCCAAACTTAGTTCTCCCACTTGAGAGTCCTTTGTCAAAGGTTTAAGATTTTAAAACTGACTTAGACTACTACAACCACCAACGATCTCACTGACCTTCAGATTCAATGAGGCTCTGGACACGTTATCTTACGTGCAAAAAATATGATCAAAGCTTGGGATACACCATAATATGCATATAAAAACTCCTTCCAAAAAGAAGCATCACTTAATCTTGTGTCAGTAAAAGGGATGTGTTTGAAAATACTGTACAAGATTTTTCAAGCTGAGTATAAATACCTAGAGCAACTGTGGGAACCGAACTTTGAAAATCTGGACCATTGTTAATGTTATCCACAAGGGAAAAGCACAAGGTTAAAAAATAACCCAAAATACCATCAAGGGTGCTAACAAATAAAGACAAAAGCAGCTAAACATTTTTAAGAAGCTGGCGCAAGAGATATGGTGTAGGATAAAATACAACAGAACAGCAATGTCTAAATTGCAGAGAAAAAATGGAAACTAGCTAAATACTCAAGTGATCAACTATCAAACACCATGATCTGCAATACAGAAAAGAGAGCAATTCTTTTTCAGAAATTCAGGAAAGAATGATGGCACATTAGGTAAGTTCATGGAGGACAGATCCCCAATAATGGCTTTTAGCCAGAAGCTGAGAGTGAACGACAGGGGATGGATTGCTCAATATTTGCCTGTTCTGTTCATTCCCTCTGAAGTACCCAGCACTGGCCACTGTTGGTAGGCAGGACACTAGGCTAGATGGACCATTGATCTGACCCTCTATGGCTGTTCTCATGTTACGTTGAGCACTAGGTATTCTTGGACACTTGAACTGTCAAATGCTCGATCAAGCAGCATCTGGAGAATGAGTGAAACAAAGCAAGTTTGTTTGCTCTTTGCAGAAACACCTTTCACCATTTGTAACAAGAAAATTTTAACCAACACGCACAGACTCATCCAGGGTGTAACAGAAATTACCAATTATATTTGTCACAGACATAAATTCTAGTTATAGATCTCTGGTACTCACAAATTATATTTAGAATACAGAATTTCAATCAGTGCAAAATGTACAGTCAAAATTACACACAAAACCATATTGCAAAATATATACAGAATTATTCTAAGAACATAATCTGAGCACAAACTGATGTTTAAATATAAAAGAAAAGTCAACCTCTTTTTTATTTTTTAGTTACTACATTTTAGGAACATTAATTCATAGAGACAGATTACCAGCACAGTGGTCTGCAAGGCAGAAAACTAGAAACTAGTTATACCATGACAATCCTTGTTTAAGCTCAAACCACAAGTAAACGTGTGATATGCTTTATTAGTTTGAGGCACACAACACAGAAATAGAAGAATTCAACCACATTAAGAGCTACACTGTCAACAAATTGTTTCTAAGAATTATCAGGCAGAAGCACAAAGAATCAGCACCGCACACTAGCCGAACTATTCAATGGTCAGTTTAGTTTAGCTTGTCAGGTAATCCACGTGACCCAACATGTTACAACATTCACAAGAAATGCCGTAGACATCATGAAGTACCTTGTTTTTAAAAACTTTTGTTCATCTTATTTAAAGAGCTAGTCCAATGAAATGGGCTGCTTGGACTAGATGGAAATGGAAAATAACACAATTACTCAGGTAATGATCATTTACCACATAATGGAACTTTTGCATACAGGAGAATAATCAAACTTTTCTATGGTTAACAAAACAATCTGTGCTTCTCTGATTTTGATATCAAGATATCAGATCCTGCCCCCAGCCCCCACCCTTCATCTCAATCTGCAGCTTCACCAAGGTACCTTACTGTTTGTGTCTCAGCCATTTCCAATGTAATATTTTCGCTTAGCACTTTTGAAAAGCTGAAATGAGCCAACTACTTCTATGACACAGACCTCGCAGGATTTTGCTTTAAAGGAGTCAGGTTTAGGTTTTCTAAGCACCTGTATCTGCTCACTTTTAATAATTACTAATTTCTTAGGCACCTCTTGCTACTCCCTATTTGGCAAATTTAAAAGCATAAAGGGAGGAGCTCAATCGCCAGAGCAGCATTTGCCCGATATAGGATTCTGTGTCCCTTACTGGTATACATTTGGCCCAAGAGACAGCTGCCTTTGGAAGCAAAGGATGGCTGCATGGCACAATCACTTTAGGCAGACAAGGTAATAACCAGAATTGTCACAATTTTGTGCCCAAATGAGGAATTTTTGTCCTTTCATCTGTAGGAATTCAGAGATGGAAAGTTAAGCCTCTTAAACAGGTTTATATTGTGAATTGCTACAAGAGAAGCGTAAAAGGTCCAGGTGATTAGCACAATATGGCATAAATTGAAGATAAATGAAGCCACCTCTTCTGAGAATAAGTTTTCTCTTAATAGATAAGCTAAGTGCATTATGTCTTGAACATGTTACAAACATGCTGCTAAACACAGAACAGAACTAAGGGGAGTGAAAGGCCCATTTCACTACTCTACAAAGAAACAATGCTGATTTGCTTTGAAAAATATTGTTAAATCATGATATTCACTTGCTTTAAGAGCTCAGACCAACTTTTTCAACACCACTGAATTGTTTATAAAACCATTTTACACATTATCAAAAATAAACTGGTCCTTTCGGAAGAAACGTTCAATCTAATACTTTTATCAGCCCAGAGTCAGTTCTATCAGTTCATGGCAGAAAAGTGAACATCCACAGTGATGTATTTCCCAAGGGTTACTTAAGAGCCCAAACTAAAAAGGCAACGATTCTACTCATGGGCACGGGAAGTGAAAACGGTGCTTCAAAAACACAACAGTGCATGGTGTCAAAAGCCAATCACGGTGCATACAATCAATAGTCACCAATCTGTAAACATTGGAACTGCTACTCTAATCAGACATTTAGAAGCAATTTTAGTAAGTTGTGTTCAAACCACTGCATTCCATGTAAAGCCTTTACATTGGTCAGTGCAAATGCACAGAGAGGTCAAAGAAGTGAAGGCCTTTCAGTTGGACAACTTCTCACACATTCTGTGTGTCAAATTAACTACCTGTTAACATTATAAATACATTTAAAATGAATCTCATGCATTATAAAAATTAGTTTATTAAACCTAATTCATAGAATAGCAGCCAATTTATAATGGTTTAAAGTTTAAATGAACTTTCAGTCAGTTAGCTATAAATATGTATTGCAAAAATGTTACAATCTCCTCTCCTTCCCCAACGGGGCACTAAACGAGAGTACAGTAATTTCAGTGAAACGGATGCTAGGGAATGTTACAATTACAAGAATAACCAGCATTTTAAATGGCATTCTACAGACTTTGTATTTTAACCTGAAAGTGCATCTTAAGTCTGCAAAAAGGTTTTCCTTATTTACACTACAAACACAAAAAGGCAGTTCTGCCATACACTAAACAACATCTGTTCTGCATTTACTTGTTAAGTGAAAAATGTCTGGAAAATAATGGCAACCCACACAATCTGGGATCTACATTTGAAAATGAGCCAAAGTTCCCAGTCTGAATCTGAGCCAGGTCAGTAGTAATGGATGATCTTTGCATTTCATGGCTGTTGAGGGACGTAAGTGGAAATGAGTGGGTGGTCTGAGACCCGCTGCTAGTGGACAAGTGTTCAGATCAAATAGCACCCTCAGAATTGGCACTAATTAGTCATCAGTTTCAGCAGAAGGGCTGAGAACAAAGGACATGAAGATGGCGCCTGCGGAGGATGGCAGAGGCACACAGTCATTGTGGTGGCGGTGGGAAAGCAGCCTCTGTTGTAGATTGAAAAAAATTCTATTTCCAGGTTGCAATACTGCACTTTGCAAAAAAAAACCCCAGCTGAACGATGAACAGACTGCACAAAATACACAAAGTATCAGGCAATGCCATGGTACGTTTTAAAGCATTTGTACTGCTATAGCTTTGTCGTTGTTACACCTTACCATTTTCAACAATTTACCCCAGGTATATACATTTACTACAATGGTTTAATTTTGTTTGACGTTAGGCAATGTTTAGCAATGACTGTACATACACAACAATAGGTTGGGCGACTGGGTAAATAACATACATGCATAAACACATCCACCATCCAAACATTCATCCAATAGATATGATCTAGATTGAGTAGACGAGGTACTCTTTTTAAAAATGCCACTTACACAATAAGCTTGTATAGGATATGAAGGATTAAATGAATAAATATCCATTCATAAGTGTTTCATTCATTATTTACAGTCTTGTGACTATTAAAAGGTTTTCCTAGTTTTTCATTAAATGTTTTACACGTGACGAGTTGCGGTTTAGTTTAATATCCATGGCCTGATTAAAATCTACAGAAAGATATACAGAGGGAAAGCTAAAATATATGCTGATGCTGAATTCTAAACTCATTGCTGGACTTTATAACCAGTGAATCTTGTTGAAAAACACAGGTTCCTTAGATCCATGAGGTTTGTGTTGGGAATCTTAATGACGGTGTATCTCACGGACCGGCAAGTAGGGCCTCAGACCACTTGTGTGTTATCAATAAGGATGAGAAGCAAATGACATCAGAACCTAGTCACCCAGCTAAATCCACACGAGGATATACTGTGACCAGATGTTCAATTCGCCCAGACAACTTAATCGTTTTTTGGCAAAATGGGTCACTAAGTTCACAAAGATCAACTTAGATTAAGCATCACTAAGTAGAAGCTTATACTACCCTAAACCAAACCGTAAGTGTTGGAATAACATTGAGGGAATAAGTTACAACCATAAAAGCCAGAAATTGTGAAGTTATGGCTAAAACTCAGAGCAGACATTTTGTCCTTACCCTGTACTATTCAATAACATACTTATCTCTGACTGTATACCTTAAACATGCATTTGGCCTGGATTGGAAAACTGAGATACTGAATAGCACTTTTAGTGACCTCCTTCTCCTCCCCTACTGACAAGGGCTGGAAAGCCAGGAGGTACAGGCCAAATGCAACTTTCCAAGCAGGAAGCAGACAGGCAATACAAGTGTGCCCTGAGGCTTGCAAAGGAGGTAATCAGACAGGGGGCTTGGACAAAGGATCATGCCTGTGCTTGGGACAGCACAGTGTATGTCTCCCAATGAGCCCACAAGGACCAACTGCAAGCACAACCCAGCCTCACCAGGATTCAACCTCACTCCCAATATCGTTTCTGAGCTCTCTGCACCACATTTTCTAAACCACTCTAGCTTCAAATTTGTTAATGCTATTTTAAGCACTGGCCGGGGAACCAGTGTAAGATTATATAATTATCACATTTTACAGCATTCTCCACTCAGAGCTGATAATGGCATGAACCATGCATTAGACCATCAAAATGTAATTATATTGCATTATCTCACTGGATTTACATAAAACCTAATTATCAGCTGTTACACATGTTTAAAGTAACTTATAAGCAATGCCACCTTTCTGCAGGAAGCCTCCGAGTAATTAATATGAATGCAAAGACTGTACGTGATTAATCCTATCCCCACACACAGCAGGTGTAGTTTTGATAAAAACAAAGCTATAACTCTACAATTCCCTAAGCATCTTAGCCTTTTTAAATACCTGAAATTGAAACAGCTTAAAAACAGTTACTCCAGAGAATTCTTCTCCGTTTTTCAATTGGTTTGCTTATTCTGTATATATTCACTTTTCCATTCCACTTGCCCAAAAATCTGTTGTGTCTTGAAAACATACAGAAGATATTTCAGAACCAGACTAAGAGACAGAAAGGCCACGAACATTAAGCTTTAAAAAATCGTATCTGTTTTCATTTCCAATGGGCCAATCACCAAACTGTCTAGATACCACATACATCAGACTTCATTTCTGCATGAGCAAGGACCAGAAGCTTCCCATCACTTCTTCTATCCCTATCAGTGTCCTCTCTGGTGGCTGCCTGCCAGGAAAGCACTATTGCACCAGACTATGGGAGGTATGCACAAAGAGATGGATCTTGCACTGTGTTCTAAGTGTGGAAAGAGTCTGGCATTTATACCAACCAGATGGCAGGAAATTCCACAGCCAAAATGTCTTCCACTTAAAATATGCTGTCCAAAGAGTTTCACCTTCGGGTTTGTGAACCACACTATTTCAGATAACAGTCATTGCAATGGGGCAGCGGGAGAAAGAGATAGGACTGAGCACATTACGATCTGTGAAGGTCAGGACTAGCAGCATGAAACAGATCCAGAGTGTCAATTGGAGCCAGTGCAGGAATGGCGCACTGGTGAGATGGGCTCTCTGGCGTGGTCCGTGGAGAAGAGAGGCCTCTGTTTCTGCATTGTCTTTGCAGTCAACTCAGGCAGAGTCTGCAGATGACAAAAACATTCATCTCCATGGCTAGGCTGCATCAGAGAGAACAGAATCAATCTCTCAACTATGCAAAGTCTAAAGGCAGCTTTCCTGGCCACTGTTGTGCCTTGGATACCCATGAGCACTGATGTATTTCCTTAGTCTGCTGACATCACCCTGCAAGAGCAGACAGCTTGAAATATAATGCTTTCCTCTTCCCACTCTCAGCAGAAGTGCCCACACTCAAGCTGAGCTCAAACCGCCTGCTATTCATGCACGTACCAATTTCTAAGCGCCAAAGTGGAGCTGATGCCGCGTTCGAAGAGGGAAGATGCACATGAAGGATCTGCACCATCAGCATGCAGATCTCACTCTCAACAGAAATATTGTTCTGATGTTGAATAAGAGAGGATGGCGTCCTTTAGCGTCCTTACAGTAACAACACGTGGGGAAGAGGAGCAGCTGTCCCATAAGTCATCTCGATGGTGGATGGTAGAAACTGTTGTTAGATGAAACCGCATTTGCACTGAGGTTTCAGCTCTGCCCGTGGCAATAAGCCGATTATCAAAGCCATTGCCATGCCGTAGCCACATCCAAAGCATGACTAGAAGGTGTCTATAACACTGGTAGAAAACAACCGCTGCGGGTGTTGACTGGCAACCACTTGCTGAGGAGACCGTGAAAAGGGGATGGCTGGCAAGAACACCAGCATCAATTGCTTGCTAAACAAAGGCTGGGCTTTTGCACGTTTTACGGTCGACAGAACGTCATGCTGGAGGTGGCCCTCACTTGGCTTCAATGGTCCGTTCCACAAGCAGCGACATTAAGAGTCTTTTCAGAGCCTCTGCCTGAGTCATTGAGCCACGCTACCAATGCGGTCACCATTTTTCTCTGATTTGCTACCCCCTGAGCAGAGGTGGCTGTCATGTATTTTATCAGTTCTTTCTACAGCCGAGGGTAAGTGTGCCTAGCCACCTGCTAATAGGACTCAGGTTCATGAGGACATAGCTGGGAACAGTTCCATTGGTCAAGACTTACCAGATACAACACTGAAAGGTCTTAGTCCCCTTTCCCTGTGTGGGGTAGAACTGTACAAATTCCTTCCACCACAATGGTTCTGCGTCTTTCCACACTGCTGTTCAAGCCCATGGTAAGCTGAAAGGGATGTAAAGAGGAGGGGTCTTTAGAAAGGAGCATGCGGGAATGGCTGTGGACAACAGCTGTAGTGTTCTACTAGACTTCAGCACATTAGCCTGGGGGCTGGGTAGCATTCTCAAACATCCTGACCCATCAGTCTTCAGCAGGTGGACAAGCACCAGATCACCTTTCTGAGAGGATAGTCATGCCCTAGCGTGGGCTTACAACACACACTGCTCCAGCTACATTACAGTACAGTCATTACGGCCCAGATCCTCAAATGTACTCAGGTTCCACTTCCAATGAAATCAATGCGAGTTAGGTGCCTAAACAGCGTTGAAAATCCGGGCCTACACTCCTCCTCCATGCCTCAAATGCTGAGCTACATTGGCAGCCTGCAAGAAAGAACCGTGGCTAAACAGTTGCAGGAATGCTGTTTTCAGAAGTATACTAGAAAATAGGCTGTTTGTTACTTTATTGCT